>NW_015090920.1:9866593-9887035 GCF_001431845.1 Calidris pugnax
GGGGGGGGGGGGGGGGCAATGACCAAGACATTGTTTTGAAACTTAAATATAATTAAGGAAAGTTGGCATGGTGTTTTTCCATTGGAGGAAATGCTGTATATTCCGTTACTGCACACTATAGAGTGTGTCTGATCTTGTTTCTTTCAAGCTTCCCTGACGAAGAAAAGAAGTGGTCATTTAGGCTAGACATCCTATATAACCTTCATTCTCTATGTTTCTTGAAAACCCTTATGTTACTGTGGGTTCTTGTCTTTGGAATGCGCCCCAAAGGAATGCCTTTTTGTTGGGAAAACTATGTTTCTTTGCAACTGCAACCTTCTGAAGGAACGGACCAATTTTTTTTACAAGTTATTCTAAAATAATGTAAGAAGAAAATTGTATTTGAGGACTGCTACACTTCCTCATCAAATAAGAGTATCTTGGTTTTTTTTCCCCATTTAAAAACATGATGTTGGTAAACTTTGTATCTTATGCTCTAATACAAATCTCCAATAATGAGGTAGAGAATTGTTGCGATTTGTCTGTCTTCAGTGCTGAGTTCCAACTGACTCTAGTTATAGCCTAATGAAATTCAAATAGCTAGACTGAAGGTTAGAAGGGGGTTGACACACGAGGCTGATATTAATAATGTATGTAAGCAAATAGACTTTTGGTAGCAGTTCCAACAGTGTGGAACAAGTTACAGAGAGAGGTCTGTCTCAATATGACCCACACTAGAAAACAGGATTGGAACTCAAGATCTGCCGTTTCAAAACACAACTTTCCTGTCCACTGAGCTCCTGTCCAACAGAAGCCATCCCCCGCTGTGCAGCAAATGCCCACATCATTTCACAACAATCTGGTCAAATAAGCAGTTACAGATTTTCCCCCTTCTGAAGCTGTCAGCCCTATCAAATGTGATGTGGAACTGAATTAGTATCTATGCTTGATCATTTGTCACAGTGGAAATAACAAGTTTTGGTGCTGGTTTGGTGATAAAGCAATAGCAAAATATGGGAGCTAAATTAACCCATGCGCTAGAAAACATGAAACTGCCTCATGTTTTGTGCTTTCTACTAATAAGTAGAAAATTTTTTCAGTTCGGTTAATTGGGTATAGATTTCTGCCTGGCTAAATGGTCACGCTGTGCTTTGTTTTACCTTAGATTCTTCTGCTTAGTAATAACTGGTTTTTTTCAAATATTGTTTTCTAGCTTCCTGTGTTGTTCCTAAAGTCTGTCAAAGATCTGAAAGGAAGATAATCTTGTCTGTCATCTTCTCTCAAAAATCCAAGAAAAATGAATACATCACATAATGCTTATGTCTTACATAATTGGTTTTGTGTCAGATTCTGGATACACCCATTTTCTGGCACAGGGTGGTTGGTTGAATATTCAGCCGAGGATTCATTGGTAACACAGTCTTCAAATCTTCCTTGATTCCCATCAAGATTTGTTGGTGTCAATTTTTCTTCTAAATAGCTGACAAGTATCTTCTGTAGTGAATTAAGATAAGATGGTTGTCTGGGAAATCCTGAATTAATGAGCACACTTTAAATTTTGATAAAGCGCATCAGTGATTTAGAAAAAGTTGGCATTTGCTCAGACAAACCTAGATGTTAAGGGGTGATCTTTATTGATGGCAACTGTTTATCAACCAGCTACAATGACTACAAAACTTTAGAAAGTGACAAAGCAAGCCAGTGATAGCACAGATAACACTTGAATGGGGTATTTATTCACTGTTGTCAACTGGAATCTTCAGATTTAGATGAAAGTGGTTGATCTGATGGTAAACACAGCCTGTCTTTGTTTATAGGAAAAAAACTAATAATCTTCCAGTGCAGCATTCTCCCAAAAACTTTCAGTTTTCTTTGTTGTTCGGTGAATTTATGAAGTCTCTCTCCATATACATCTTCCTTCTGTCTCAGCAGTGTCTGCCATAGCAATTAATGTTCTCACACCAGAACAGATTCCTCCTCCGCTTTGGTCTGAGCAGTGTCTTGCATGGTATGACAACTTTCTTGGTGACCAAAAGAACAAAAAGTGTAATCTCTTAGACTTTTAGCTATGTAACTTCCTCAAAAGTACTCTTATTACTTAGAAGGGTAAATACTCTTAATCCCTGGAAAGGACTGGAGGGAGATTATCTGCCTTTTGCAGCAGAAAGTATCACAAGTGTTGAATCTGTGGTATTCCCTTGGTGGTGTTATTTGGCTGTTCAACACTGGCTGCAAGATGCACACTCCCATGAATGTAAATAATCCTTCTCAAAGAGTAAAAGTTATATTTCCAGTTTACCTTCACTCTTCAAGTGCTTTACTCTTGTATAAGATTTTCTGGAGTGTTAACAGCATCTCATAACAAGTCGCTTGGTCTGGTCTGTGTACTGCTATTCTCATGTGCCTCAGGGGATTTATGGCAGTTTTTTGGTATCTAAGCCACCATTGCAGGAGAGGAGACGAGTCACTCTTTCTCTTTGTCTCATCCCTGTCCTTATAGTTAATTTAATCTGGGAAAGATTCTAGCTGATTTGCCTAGAGGCAAAGAGCAAGTGGAGGCTAGCATCCAGAGTTGCTTAGTCCACTAAGCACTCCTCATTTAAAAAAGATGTACATGTCCTCATGTTCTGTCTTTATGGTCTTCTGCTAGCAGACTTCAGCACATTTCTTGCCCCCTGGGGAGCTATGAATAGGCAGCCATGTCACTGCAGTTAGCACGGTGTTGTGCTGAGATCATAAATCCTGCCGAGGGGAAGCCTTTAGAGCTCAAGTGGAGCAATTCACTCGCTATCACTATGCAGATTTTGGGAGTCCTGCTGGCTTACATCCAAGCCCCGCACATGGACAGAGTGAGTGGATTAGCCCACGAAGAACCATAGAGGTGTGGTGTTGGCTTTGCTTGCCTGAGAGAACTGTTGCAGGGGTTGTTTGGCAGCAGCTCTGGTTCAGCAGCAGCTCCTCAGTATCAGGTGCTGTTTTGGAGGGATGAGGAGCAGCCCTCGCCTGGGATCTGGGAGACACAGGGACCTTTAGGTTTCAGGACTTTCTCAACCACTCTGCGCTAGTCATTCTTGTATTCTTATTTTTCTTTGTTGACTTGCTTCATTGCTCTTCCTTTATTTTTTTTTTCTCCTGACAGTTGCTTAAGTCCTGCTTTTGTGTTCATGGAGAATGAAAACAAATTGTGAATTCTTAATGTAAACTTTCATAAACTGAGAAGCCAGCCTTGGGGGTATAGCTCTCAAAGTATGTCTTCAAAGATTTCTCTTCCACTGCCCTGCTGCTGTCCTTGCTCTGCATGCTCATTCTGTTGCTGAGGTTGAAGCCTCATTATCACCAAGGAGTGAGTTTTGGAGTTTATGATAAATAGTTCTGTGAAAACCTCAGCTCAGTAATAATCTGAAAAGAAAGCAGAGCGTTAGAGGTTGTTGGGAAAGGAACAGAACATCGTGTATTAATCCCTGTTTTGCCTGTGTTGAATATTGTATGTAGTGCTGGTTCCTGTTGTTTTGAAAAGGATGTAGTAAGTACATCTGGAATAGGTTCAGAGGACAGCAATAAACTGTAAAGCTATGGGGTTTATATTTATATATAATATATATAAATATAAGCTATATATAGTTATATAGTTTCTCTTTAAGGAACAACCAAATGTGGAAAAGCGGAGCTGCTCAGCTGGAAAGATGATAGATGGGGAGTAGTGTGATATAAACCTACAAAATAAAGAGATTTCAAGAGGAAAAAAAGAAATCAAAAGAGCTGAGTTAGAGGGAAAAAAACCACCTGCTTAACCTACTGTCCTGAAGGGCAATGAGCAGGGAGTGGGGAGGCTGTGACTCTCCTTCCTTCAGGGAGAAAAAGAACCTTGGATGGGGACATCCAAGAAGTGGGAGAGGACCCCTATTCTGTCCCTCTCTGCACTGAGGGGCTTGTGTGGGACTGTGGAGTCCAGGGGGCTGCTTTGGGCAGAGGTGGGACTCCAGTGCCTGGCCCCCAGCGGTCATCCCTGCCTCCTCCTCCTCATGGGAAACCAGGGGTGGCCAGCAAGCCATCCTAGGGCAGAAACTCCTGGTGCTGCTGCAGCCAGACCACAGACTGTAGCGGGCACAGGCTCTTCTTCCCTGGCAAGGTGCAAAAACGAAAGAATAAAAAAATTAGTTATGGGTTCAGAGCATGTTTTTGAATCCACCATTAATTTCTTTTCTTCAAATGAGCTACTTCAAATGAGAATACTTTTTTCACAAGTAATAAGTTTTTCTTAGAGAAAAAAACTGGAACTCAGAATGATTATTTTTTCTTTTTTTGGTAGCATTTTATTACATAAAGGGAAATTGTGATACAACACTTCCAAGCTGACAGTCAGTTTAAAAAAATTAAGCAGTTTAATCATTAAAAAATAAACCAACTACATATTGGTGAAACCAGCAAAATTTAAATTGGGTTAACTAGTTACTATAGCCTTAGGCTTCTGCATCAACTAGTTTGATAATTACTTTCCTACTTGTCAGAAATGGAGAAATGCTAAAGGCAAGCTCTATACCATGTAACACACATACATGAGTTCTGCATTTGTACTTGCTCACATGCTGACAGTGCGCTCCAGAAAAATTAATGATGCCAAACTCTAATAGAAAATGTCTTTTAAAGGGTGCTATTAAATAAGGCGAGTCAGCCTTGAGAGTATTTTGTTTAGTTAAGGGGGGGGCAGGAAGCAAAACTGATTTGGGTTACCTTTTAAAATTTTCCTCTGGGCTTCTGAGAAACAATGCTGGGAAACTAGTTTTTCTACTCTCAGCTTCTCAGCACTAAATTAAACTTTTTCTTTGGTTTCAGTGTGTGTACAATAACCATGCTTTATATTTACATTTGTAACTAGCTATGCTAGTTTCAACATATCCCAATTCTGTTCTTCTCCAGAGCAACTACATCCCACGCCATCCTCAAGTCTAGCTGGTAACTTTGATTTCCACAAACATTTCTAACAAAATTAAAACTTAAAAGTATTTTTTTTCTCTAACCACTTTTGAAGGAAGACAATGCTTTGCTTGAAAATAAACAAATGACAGAAACAAAACTGGGTAATAAGAATTCCTGCTGTCACGGGACTGTTGGAATCACTAAGATGTTATATTCTTTCGGGACAGGAATATGCCTGTCAGCTTGGATTCCTGTTAAAAGTCCTTTTAAAGGATTTCTGTTGTACTACGGAGGCGCGGCGCACCAAGTGAAGTTCTTTAACAGGACTTAATGTTTTTAACAAAACCAAAATTACATTGAGATGGCTTGCAGAAAAAGAATAGTAATATTCATGCTCTGTAAGGCTGCAGGTCGTGCAGTGCTGTGCAGTGCCGAGTGTCAGAAGATAACAGAGCTTTCCCCCAAAGGCTTGCGCTGCAGAGGCAAGCCAGAACAGATGTGGGGCTGGGTGTGACTTGTGGCACGCTTCCTGGGAAAGGGTAGGAGCTCCTGAACTGGTGATTCATGCATACTACTTACAAATGATTTAAAAAAAAAAAAAAAGGAAGAAGAAAAAAAAGTTGCTTAATTCATTAATAAGTATAATCACTTACTTAATAACCAGGTAGTCAAACTTGATCTGTTTATGCCTATGAAATTAAAAATTGCGTGCTATGACATACCTGTCTGTACCTAGGAAATGTGTGTGTTTTACACTGTTTGTTTTACTGGATCTGAAAGATGATTTGATTGAAACTATGGTAATTTACTTTGTGGCACTAGTTATTAATAAGGCACTAAAATAATATTACTAATTACAAGCTAAGAATGACACTAGGATCCAAAATAGGGATCAGAGTTCAGAACAGGCTATAATTTGGATCTGGTATATCTTGAATATTGATACGCTGTCTCTGCAAGATTTTTAGCTCAAACAGTAGGAGATACAAATTTTAGCTTGGTCAGAAAGTCACAAACTGTGTATTTAGGAGTGGGAGGGGAGGGAAAGAAGGTTGTATGTGGCTGGTTTGAAATCATGTTTATATAGACAAATTCTTGAGAGATAAGTATGGCTGTTACAAATAGACGTGTGTTTTCTCTGTAAATTTAAGTGAGGGAATCGCTGTTGGTTTTCATTTTATCCATTTCCATTGTAAGGAAGAGTGGGTACTTAGTAAACGGCCAGTTCGGAGATTCTCACAGACAGCCTATGTGAAGTTTGGTAAGGTAATTCCCACCATTTACTTGTTCAAAGAGGCAAAAGCAGTGGAGAGAGAGGCCTGAAAAGATTTGCTAGTGAAACAGCTTGAAGGAGAAAAGGAGAAGGATGGAGGAAGACTCATGAGAACGCGCTCCCTCCCCATGTAGGATGCAGCATATTGGCATATTGGATGCCTTATGCAATACAGATGCTTGTTCAGTTAAAATGTGTTGTTGGACTTAAAGAAAATGGGAGCAGATGACTTTTTTTTTTTAAAATGAAACTAATACTAAATCTTCCCAGTATACGGATGTGAATAAAATACAACTTTTACTCAGTCATTCTCATTGAGGAAGAAGTTTAAAACCAATAATTCTTCAAAACCAAAATAATTCTTCAAAGTCTGTGTAATTTGGCTAAATTAATTCAGATCTGGGAAACACAACTACTGAAATTTATTCATACCCTTGCCATGACTGACCCTACCATTTTGTACTATTATGTTTTTATGAAAGCATATGGACTTATTTACTCTTTCAAACATGTAGCTTATCTAACCTTCCAGTGCGAGAATTTGTCATACAGTGAATATGCTGAAAAAAAAGTGCATTTAATTATTATGTAGAGAAATAGTATCCCTCAAACAAGCCAGATCAAGTTGAGAAAGGGTGCTGAATAATTTCAAGGGATGGTAGTCGTTGTGGAAAGGTTATTTTCTGATAAATGTTGAATAGCTAACATTTTAGACAGTCAGTTTCCAATGTGAGATCAGGAACTGTGTTAAGCATCTAAACTTCTTATATGGTATATGTAGAGACTCGGACATCTCTGGTTGCAATACTGGGTCAGTGTGTGTCGTATAGATAATATATTGCTGAACTTCCACGAGGGAAGTGCTGAGAGTGGGAATGGGTCTTTAAACTCCTCTAAAGCTAAAATTTAGACCCCTTTATTGGTTCTTCTGGGGATGCGCTTTCACCTTGTGACTGACAAAATGGAGTTCTGAGTATTGTTACCTAGTTGTTTTTTTTCTCATTTTGTTTTGTTTCTTTAATGGATCAAGGGATTTAGGAATACAAGCATACTCCCCCCCACTTCCTCTTTTCCACCCTTTCCCCTGCCCAGTTCACCAAACATAGCTCACTGGTTACTACACTTATGTATGAGGTGAAATCAAGGGTGCAAATTTTTTCATGACTGGTGTTTATTTTTTTGTTTGTTTGCTTTTGGTTTTGCTTTCTAAACTATTTTGCTGAGTTAGTCTGTGGTATTTCTAGCTCTTGAATTTAATTTTGTTATGAACAGTGGAGCAACTTCAAAGATTAATTGGGCCAAATGCACATTACTCTCCCTTCCCAGGGAAGTGCCTTGGCTATTAAGTATAGGCCTGGTTCCTCCATTTCCTTCTTCAAAGATTACTTATTAATATTATTGAAATTATATATTCAGTATGAAATTAAATGCATGCTTTAGGATGCAGACCTACATAGCTACCAAATGACAAAGTGGTTAGAGCTTTCTCCCTCTAGTCTATTGCTTCTTTAATTATTATTAAACATTATAATAGCTTTAATAAGAAGGTTAGAGAATAATTCTTAGAGGCGTCCATTGTTCAGTTTTTAGGATGACTTCCTGGGATGAGGGTCATCTTTATTTCGATCACCTCTAGCAGAGGATAATCTTCATTCCACAATGTCAGGATGAAAGCATTCTTTGCTTTTGTTCAGCTCTGACCTTCCTGAAAGGAAATTGTGGGTGAAATATCTATCAAATCGGGTTTCTCAAGAGCAAGGTGGATAAATTAGGCTCAGTTCACGCCTAACAGAACAGCAGATGAGAAGCAGCTCAGATCTGGAAAGATGGAGGCACTTCTGGCCATATGTAAAAAAATAATTGCAGGTGCTGAAAACTTTTATCTGTCAAAGGCTAAGGCACAGTTACAGTTAGGTTTTTTTTCAAAATAAGCAATAGTTAAGTGGGAATTTTTAGGTGCAGAGCTGTAGACTGTGTGCGCATATTAACTTAAACCTGAAGCTTTTCTTTTTCTTTTTTTTTTTTTTTTTTTTTTTCCCCCTCTGGCCATTTTGCAACCTGAAACAAAGGCAAATCAGTGACTACTTGAATGATCCAGCTCAAGTGATCAATTCACAAGATATCATGAGCTCACTGCTGGAAGAGAAAGTAGTTCATGTGTTTTTTGGGATGGTCCATATTCAGGCTTCTGAGCTATCTTTACTTTTGAACTGCTTAAGGAGATGACACTGTATACTTGAACACCACTGTATAAAAATGTAGAGTTATTGAAGATTGCTCATAATATATATGATACTTTTTAGACTTTTTTTGTGAATCCTTGCAGTGTTTTTATGAAATGACCTTGCTGATTCATGTCTTTCTCTTAAAATGTCACCAAGGAGGAAAAAAAACCCCTAACATACTAGATATGTAAAATTTGCGTGAAATTTCAATTCCACTTCAGAGATCCATTGCCCTGAACAGTCACTGTGATTACAAAAGTTTACAGTTTGTCCAAATATAATAATGATAGAAGTTACAAATTTTATCTGTCCCCTAAATATCTTACCTTTGAAAGAAATAAATTAATGCATTTCGGATCCATAAGACATGCTGTTTTATTAATTAGTGTACAAGGAATTGTTAGGTTAGATGATTATGTTCAATTAAGTGTAATGAATGTAATTAATATAGATTCTGGTTTTAGGTGGTTGAGTTAATAGTGCCATTAAATGCTTCTATCATGGTACTGCTTGTTATTATCAGGGAAACAAAGTTTAAAATGAAAGAGGCAAAAGTCTTTCTTCTTCATTCTTCTTCCAGTGCACAAAACCTCTCCCTGGTTGTAACATATGCAGAATAGTTTACATTTCTTTTGTAATTGCTAAAGCTTATAAATATATGGTGCTAAAATGTGTTCTAAAATTTTGCAACGTGTCTTTTAAAGTATTTCATTATGATGTGGTTACAAAATACTACTCACAATAAAGGGAGCGTACTTGCTTCAAAGTATGCAGGATTTATTTACTAAACACGTCATGTTCTGTTACGTAGGTCTAGAAAATGACCAATGACCCACAACAAATACTGTTGAAAAGGAAGTGGTTCCAAGTAAGGATTTCCTCCTGCTGTCTTTGTGTCCTTTGGTTTCTGCTGTTTTGTTGTGAGGAGGTGGTGGTGGAAAGATGTTTCTCATGGATTCACTTTTATGCTTCAGAGTTCCCAAGCCACTAAATAACGATGAAACTTGTGACGAACCAGCTCTGGAAGCTATTTCATTTCTTCGGTCGTATTTAAATGAGATTAAATTAAATTTTGCAGTGTAACTAAGTGTTGACATAACTATTTCTTCAGGGTTTGTTAACTTCATGCACAATGGAGTATAGGAGTTTTGAACGCAATATGTTCACTTCCATTGGATGCGAGGGTCTTAAGGGTCAGAATACTACACTGATCCAATAGCAGAGAACGCACTTAGCAGATCAGTCTCTCCAGAAAATGCACTGATGATCATCTTAGAAAGACTTGGCAGAACACACTGCCCTTTCCTACGTTAAAAAGTACTATATTCCTACTTTGAAAAAAATCTGACCAGCAAGACCTCACTTTAAGAAGCATATAAATTTGAATCCCAGAAAGTAACTACATAGTCATGTAGAAATGGGATAAAGAAACTTACCAACTAGCATTAAAAGACCATTTGTTTTCACATAATGATTAGTATTGCAAGTAACCTGTGGTTTCATTGTGCTAATAAAATGCAGACCAAATGTGATTTGAACAATTTCTATTTGTTTCACGTTTTAAGAGAAATATTTCCACCTTTCCTTGTCTACAGCTGGTAGTGCTCCGTCTCTCATCACTATCACATTATAGCTTTAAAATTCAAGATAAAATCGACTTGTTACCCATGCTGATATATGAGCTTTGGTTTTAACAACATCTGTTCTAAATACACATCTTGTAAGGAAATACAGTTGCTCCTATGGTCACTTCAAAGTGACAACTGACTGGAGTTTTTCTCCTTTGCTGTGTAAGAATGAAATTTCAGCCTGTGTGAGATGGATTTTCCCACAGTTGTTACTAACTTTTGCAATATGTCTTTGCTGTTGCTGCAGCTGTGGGTGTCTTGTAGCTGGCTTACTTAGACCCGTTGGTTTAGTTTTTCAAGAAAGGATAAGCAGTAGTTGCATGTATTTCTCTTTGGTTTTCCTACTTGTGCAAGACTGATCAATGAGTGTCTCCAAAAGCAGCCCTTCAAGTGAGCTGTTGCTAGAGATGTTCTCTTTTTTTATGAATGATCTATAGTGTGAGCTAATCACTTTATTTGTATGAGGTCTTTTCCTAGCAAAGCCATAAAGATATTGCCCTACAGCAACTGTTCTACATTTTGCTGCTGCATCTGTTCCCTCTACCTCCTTCCTCTCCCAACAGAGAAGATTATGGTGTTTTTTTTCCTCCTTACTGCTGAGAAGCTCAAAACTATGATAATGTTCTGACTTCATGAGCTGAAAAAAGTGGCCAAAAGACATGCAAATGAGAGAGAAAAAAGCTTTTCAGTATTGCACAAACTGTACAAAATTATTCTGCTGTAACTTGGGTAGTTGAACTGAAGGAAGGAAGCAATGATTCAGAATAAAAGTGGCACAGGCACATTCTTTTAGATGTTGCTACTTCCATTTCTTTCCCACCCCAATCAGAAGGAATTTGCAGCAGAGAGATCAAGCTCAGTTTGATGCTTCACATATGATATTGCTAAGCAATACCAAGATAAAGTGATACTGAACAGTCTCATTTAATGGCACGTATTTCTCTGACACATTCTAGATTTCATAAACATTGTTTTTGCTGCCTACTTGGGTTTTGTTTGAAATGATGAGTCTGAAAATCACTGTGCAATGTCAAATTTTACCTGGGTTTTTTCATTGTCTAAGGACACAATAAACCTGTAATTATAGCAGACATTTTTGTTATTAGGGAGGGATGGTGAGAAACTATTAAATTCTTGTACATAATTAAGAGACAACAATAAAAGACATTATTACAAAACCTATCGAGACTGTTATGTTATAGAACTTTTTTTTTCCTGTTGAAAGATATTTGAAAGGAGATGCTTGTGTATTTTAGTTATATAAAACACTGGAAATGTAGAGGTCTAGTATTGACACTGAAATGTTCAATATCAGATGAATATAGCCCTGATTATTATAGGAAACTTAAATTGGTAATATGTAACTGATGGGAGCATGAATTGATTTTTTTTTTTTAATGCTGTCATAAACAAAATGTAGATCAGTGTCTTTGATTTAATATCTAAAAACTGCCGCCTCCAACTGCGTGTGAGTATATTATACTATCCCATTTTTTTTTTAAACAAAGAAATCATCTCTCTTCTTCTGTGCATATTTAATATTTGAAAAACAATGATGATGAACTCTTTAACTGTTCCTGTCTACAGTGCCAATCCTTTGAACTTCACAATTGGCATTTGCTCCTTTTTCTATGCAAAAGTGACACTTAAAAACACCAGCTGCCTTGCAAGTTGCGATGCCACATGATTTTCTCACCAGTTTTGTTCGGGGGGCCTATCAAACTCTGAATAATTTTCTACTTCCATACACTTTCATATTAACTTTGATGGAGTGATGCTGCTTGGATCGACGCAAATGCAATTCAATAGCCCATGCCGCAGAAATCTGTTTGTATAGCAGTAACATAAAATAATAAACCCTGCCACTTCCTTGCTGATTTCAACATACAGGCCTACTGGCCGGCTTAAGAGATGTGTTTGAGTTATGTGCCACAAAAGCCCACACTGCTGAAGACATGCTATGAAGTAAGGCAGAACAGGAAAGAAATTAGAAGTACTTCAGTGACCTGTGTGCACAGCACTAAGGTAGTGAGAGTAATGTAAAATACATTGAGGTCTGAGACAGGATTTTCTTGAAGCTACTTGATGTGTCAGAAGGTCAGTCTTGTGCTTTAAAGAACTTCCAGTTTGCCTTTGACATGGTTGCAATAATTTAAAAAAAAAAAAAAAAATTTTGGTCCCTGTAATTGAATATGGTTTCAACAGAACCTTGTAAAATCTTCAGATGGAGGATCTGTATATGGGAGTTAGAAGAGGTCCCCTGGTGTCCCTTTCAACAACAAAACAAGATTTGTTTAGTATAGATGTTTTGATACTTGAAATTCAATATCCATCTGCAAAGTTTCTGTTCATATGCAATGAAACTTTAGTATCAAAGTGTCACTGCAACCTTTAAAAGGGGATGTTTTGCAAGCTGAGCAAAGCAACTCCAGAAGGTAAGCTAATGGATCTACTTAATATACTCATCTCGGATCTTGACAATATTGGTTCTTTGGCTGCAATGCTGCGTCTGCTTCAGCAACAGAGCCAGCGGCTGTTGGTTTCCTCTGTTGTCACCAGCAGATACCAGTGCAGTGATGTGGAATTACTGTGAAATGCTTCAAGCAGTGACATGGGCATCTCCTTTGTTCTTCCCCAGGCAGCTGCCCAGAGGCCATTAATCCATGACAGGAAAGAGGAGGACTTGGCAGTGATTTGACTTGTACATTGACAGAAGGCACATGAACAACTGTTTATTTCCAGAGTCTTCCTGGGTAACTCTGAACACATCCCTCCTTTCATGAAAGTGTAGCTGGTTATGATCTTGAGTCTAGAGAGAGAAGAAGCTGCATATTGATGTTTCTAAGTGCCCCTCTTTACTGTCTTGCTCTCCTTATCAAAAATAAATGTAATTTAAAATTTAAATTATAACATTAGTGAAATCTTATTAAATTTAATTTGATTTAAATTAAGATAAAATTACTAAAAAGTTAAATTTACATAGAAAAAATGCATAATAAAATATTTAAACTGCAGAAATCCTCAGGGAGAAGCACCATCATAACCCTCTTTTTCCTTCTCTTCTGCCCCTCCTCTCCCAAATGGCTATATCGTATGCGCTCAAATTCTTTAAGAATTTATGCACTTGAAAGAGTAATAGACTTTTCTGTATGCCAGTAGCTGCAAAAACATGCAATTGCAAATGAAGAAACTGATCTGTAAAGGTTCAATGAGTTCTTCAAAGAACAAATGAAGATGGTGTTAGTCATTATGTATCATTGCTTATGTGCACGGAAGTGGGTGTATCTATATCATGTTCCTATTCCTAAATAAATTGATAGTTAGACATATTTAACATGAACAGCTGTAAGTGCAATATTTATATTTAAGGATATTTTGGTGAAAATCTGCATATCACAGATTTCTACAAATGTAAGCACAAGATAATTCTTCTTCATCAGAATTAGTCATAATGATTGTGAGGAGATCTGAATTTTTACATTGCTCCTGCCCCTGTAGTGAGTTTCTTATGGATAAGCTGATACTTTCAGTTTTCAAAGATGTCAGGCCAGCATTTTTTATACCAATGACTAACAGCAGTTGTTCTCTTGTAGCAATTATTTTTATTTTTCACAGCATATAAAGGCTTGATACGCCCTTAACTAATCTTTTTGAGGTGAAAATGTCTTTTGCTTTTGCCTAAAGTTTTGAGGATTTTAAAGAAAAAATCCTCTAGCTGTCCATTAGAATGAGAAAATGCTTTGTTAG
The DNA here is from genome assembly GCF_001431845.1 of Calidris pugnax. Lineage (NCBI taxonomy): Eukaryota > Metazoa > Chordata > Aves > Charadriiformes > Scolopacidae > Calidris > Calidris pugnax. Next base: position 9,880,363 of record NW_015090920.1, read on the forward strand.
CATTCTGGGATATGTTTTGATTACTAGTTAACTTATGATTGCATTATTATTGTTATAATTGTTTTAAAGCAGACTTAGGGTTTTGCCTTTCAAATCCTGCTCGTGTTAAAAATGTGTACCACTGTAAGTAAGGTCTGGGATGTTTTTGATGTAACTAAGCCTATCATCCATTCTTCCTGAGTAGGGTGTCACTTAGGATAGTGACTTGGACTTAGTTTCACCCTAGATACAAGTTGTTCATGTAGAAGGTCATAACTATCTGTGACAGACTGCTTTAGGACCGAAAGTAAATAATTCATTCTAGGTTTTGATGATCTGAATGCTTATCTGTCCCAAAGAAAATTGCTTTTAAGCGACGTATAAGGACACCATGCTACAATTAGTTGAATTTTTAAAAATAGTTATCTTATTTAATTTGAAAATATTTTTCTGTTTCAGTATATTTTCAATGGCTTTCCTATTTCATAAACGTTATGAATTTGATTTTAAAGAAAGCCAATGATAGAATATTGCCCAGAACAGAAAGGGCAAGGTTTGGGGAATACAATACTTAAAACTTGTGTTTCAAGAGAAACACAGACAGTAAGTTGGGGTCAGAAGTCATTTGAAAGACATTCAGAATTCAAGAAGGGGTGAGTAGGAGTTGGATTTGAAAATGAGAGCATTATTCACTTGAGTAATATATCTAAAAAAGATTTTTTCTGTTTTAATGTGGCTCATGTAGAAGCCTAAACGTAGTAGGGTTAAAAGTTAACTTTTATTTTTGTATTGAAGTACAGCGTATAGTGCACAGGACTAACCTGTGTGGAAGTTTCTTGCTGGCTCAAACTGAGCAGAGTCCAAAAGCAGAGATGAGAGTAAAGTCTAAGGTTTATTCCGCATTATTTCCTGTTTAAAACCAACTCTTTGAGGTAGAATAGGAAAGGTATCAGAAATACTTGGAATAATGTCATTAATATATCAGTAAATGACAACGGCCATTTAGATGTTCATTTAAAAAAATCAGTACTTTACCGAATTATGAAAGATCAGCTCTTGCCACACCTCTTGATATCTCCTTCTAAAATATGAATGACTGATCCCTTGTTCCTTGCTTTTGCTTGGGCAAGAGAAAGGGAAATCTATAGCATGTCATACAATGCTATTTACTGAACTGGAGCTTGTGAGGAGGGCAGGAAACTGGATAAGTAGAGCTCACAACCAAGGGATAAGTTTGGTTTTATCATCTATGCTTAACAACATGTATTGCAACTAATCGGAATCTCTGGGTATGTCTAAGTATTAGAATTAGAGTATCATTTAAAACTGTGAACAGCTGTCTTCTGGTGGATGCTTTCTCTCTCCTTCCCTTAAATATACTTGAGTATTTAAATCTACCGCTAGCAACCTCCTGCTTAATCATGTGGAGATAGGCAGGCTAAACGAGTTCTGCTAGGAAATCTATCTCCCAACTGAACTGCTGAGAGAATAAAAGTCTTGGCTCTCGTTTTGTCAAGGCTGTTTATTATATGAATACAATACTGCTCACTTCAACAGACCCATGAAGGATAATCATTACCCTTCTAGCACAGTATTTTTCCTGATTTAGTGAAGGAGAAGTAAGAAAAAATCCACCCTGAATAGAGAAAAATGTTTTTCTTCCTTAAAGTCTTTAATTTTGACCATCTTAATGTTAGCGAAGAAGTCCTTCCTTGTCTGAAATACAGGATTTCGGGTTTTATTTTGAAAATGTTCAAACGTTCTTAACTTTTAAGTTTCCTTTCTCCTCCCTGCCCCAGTTACACTAACAATAGCATTGAATACAGTTCATTGTTCTCTTATTTTAGGAGGTTTTCAACTAATAGATATTTTCCTGAGGAAGTCCTAAGATTTACCAGCCAACTCCACTGTTGATCCCTGTATCTCTGTCTTTCTTCAAAGGAAGTAACTGGTAAGCTTTACATACAATTCGATCATGATTGCATCAAAATGTGCCGTTTCATCAACCAATCTAGTCTTGTTTACTAATCATGTTTAAGAAGGTCTATTCTTTGTAACTGTGTTAAGCTTCATTCATCTTCTATAACATGAAAAAAAGATCTAAAACGGTAACTTCATCATTTATTTTAAGCCATATTACTGTGATATCTGCTTTGCAAGTGCCCTTAGCATCCTTAATTATATGGCTGTCTAATTGGTTCTTACCATTTAAGCATCACAACACAGATTATTGTTGGTTACTGTCTCATTATTACTACCTGGTTTGATACACAGTGATATTTGTGCAATCAAGTTTTTTGCATGTGTATGGGATGCAAAGCTGTGTAATGGTCTCTGACAAACACTACAGAAAGAATAACACTTGAAGAAACTGTCACTGGTTTAGTGGTCTTTATTTCAACAACTCTTTGGCATTCTTCTGTGAAGACTGGTGCTGCATTGGGGAGGACAGAAGTAAGGTTTGCTTTAGACATTTTTGTTAGCATATATGTTTCTGCTTTCTTTAGAGTACTGAAGAATTGGTGGATACCAAATTCTTGGCCCTCAAATTGAACACAAAAATTGCAAATCTGAGAAAAGGAGGCTGGAGCTGAAAATGCTTCCCTGCAGTCCTGTGCCAAACAGAGGTTTGGCAAAGAAATTAATCTACAAAAGCCTTTCTGTGAAATAGTTCTGAATCAAATACTTTCTTTTATGGTGCTGGAAATGGTGCAGTTTAGTTTGCTTTCACTTTATGGCTTTCTTAGCTGTGCTTGCATTCTTTGTGAACTTACAGAAAAGGATACTAATCTCCGTTGATTACCAGGTTATGATAAATTGGAATATATCTAATAGACTAGTTTGGAGAAATGTCTCAAAGTTTTTTTTAATTTTTTTTTTTTACTGGAACTGTTTCATCTTGTTTCTGCTCTGTGCCAGTCCTCTAAGAATGCTAGAAACATTTTGAGTCCAGAACTGGGGAATCTTTCCTTTCTACATATCAGCTGCTGTTTGAGGTGTAAATGGAGAAATTTCAGCCTTGACCACTGACAACTTTCGCTGTAGATAAAACATCATGGCTATAAATTCCTGAAATACAGGGGCCATAGTCATATATAATTAGGAAAAAAAGATTTTAGGTTTTCATTAAAACTTGAAAGCATTAAAATAGTGGAAGGTACAATTACACATACAGGATTTTAGGGGGCTTTTGGAGAAAATGTCATAGCTCAAATGGAGCCTTGAAGAGTTGCAATCCTTTTACAGAAAAGGCCCAACATATGCATAGAAAAAGAAAAGTACTCCTTGTTACACAGAACAAGAGCAAAGAAATAAAGAATTCTCTGTTACCACTGTGTAGGTTGTCATTACATTACGCTTCAAGGAATGACAGCAGTTGAATGGAATGAGAAAATTGGAGAAGATAGAGATGGCAGACCATAAGAATTGTGCATGAAGTGAAAACTGAGTGACTGAGTTGGCTGAACAGGGAAATAATTTCTCCTCCTAACCTAATGCTTTAAAGAAGAAAACATATCTGAACTCTGGCTGTGGGCCATGAGCAATTTCAGGAGGCACAGCTACTATCACCTGGTTTATCCTTTTCTCGATCTAGATTTTTAAATATCCAGTTTAAAACAAAATATTAAAAATGGTGTACTATATATCTTAGCACCAAGGTAAAAGCAGAGTATGGATTTTCTTGCTGTTATCTTGGCAGCTCTGCTTGTTACAGCTCTCACTGTGTTTTCATGTTAGATGACTATTTTGAGACTGCAAAGCAATGTGGAATGTAGAGATAGTTTGCCTTTTGCAGAAAATTTAAGCCAAGAACTTGAGACAAAGTTTTAAAACAGCATCTTGAAAATCACAGGCCACTCCAAAATTGGAAGAATAAAGAGAAAATATCAGGGCATCTTTCATTAGCTAGTCAGAATGGAAAATAACTGGGTTTTTTCGTCTTTTTTTTTTTTAAAGGAAATTAGGAACTGCAACTTACACTGCTCTTTCAAGTGTATCTTATTTACTTCTCTTTCTTGCAGGTCGAAATTAAAATTACATTGAACAAGTTATTTTGTCATGAGCTAATGGCCTGAATAACCTTAATAAGAAGTGGTAGCAGTTTAATAAAAATAAATCGTTTTTATTCTCAAATCTCTGAATGATTGGAGGGAGTAGAGGTAGTCATTTCAGTGCAATTCCTACATAAACTATAAGGGCAAAAAAGGGTAAACCTAAAGCAACTTATAGTTCACCTTAGAGAAAATATTTATCAAAGCAGTATCAAAGTTTGCAGTGTCATGAACTGACAATGAGAGAGATTCCTCCTGAGAGACATATTATATTTAAAATGTCTTTTCTCCTTTATGCCCTCTTTGAAATACTTTACTTTCATAAAAGCTATAGATCCATATTTCATTCCAGGAACACACAACCTGATGTCCATCAAAAGTTTTCATTTTATAGATTAAAAGTAAGAAGTTTTGGGACAGGACACTTGTTTGTTTTTTTCCAGTATCTATGAGGCTTTAGTTTTCCTTTGCATCCTGTGATATAATTACAGACATTCTGGAGCGAGGATGCAGTTTTGTTTCCTGCCTGCCCTCTTCTTGGCTGGTGGTGTGCTGGGGGTTGAGTGGTCTCCGCCGTGACAGCATCCTCTCTGAGCACACGTGTGGAGGATCAGTGTAATTCCAGAAGGCTCTGGAGCGGTGCTAAGAATGGCTTATCCGTTTTTATGGCTTCCAAAGAGACATCGTGTGTGTGTATTTTTATAGACGTACGTGCATGCAGTGTGAAGATGACTAAAAATGTATTTGCATTTTTTTTCAGTACATTTATATACTTGAGAGAAGGGGATATGAATAACTGAAAGTGCCCAAGCATTTGACAGTCTCTTCCTCGTTAGCTCCTTGACCTGAAGAGGTGGACAGCAGTCAAGGCACCGTATATTGTGTTGTGAGACTGGATTAACCTTTGCTGCTCTCCCGTTCATACTTAAAAATGTTCAAAGTGGTGCCTCCCTGAACATGGGAGGGAAGGAGGCGCTTGCTCACAGCTCCGGTTCTCACTGCCCCCTCCTCTCTCAAGGGATCCCCTGTAGCGCTGTCCCACCAGAGTGTGCCTCAGTAATGCTTTTCTCTGTCTGAGCTATCTCGCTGCCACGATTATCTTCTCTTCTATCTTCCTAATGAACAAAATAATTTCCGTTTTGAGTCTCTGACCCCAGTTACATGATTTTCTCAGCAGGTCATGTTTTGGACAGTTTGGGAGAACCTATACTTGCAGCAATCTTAATTAAAGGTGGATGAATGCAACCGAATTGAGCAGTTTCACTGAGTCCCAGTTTCAATCTGAAACACTGTATTTTGACTCTACACAGAAGAATTGGTTTATTTTAATGCTTATTAAAGCTAAACTAAGACAAAGTCTAGATGTTATGCTCCGACGATACAGGCAATATTACAGGGAGAGAGGCAACAGGGCGGTAGAGATTTTAGATATCTCTCCATAAAACTTTTTTCATAAAAATGTGTTTGAAGTTTGTAAATGCTGGTTTAGAAGTTTTTGCATACACAAATTCTCTGAAACACATCCTTCTCTTTCAAGAGATCATTCTGGCTCTTTGGTTTTCTGAATACTTAGTACTTGTGGTTTTTTTATTTTTTTTTTATTGCCACAAACTAGCAGATAGTCAAAGTTTGCTAGAATTTCATGATCAGCTTTGAATAGCATTTCAGCTTTTAAAAGTTTAAATGCCTGAACTTAATGTTAAGGCTTTTGTCTCAATTCCATAACACACTTCTTTTCTTCAGAGTGGCCAAGTTCAGATTTTCATCTAAAAAGCCAGAAGGCTTCAGAGAACAGGTAAAACTTGTTCCTTGAGGTGCCTAAATTTGCATGAGTTCGAAAGAGTTTTTTAAACCTTTGCGCTTTAACCCAAATTCTGCTCTCAAATTCAAGCTGAGCCAAATCTAATTGGAATTTGGATCAGACAGGCGTGTTGCTGTCTTTAACATTTTTATTTGTACATAAAACTCTCTTCCCCTTTGTCTTGTTTTAATTAAAATGTAGTTTTAAATACAATATTTTTGCCCTGTCCTGAGGCTGCATTTTGGAAAAAAAAATATATAAACTGAGGCACTGCTATTTCCAGACAGTTTTTCTAACTGAAGTTGTGGTTCAGTGAAAGAAAATGCCCTAAGTCTAGGCATTACTTTAACAAAGTGTAGTTCCTAGTTTTAAATCTCCTTTCCTTCCTTTAACACAAGGAGTACCTCGGTCTGATCTGTGTTAATTTCCCCCAGGATGTTTACATGTAGAACTGTGTGGCTTCTTAACAGCAGCTCCCTGAAATACACACAAATTCATAGTGGCCTGCAATGACTTATTGAATGGTGCATTAAAGTATCCGAAGAAGAGGTGTTCGTGCAAGCCAGTGATGTAGAGCGTGTTGCCAGCTCCGGTTTTAGTGAAATTGTTGTCATAGCTTGACAGGTCACTGTGCCTTGTTTTATTGTGCTGTAATTTTAGAGCCAGATTTAAAGAAGTGAAGCATTTTGATACAAATAAGTGTTGTGCCTGTAGTTGCTTTTGGTATCTAACTGCCCTTTAGCCAGTGAGCCTCTGTTAAAAATTAATATAGCCTAAATTACTGAAGTTCTCTTTTTTTTTTTTTTTTTTTTTTTGGAAAATTAGATTTTCTACAATCATT
>NW_015090920.1:9887094-9942243 GCF_001431845.1 Calidris pugnax
TAAATATAGCCAGACAGACAAGAGATTAATATGAACTCTCTCTTTGTGCCTTCAACACTGCCCTATTTCAAAAGCTATTTTAACTTTTCCCACATTTGAAGAAAGTCTTTCAGAAATTCTTGTTACGGTCCAAATAAGGAGAAATCCCTAATGAGAGTATGTAATTTTTGGCAGAATCGTCTACTTTTATGCTATAGAAACCAGTTCAGGGGTTAGGATTTTTGGTTTGGGTCTTTTTCTTTTTTTTTTTTTTTTTTTTTTGGTGAAAGTAGGATTTGCACCATCACTTCATTTTTATCAAATTGATTTGGGTACTCTAGAGTGACTGGCCTAATGTGTTGGTTACTGCTGAAAGGCCAAGTGTCTTTGTAGGGCTCCGTACCGCGCAGCATGTTGCTCTTGCAAGATTCACTTATCTAGAAGGAAGAAGGCAATTTTGTGGAGGTCTGAACCGAGGTGACTATCTTGCTGCCAGTATCTCTAGATCACCTAGAGCAACGTGGAGAGTTTTGTGGCTGAGGCACTTGGAGGTAGATTATCAACTTCTAAATTATATCCTTACTTCTGAGAGCCCCGGGTGCCTTTGGAGACTTTATAATCAGTTATCTACCTCATACTCCACTTACTGCCTTTAGAATGGTCTTTCTTTTTCTATTCAAAGGTTTTATAAGATAAGAATTGAGATAGAGATAAGAAATAGAGAGATATAAGGGCTTTAATTGGTTGCTAGTTTCTAGTGTTCTGAATTTCTGTGTGTATTTATAATGATGTCTCTTAGTGCTTATGAAGGGGAATATTCACTCTGCTCCTCCTACTCCCACTCTGTCAAAAAGCCAGACTATATTGACTCCACAGTCTTGAAATACAGTAATTTGATAAATTGACTGTTTAGCCAATAATACCTATTCTGCAGATGGTTCAAAACACTTGTTGTACAACTGCAGAATAAACCAGTAACTAAGTACTGGCAGAGCTCGAGCTACGGAAGTCGCTGTGTCCTCAAACTCTTGGATACTGCATCATCTATTGAAATTTGGATCCCCATGTTGCTGAGTAACCTCACGCTGTGCCCTGGAAGGTCCCTACGAGTGTGATACAGAGGTGCTCCCAGGCTGGGTGGGGACCTGTCTGAAGGTAACCATTAGGAAGGGCTGGAGTTGAAAAGGCAGGGTCCAGCTTCTCAGTGTACTGTGCCCAGCCGTGCTGGAGCTTCCTAACAACATAGTGCCCCTTGGACCTCATGCCAGATTACCCTCCCTTTAATTACAAAAAGACCCATCTGCATCTGTTGTCTAATGTCCCACTGGAATTAAAAAAAATATATACATCTTATTTGGTGGAGAATTCAAAAGATTTTGCTACCACACCACTAATATCCCAACACCGCAGTCTGTGGTAGTCTGGGAACCATCTGCCTCAATTACTTCTTCTAAAACTATTTTAAATCTCTAATCAAAGATTAATTATGCCAAGCTGTGGGCCATGGAGACTGCAGAGGAGAGAAAAGGAAGAGAGAGTCTCTACAGCACTCACCAAAAACATGGGAAAATCAGGTACAAGTCAGTGCTGCAACATATAGTTGGGATTTAGCAGCAGGGATGCTGAGATAAGCTCTGAAACACCACGCTGAGGCTGTGAAGCTGCCATGTGTGATCGTCTTTTTGCAGAGGGGGGACATACTTTGCCAAAGTTTCACTTTATGCCTCCCAGATGGTGTCTTTCTACCTGTCCTGGCGCCTGCCCAATGCTATCTGTCAGTATTTAACTTAGAGTCTCGTTCTTTAACTCTTACATCACTGAACCATAGAGCTGTGTCCTGTGCATGCCTCCATGTCCCGGTTTTGTTTAGAGTTGCAAGGGAGAGCACTCCCCAAGGTTTTTCCTCTTTTACCTGATTGTGTATCCAAGATTAAAGTCTGGTCTGAGGCTGGACCTCTGCTTTAAAATTTGGAGTCAACAGGTTATAGGGAAATTAAATGTAAATTTAATTCCTATCAGAGCTGAACAGCCGGGTTCCTCTCTGACTGCTTCCATCACACGGAGCTGGGGCTGAGCCTTCAGTGTCCATAACAACAACTTTCCCTGCAAATGGTGTCCTAATTCTGTCTAAAACTGTCCTGGGGGACTTTGACAGCTCCTCTGAGTTCTCTTTGCTATTTCTCTTCATCTGTTCCCCTTTATCCAAAATTCTTTTCATGATGCCAGTCTGTTGCAGATACAGTTTCGATGGGTTATTTGAATATTAGTTACTGTTTGAACAATTTCAGCCCAGCGCTTCATGGGTTACTACTGAAGTTGTTGAAGTGCTCAAAAAATCATTCAAGTTTTTATATACATATTCAGAGGAAATTTTTATCTTTAGAATATTCTATATAGCTCTCTAACACTTCACTGATATGAATAAAAAATCTGATCATTGGGTTGTTGTAGATGGTTGGAGAATGCATTTCCATTTCTTTTCCTTCCTTCCCTGTCCCCGATGTTCAGAATTGGAGAAATCTAGTTTTGTCAGAGCATGTCCGCAGCCTGAGGATTGGGCTGTTGTCTTGGGAGTTAGAAACCCCTATCCCAGAGAGAGGCACTTCAAATTTCAGTGAATTTTGAACCCGACTCTCCAGTATTCAAAAGGATCCTTGAAGCACTGGCATTTTAGGACAGCTTTTTTTCACCTCCACATTTCCTCACGGTTTATGTGTTAAGAAATCCAGTGTGATAAGATATTTTGAGCACACCTATCAGATAGATCTGTACTAGGTGGAGACAGGGTGACAGATTAATCTTGTTGCTTCTACCCCTGGAGCTGTAAACATACTAGTCTTGAAATGAAGTGTGTTTTTATATGGCTTGTGGTGGAAACAGCAATAGCTAAGGGGTTTTAAGGTAGGTGATGAAAACTAGCTGCTTTGATATTGTTGAATCTCAGCAGTACCTCTAAAGAGTTCTTTATTTGCCTGTGATTCTCTTGTGTTCTATCCCAAAAATGATTGCTGGGGTTATGCTGGAAATGCTTTTTTTTTTTTTTTTTTTTTTTTGGTTAATCATATTCCTATCTGCAACTTAATGTTAGCATTCCTATGATACCTGGAGAGACCTGTTCAGTGGAACTCTTTCAACATGATGCTTAAATCTGATTTCACACATCAGATTATTTAATATGGTATAGTTACTTAAGAGAAACAATTAGATGTAATTTCATACCTTATTGGTGTGAATTATTACCTTCTGTAAATACGGGACCCATTTGTTGTAATCTGTTTAGTTCTCTAACTGAGAAATTGTGCTTTAGTGTAAAAATAAACATGATTTTTTTCATTTTTCTTTAATATTTCTAATGTCCCTGGAATATATAGCAAAATACAACCCCTATTCACAAAGGCAAATACAAAAAGGAGATAGAAGAAACACTAGTTAGGGATGAACTGATTCTTGTCTTTGGAATAAGTGGCAATTGCAGAATCTCATCTGCCTAACCGTTGTCAAATTTTTGTAAACATCATGACAGACGTGAGTTTTAAGAGTAGTCTGAAGAGAAGGACAGCTGTTACTTTGTGACTAATCTTTTGTTGTTGTTGTGAATGCTACAAACAATAGCATTACTGAAAACAGAGATGGAATATATCACTTGGTTGCTCATCCTTTTAGTGCTTCCCTTCTGTCAAGGCCCAAGTCCCCAAAGTACGCTTTGGGGAACATATGTTGTCTGCCAAAACTCATTTGAAATCTGAAAGCAGAATAACATTTTTGCTTAACTTTGTTTTCCAAATGTAAAACATTTACATTTACGTTGAAATGCTCCTTGTAACTACAGGATACTGTAACTGTAAATATTTTTTTTCCAAAGAAGTTTGGGAGTTTTAAAATTTGGCTATAAAGGCTATTTTTAAGGCATATTTCTAAGCTACAAAGATGTGTTTTCTCAAATTTCTTGAAAACTAAACTGACTAGAATAGGAACACCAGCCTAAGAATTCTAGAAGTGTTTATGTAAAAATGAGTGCTTAGGGTGGTTTTCTTATCACCTAATCCCTGCAAGTATCTCATTACATAAAAAAACATGCTTCCCTTTCTGGATGGAAATAAGATAAAATTCTAAGTGAGCAACCACTGTCCACAAGAGCTGCTGTGAGGGCTATGGAAATTCATACTCTGCCACCACCTTCTTGAAACGTTTTAAGAAACTGAGTCAGTAGTTTGTTAATAATAGTTGCTTATTTTGCAGGCCCAGAACCAGAGGGTCTTGGGGCAGCAGAGACCTGCAGCCTACTGGAAGTGCAGAGATGATGTCCTCCTGCTGGCTGCCTTACCCATGAGAGAGCAACCCAGCTCTCGGCTAATTGTGTAATATAAAAAAATCCTTTCAAGATAATTTACCTAAACAGATAACTCTGATGGAGCTATATTCATGGCTAGAGTACTCCTGATAAGTGAGAAAGGATAACTACATTTACTTTTTTTAGAGGTTTTTTTTCCTGTCTCCGTGTAAGATATGCATTTTATCTAGCAGATTCCTGTCCTTGGAGTACCTGCCTTGCTCTGAGGGCTAATGCAGAGGCACAGGTAGTGGATTTCCGTCATCGAGGACTGTTTATTTCATAGAATCATGGAATGGTTAGAGTTGGAAGAGTCCTTAAAGATTATCTAGTTCCAACTTCCCAGGGACACCTTCCAATAGAGCAGGTTGTTCAAAGCCCCATCCAACCTGGCGTTGAACACTTCCAGCAATGGGGATTTCCACTAGTTTCGGCAGAAATGTCACCCTGAAAAAACTCCTCACCTTTAATTGTGAAAGAAGTGCAGAAGTCTTTCTCATTATGTTCCAATCTTGGCTTACCTTTGAGGCTATTACCTTCAATATGAGAAGGATTTCACTAGCTCAGATTTGTCCTTTTTAGAAAGTATGTTAAATTAAAGCATATCTATGTGCGAATGTATATGCAATATCTGTACATAAAACCTTATACCTATGGTAATGTGTTTTATAATACTCTAAGAGCCTGGGTGGATGAACCGCTTGTGAATATGGGCATAAACTGCTCAGCTGCTTCAGAAAAGGTATCTGGGGCAAGTGAGAGCACTGAATGCTCTCAGTAACTCACGACATTGTTAGGATGCTAGAAATGTAAATAGTGTCAGCTACTCTTCTTTTTTTTTTTTTTAAATCATTTACTACACTGTACTGCAGGAAGCCAGCTCACATTTTCCTAGCAGAGCATGCAACTGCAGTACAGCACAGAAAGGCACAAACCCCTCAAGGGTGGGGAATTAGGGGGAGGAAAAGGGAAGTGTTTTGCTGAGAGTATCTGCAGGGAGTGAGGTGTCATGCACTGAGATCAGCAGGTTTGCTTTCATGACAGGGCTGAAGTTTTAGATGATTTAATTTGTCCTCAGTTTTGTCTGAACCTGAGCCTCTCAGCTGAGTGTTGTGAGCCATCTGACGTTTAAATCCCATGACTTTGTCCTTCCCCAGTCTGGTTATAGTAATAAATCTAAGTTCATGGCTTTGTTTTGCTGAATATTTGCTGAAATATGTAATTTTAAAGTGCTGGCTATCTTGCTGGATCTTTCAACAGGTTGACACTTCATAGTTTTAAACACTTCCAATCCAAATACCTGGTATAGTACAAAAATGCCTGATGCTGAAGCTGATAGGACCTAGCTATTGCAAGGTAATTTGAAGTGCCAACGTGCCTGTTTATGAAACAAGTTACTGGTACAATAAATAGCATTTTAATCACCTGCTATTCATTTGTTAACTCTGGGGTGAAACTAAACTTCTAAACTACAATATAGGCAATATACACAGCTACCTCTGAAGTGTTTAATTAAGTTTAAAATATCAAGTTTTTCAGTTTCCTTGTGTTCAGAGCAGTCAGATAATGGAAACAGAGAAACTCGAAATAGCAATGTGTTACTTTCTGAAAGCTCCTCTCTGTCCTCACCGATGAGATTTACGATGCTATAATGCTGCAATTTCATCATTATTTTGTAATCTTCTTAAATGAGTGTCTCATGTTAGTGCAGGCAATCACAATAACTGCTTGAATAGGATTTGCTGCTGAGCAAAGCTGCTTGTGTTGCAAAAGCAACTAGAGGAACACACAAGCAAAAAAACATTGTGCAAAGGTGTTTACTTTCCCATCGTGTTTAGAGTGAGTCCTCAGGAGGGAATTTAGTCATAACTTCACCCGTGCTAGCAGGACGCCAGCAAATTGTCAAAAAAGGAAGTAATACTCTAATAGCAGCTTAAGGCAAGTTCCAAAACAAAGGAGATTTGTAACCACATCAGTTATTTAATGTGGAATATATTCATGTTTCTATGGAGTAAAATAGAAACTTGCTTCCTTCAAAAACTCTTTTGGCTTCGCAGTGCCTACTGCTCCTCTTAGCCTAGGAGAGGATTTGCACCAGGTGAAGCACACTGTCTATATGGCAGGTGGTCCTTTCTACTCAATAGCTGTGTCCCAAGGAGGAGAGGTTCAGCAGCTTCCCTTCCCTCCCGGGTAGTGGCTGAGGCGGTGGAGGCAAAAAGAAATAACCCCAGAAGATCGCTCCTGTTTGCATTTGAACATGCTTGTCTTACAAATGACCCATTAACTCTTTTTTTAAATAACGTTGCCTCAAAACCAACCTTTCATTCAGCATTATTTATTCATGTTACAGTCTACTTACTTCTTCCAGATAAATACTGGCCATGCATTCAGTATGTGTATTTTCCTCTTTACCTCTTTGAGACTATTCGCGTGGGTAAAGTTATGTATATGGGTCTGTAGCTATAGGATCTGCAGATGACCCTAAATCATTAAGGTTTACAGTTAATAGAGAGGCGTTAAACAGCACAGTCTTAGCTTGATTTCTAAAGGATTATTTTTTTCCCCAGAAGAATGTAGCAATAATATCAACATATGACTGCTGTAATTTATTTTCCTCTTCAAACTCCGGCTAGGAAAATATTGCTGCTTGTTATTTCTTTGCCTGTACACAGCCTGCTTAATTCTGCTTTTGTTCTTTTTCTCAGAGATATTGATCAATGATCTGATGTCCCTTGTCTGAGTCATGCTTCAGGCTGTTGGCCCTGGGCCTAATTGTACTTCTGGTTTCAGAATTCTTTGTAATATCTGCCTGGAGGCTTCTCCCCTTTAAAAACCAAGATTGTAGCTCCTGTACAAGTAATAATGTAAATGACGTAGGACTGGTGCCCCATCTGGTCTCTTTGAATTCCAGGTTCCTAACAGCAAATATCTTATCCTCATTTTCATTTGCAGATTTTTGAAGTGGTGTGAAGAAAAAGTGAGAATTGTTGTAATCCTTTTATCTTTTTATCTTTTTTAGAGCCTTATGGATGTTCTGTAGTTATCCAAACAACAGTTCCCCCCACCCCTGGCCCCCCAAAGTCATGCTCAAGTCACAATTCTGAATTTCTTCTCCATAAAAGATGGGGTTTTTTTGCATGTTTGGAACTTTTAAGCCAGTGTTTTTTGAGACTTCATTTTAAATTTAATTTTGTATGAAATGCAAAATAAGTGCAATGATAAAGAAAAATGACACATTTTCTCTCCAAAACACCATTAAAAATACATTTAAATATCGTGTGTGGATATTTAAAAATATGAAAATATGTACTGATTTCAGATAGAAGTTAACATGTGCTAATAACTATTGCATTTTTCTCCCAGTATGTTTATCAGCTGTAATTAATGTTGCAAAATTAATGTTGCATTGGAGGATGTTTATGTACTGACAAAAGATAGCAGAGTTGAAAATGCAGTTTGTCTGTACCTGTGTAGGCAGGGTGCCCTGATGTAATGATGTAAGACAAAGTTAGAAGGATTACATCATCAGACTATACTGTCACTTGCTGATGGTGTCAGGGCTGCAACATGATGCTTCTAGCACTACTGAAAGCTGATTAACTCCTTTTGGGATATTATAGGACTCACAGTGGTGAATCAGCCAGAGGTCACACCTTAGCTGAGTAAAAAATCATTTGTTTGAAAGAAACAGGTTTTATTCTCATTTTCACCCCCTGGAAGTAAAATTGAAGTTTATTTATGCAATCCACTGGTTTCTCTTGCTGACAGCAGTTTCTGTTAATTCTTCAAAGACAATTTAACTAACAGCTAAAATGAGGGATGATGAAAATTTACAGGGAGCTTGCTGACTTTGTAGGCAATTTTACTTGCTAATAAAAGCATCTAAAATGCAGCTAAAATAGTAAGTGGGCATCTTCCTTTTATAAATGTAGGGAGAGGACAAGGCCTTTACCTAAGGATTTTCATTATTTAAGGATCATCTCATGGAAGCACTTTCCTCATTCAAGTAGTTAATTTGCTAGGTAGCTGTTGTACACTTAGAAAATACAGAAAAAAACCTAGAAAATCATCAGGCAGTTTTAAAGCAGAAGTATCAGAAATCTTGTTAAATTTCCAAGGTGGGTGCTGATACATCATTGTATGGCTCTAGATATGGTATCTCACTCTGATTTTTCACAGGTTAAAATGAAGTGGCTTTTACAGCTAAATAGCCTTGTGTGGATTTTTTTTTAAAGTACTTAGACACTGCAATCTTAAAGGTTTGAAAAACATCTTTATACTCAACTGATACATATTTCAGTCCTACAACTAGCTCTGTAGGGGTAGACAACACACATGCAGAGATCTTATGCAGGACATGCAGAAAAAGCAGTTGATTTTTCCACTCTCAGACGTAAGAGGACCTGCAGCTTTTGGGAGAGACAGGTGTGAGGACAATGCATGGGGTGATATGGATTATCTGGAGTCCTTACAGACGATGCAGTGAAATTCCTCCAGCAATTGCTGAAGACATCTTTGACTGGCTATTCTGAACCAATATTAGAAACAGGGTAAGAATGTGGGAAAAATGAGATCAATATATTTTTCAAGCTAGGCAGAGGTGTTTTGTGTTAATGTAGGTATCGAAGACTTGAATTTTACCTGAGAAGACAGAAGGTTATTGTGTATTAGAGTCCTTTTCTGCTGATATCTTTCTCCACTTTATCCTATTGCCTTCCTTTCCCCTCCATACTTAGATCTGACACTACAGCTCTCCACAATTATTCACTAGAAAAATAAAACATCTTAATAAGATGAGAGCCTGCAGACACACTTAAGATATTTAATTTTCACATATGAAAGTTCTGGGAAATTCAGGAGATAGAAAAAGGGTGAAGATTGGTTATTTGTTATTTCACAGCTGGAAATACAGGTTTTAGGAGAGACAGCAAGCATTGACAAGAAACAAACTCCAGTCCTATTTGACTGTGAGAAGGCAATAGGTAATCACTGCTAAATCTAAACAATATCATTATCAGTGCATTTAAACAATAATATCTCAGTTAATTTTCAGTTTTTGAGACAGAATGGGTGGTAGATTTAAGGAAAGAAGAGGGCACAGAGAAAAAATATAAGGGCAGCCTCAAGTTAACAGTTGAAATTGTATTTTAAAATTACTTTTCTAAAACAGGTTGTTGATAGAACATTGATTTTTAGCTCCAAGTAGTAATTTTAAACAGCTGGAAAAAGATTTCTCAAATACACCTTCAGGTCTCAGTTTGATTTAGAACATGCAAATAGATATGAAAAAGTGGTTGCCATTAAAAATGGCAGAAAGCTTTGTAAAAATACTAGCTTCAGTTAAGCAATTTCCTATAGGGTACAAAAATCATAACTCGGAAGGTGGCTGTTTTGTAGGTGTTTCCAGTTATTGAGCATCTGATGAGTACAATAGGCTTGCTTTGTTATACCAAATTTACTTGTCTTTATTACAGTCATTATTTTAGTCTCTTTCAGATATATTTGCTTGCCTTGCTGTATTCACTGAACTTTTCATATTGGGACATGTGGGAAAAGAGGTCCTGCTGGAAAGGGGGCTCTCAGATATGCTAAGGCAAAGAGCCAAGTTGTTCTGCACTGAGAGTAGGAGATGGGCAACAGGATGTAAGACACAAACTCCCCTAGAAGGACTTTAGTAGTCTATTTGGTTAATTCTGTAGCTCAAAAAATGCATTAATTTCATAGGTTTACTCTTACTCGTATCAGGACATGAGAGCTTAATGATGTATTTTTCTAGCCAAAGGAATTGTCCCATGTTTTTGTTACCTGTAAGTCACTTCAGAAGGAAAAAAACTCTGTTTCTCCCAGAAAGCCCAATTGGCTTTGAAGAAGACAGTCACGTGTGAAAGTAATGTAACTAAACCCAAGGGACTTCAGTTAAAATGTGTCCTTGTGACTAGGAACATGTAGTCCAGTTCCTCATGTTTGTTTCATTGATAAAATTGAACAGAAACCAGCTTTGTACAAGTTTTCCTAACAACTGGCAGTTTAGGTTGGTGATGCTTACGATTCATATAAGAAGCATTTTACCACTGTTTTCTGGTCGTCCTTGTTTGAGAAGACTGTGTGAAGTGTTACCAAGGAATAGAGCCTGACAGAAACCCTTCTTTAGGGAAGGATTAATAACTTCCGGTACACTAATGTAACGAAGCTACCTAAGTAAGCAATCTTCCTTTTCTACCTTTCTATATGTTTAGGACAACTGCTGACAGTTGGGTAAATTAATATTCTTCTAAAAGGCAGTATATTCTTCTTTGGAGTTTGGAAGTTAATATTATGGACTTTCTTCATGTTACATTATTTATTTTAGACTACAGTGCTCGGCTAAAGTCTGGAGGAGGTTAGCTTTCCCACAGTTTGTAACAAGTACCACAACAAATAAGATGGTACTTGCTTGGAAGAACCTAAACACAACTTGTTTGCTGAAGGTAGGCTGACAGTTCATCTAACTAGCACCCAGAGAGGAAATCTGGGAAAGAAAAAACTTCTGTTGAATAAGGTACCGTAGAAACGGTGAAGAAAACATCAGAAACTAATCTATAATGTAATAATAAAACAAGATTAAAAGTAAAACCTGGGTGGAAAGGAACCTCATAAAAAGTAAACCCAGATCTGTGACAATAGTGTTTAATAGATTTAATGCAGTCTTACCCTTATTCTAAAATATGCAGAGATTTTGCACGGCTGTTGTTCTGAGTATAGATGGAAGAAATACTTCTTGAAGAATCCCAAATGTTCCCTGAAAGCTAAACTGAGGAAAAACTGAACACAGCAGCAAATGTATTGTGGTTTCCTCTCAACTCCAAGAAGCCATTGATGACATCCAAAATCGGATCTAGAGACTATGGTGGGAAATGAAGTTGCATAAGACATCACCCCCACTTCTACAGAACTCATGCAGATTAGAAAATTGTGGAAAGTATATCACCCTACCATGACTGCCAGCATAAATTATAAATGAATAAATAAGCTCCAATTAGTAACAACTAAATCCCACCACTGAATAATCGAAGAACTATGTCGACCATCAAGTGATCTGTGGAAGGTTCTCCAATCTGCCAAGCCATTAGAAGATGTGAAAATTGTTTTATCTTGGATTTCTTATTCTGAAATAAATCATACGTGGTATATCTAAAGAACGCTGCCTGATAGGAGTGAGAGACTAATGAAATACCTAATCAAAGGTCAGACAGGTAAATTGATATCTTATACAGAATTCGACTACTTTTTATTTTTTCTTAGTGGTATTTTAAAGGTCTATTTCAAAAATCTATAAAAGTACATACATATTTATGGTGAAGGTATACTTTTATAGGTATTAATTGAGGTAAAGAATAATTCTTGGAAATCAATGGATTTCAGAAAGAAAGAAAATAGGCCTTTTTGTTTCTTAAGTATGCTGAAGCATCATTGGCAATGCTACAAAGAATTCTGTTAAAAAAATCTCTTTAGAACTTATATGAATTTATCTGGAAGCTTTTATAAAGAACAAACAGAATGAAAGGCTGAGGCAAAATAAATAACCTTCTTAACATCTGCAGAGTTGTGCAGAAGAGCTTTTGAAGGAGTCCATTACATTATATATCACTACACTACTTTACATATTTTCTACAAGCGTTCAATTTTACCTAATGATTCAATTCAATCTCCAGGTCAAGCTGATGCTAAACCTATTCTGATTCAGTGCAAAGAAAGACAAAGCAAACCTCCTCTGCTCATCAGCTCCTGTAGGGCTGAAAAAGTTTTGAAGTTCAAAAGTCACTGTGTTTCTTGTGATGGGATAATATAACTGAGAGAGATAAAGTAATGAACTCATACATGTCATTATGAGAGGTAATGTTTTCTAAAGATCATCAGATTTGGACTATTACTAGTAAAGGAAGAGTATAAGAGGAAGTAATTTTGGTGACAAAACGGTTGATGCAGGGAAAAGAATGATGAGGTTTAAGGAAATGTAATGACTGGTAAATGGTTGCTTGCCTTTTTTTTTTCCCCACGTATTTTTTAAGAAGGGAAAAATCATTATTTTAGGTGAAATCAAGCAGCTAGCAATGAAACAAAACAGATGCTAGAGAGGGAAAGAGAGAGTAATTGAAACTGCATATTGAGAAATGGGTAGAAAAGCAGAAACACTAATTTCTTGATTACAAAATGGTGTTTAATTTATTTTTAATTTTCTCCTTTATTAAAGTTTTTGATATATAGTTTGAATATGTGGCTGTATATGCCATACAGGAACTCTTTCATCTCATGACAGGGAAACATAAGGATGATTAGGTGTCTTTTGTTCCCAGTGTCATCAGTATACAATTTAAAGAATATTTTTTTGACTTAGAGGGATGTGTGGGTGAGGAGTGCTAGTTTCACAAATGTAAAGTCATAATGCTTCACATCAATGCTCTATTTTTCTGTCATCAGCTATACTGAGTGTATTCATTCAGGAAAAAAAAAGGTGGGTTTTTTTTGCTTGTTTTTTAAATGCTGATATGTAAAAGCACTGGCTGCTGCTTGGGGTTTCTTTGGTCTCATTTGCGTTTTGGAAGCATTAGACAACCCCTTCTTTGCTCTGTTTGCCATATAATTTTAGAGTATCTCTATACATATGAGGGTTCTCAGAAACCATGTTACCACATGAACAAGATGCTGTTGCTGAGTTAATAACCCATGCTATGAGTTTGGACTTCTGGGAAAATTATTCACTAAGCACTTGTATATGATGGCATATGCACCTGCAAGTGCAAATCCCGAGATTTACACCTTTTGCGGGCAGGTAATTCAATTCTACATCTTCTGCCTTGCTTGTATCCAGATTTTGTCCTCCAGTGAGGATATTCCAATAACAATCCTTGTCTCTTCAAGCTGGTGTGCCATCTGGCAACTAGGGGACATGACAGAGGTGATTTTTCCACTAGCTCTTCCAGGAGAATTTTCTAACCAGCATTGCATAAGGGCAGTGGCTGGGGGAGCTGCACACCAGGGGAGCACCACCACTGTTTGCCCCCCCTTCAGCTGACTTTAGATTAATTTACTGTTTCCCATAAAAGAGGATGTCAAAGGAGTCATCCTCTCAAGGGCAAAAAAGCTGTTTGTCAGACACTAAAATGGAAATGGAGTGATACAGTGTAATTAGACACCTGTAATGTGACTTTGTTATCAAAGTCTAAGATTTTAAGATAGAATATTTCAGGTGGAAGGCGCCTACAGCATTCATCTAGTCCAACTTCCTGACCACTTCTGGGCTGACAAAAGTTAAAGCATGTTAAGAGTACTGTCCAAATGCTGCTTATCATGAACAGGTAATTTATTCAATAAGCAAGTTAATAAATAAAATATAGTTAAGCAAGATTGACTAAATTTTACATGTTTCTGTAGTAGAATCTGGATGCTTGTGTTTTCTCTTGATGTTCTTTGTCCAGGACCTTCCCTCTATTTTCTTCTGTGCTCTCCCGTTGCTATAATTCAGATTTATTTTTTTTTAGGCTTGTAATTGCTGTGGAGCTTCCTCTGTCCAGTCGCAGGCTTTGTGATATCCTTGAGAGCCTTGGCTTTTCTTTCTCATGTCTTGTAGTTTTGTCATATTTCTTGCTCAATCTTTCTGCTTCCTTGGGGACTATCCAGCAGCCCCCCTTTGTTTCTGTTGATAGTGAGTGAGAATGAACAAGGTTCCTGCATTCTTCATGTCAGAGTTGCCCTTTCTCCCTTGTTTCATGGCTGGCAGCTATCTGGCTGTCTCTGTCTGGGACTTGCAGTGCAACAGCATGTGTTGCTGCACCCACAGCCCAGAGCAGTGAGTTTCTATATGCAGGTGGAGGCATAAAGTTAGGCATTTAGGGGAGACCAAAATTCATTTGGTTATTGTATGTGGAGTGAGGAGACTTGTGGTGGTTGCAGGGAGGAGGAAATGCAGGAAGATACGTGTTTTCATTGGTCCCAGCCTGCTTTATGTCTCTCCCAGCTCTGCTGGCCTTGATCTTTAGCAGTGTTTGTCCTCCACCTTCAGGAGAAGCACTTGGCATTTCCACCTACTATTAAGTACCAATGGATAGTACTTATGCCCATTTTAAGTTTACTAAATTACATTGATAATTTTTCTGTTTAATTAGACTCTAAATAAGGCATCAAACAAGCATTAAAAATCTGATTTGAGTTGATCACCTGAGGACTGTATATATGTTAGTGATATATGTAAGTAATGAGTATATGCTGTATCATGAATGCTAGAAACTTTTGTCATACACATTATGTATATTCTATACATGCATGATGTCTGTCACTGCATGCATGTGTTACTGCCTATAACAGATATTACCCTATTTATGGATTTAACTCCAACTGTACACCATGTATGTTATGAATAAAGGTAAAGTTCAGTATTAGATACTGTTGGAGCATTGTCACTTGGGTTTGAGATCATGACCAGCACCTCGTCAGGCCCTTCTGTTTCCTTACTCAAGAGAATGTGCTGCCTCATGCTATACCATCCTCCCTGCCACTGCTGTGGTCTTCCAGTGGATCATGTCCTCTCATGTGCAGCTCTGATTGTGTATTTGTTCTCTTTGGAGGGTTTTTAGTTTCCTATGTTTTCTTTCAATTTTTATCTAACTTCTGAAGCTACTTTCTAATTTCTTCCCCCTCTTTCTCTTTTTTATTGAATTCTTTTACTGCACTTTATGAATTATTAAAAATAAAAATTAAAAACTGATTTTCTCTTTGATTCCTCCTCTGTTTTTCCTCTTATCCCTTCTCTCCCTCCACTACTCTTAGTCTGAATTTTCTTGTGTTTTGAAAAGGATTAGCCTGAAGACTATTGTGTTCTGTGTAATTTATATGTGTATATTGCAAATTATATTTTCTCTCAGCAATTACCAGTCATTTTCCTTTTTGATTCTTTCAAAAAGATTAAGAAACAGTGATTAAATTAAAGGAGTGAAACAGTATATGACAATGTTGGAGTCTGGTCTGGTACACTGAAACAGTATAAAGGAAGGTTTATACTAGGAGGTGTAATTTTGAAGGAAAATCTTGCTACAGAGATAAAGCAGTGTGACAGTAGTTAGAGATGTGGAACACATTCATAAGATGAACACTGAAATATCAGAATGTTTTAAAAGTTTTTGTGATGGTGCAGGGTTGGGCATGCTAGGGAGAAAACAAATGGCTTTCAGCTTAGACTCCTCAAAAATGTGTGAAAGCAATTATATGTGAAAAGGTAATAATAATAAGAAAGAAAATGTGAGAACACATTGCTGGTGTGTCTGTTATGCTAGAGAAGCAATTTTTTTCTGTTTAATCATAGGCCTTGTCACTTCAAACAAAAGGGTGTAGCTGATTTAAACTCTGAAGATGTTTTCTTGTTTGTTTAGTCACAGCTATTCCATATTACCATTTTAAAAACCAGATCATTCTTTTGAAAAAGTTTTTTCAAGAGCCATTTTCAAAGCACTAAATATCTCATCATCTGTCCGCTGAAGTCTATGTCCAAGCTCCTTGAGGATCAAGAACAGGCTCCCCCCACCCCACCCAAAAAAACCCAACCAACCAACCCAAAGCTTCTTTCCCAAGCCATTAGTAGACTGTTTCATTGTTTATTTTATAGTAATTGATCCAGTCATAATGTAATGCACAAAATCAATTTGTCAGATAGTGTAAGAGCTTGCCTATTATTTACTAATTTGGTTTTATACTTTATTTTTTATAGTCTGGGAAAGCCAGTTCAACTGAGTAAGTAACAGGGTAGAATGGTATTTTTACCTATTGTTAAATGTATTTAAAAAAAATTATATAAAAAAAATAAAATCTTGGCATCCAGATATTCTATTTCAAGCTTATTTTTGCATAATATGGCAAAAATAATGCATTTTGTCCAAGCGTATTTCTAAGGAGATACTTGGAACCTGAATGTTGTTAAGCATTACAGAATAAAGGTATGAAATAGCCTTCAACTACAGTGGTATTTATTAAATACTTCATTCTTTTTTTTTTTTTGGTAATTTTTACTATTTAAATTGAAGTGTCTATGCCTAGTTGCTCTTACGCGCTAAAGATTCCTGAAGATTTTGACAGAAGAAGGTTTTTAGTCTCAGTCATCACACAAGTCAAAAAGCTTATTAACTACACTGGATTTTCTTTGAAAAGTGAAACCTGCAAATGTTCAGAGTCATATCCACATTTAAAAGAAATAGCAGTAAAAAAGGGTGTTTACAGTTACTATCTGCAAATTAAAGTAATGAGTATATGCTATATCATGAATGCTAGAAATTTGTCATACACATTATGTATATTCTATACATGCATGATGTCTGTCACTGCATGCATGTGTTACTGCCTATAACAGATATTACCCTATTTATGGATTTAACTCCAACTGTACACCATGTATGTTATGAATAAAGGTAAAGTTCAGTATTAGATACTGTCACTTGGGTTTGAGACCATGACCAGCACCTCATCAGGCCCTTCTGTTTCCTTACTCAGGAGAATGTGCTGCCTCATGCTATACCATCCTCCCTGCCATTGCCGTGGTCTTCCAGTGGATCATGTCTTCTCATGTGCAACAGTCTGAACTGATGTAACAGGTACAATTTCAGGATACCCATATTCTGTTCTCTCTATTTTCTACTTTCTCCTCGCTGTTGTCTAAATCCAAACGGAGGCTCTGCAATAAAATAAGTGAAAGGGGAAGAAAAATTAATCGGGGCTCTTCTATTCCTTTTAGTTTGTCCATGGATAGGGATGATGCTAGCAGCAAGTAGGACTGAACATCAATGTGAATAAAAGCTATACAGGATTAGTATCGGCCACTGTAATAGAAGTTTGGATGGGATGTGAAGCCTCATAGCTCAGAGCCTAAGACAAACTGAGCAGTGGGAATAAAGCTGAAATGCCTCTAGAGACATTGCTTAGACAAGCTCCAAAGAATATTAGTAGTTCCTGAGCCCTGTTTCTGATAGCAATGCTTCTGTAGGAAAGCAGCACGGTACTGCTTGGTCACTGAAGCTTGTTGAGCAAGAGCATCACAGCTGGAAATCTGCTTCTTGCAGTCAGTGTGTGCACTCAGCCTACTTGCTCCAGGTGCTCGAAGCCTGGGCTGATATAACATTGAAGGCCACCAAAATGTATATCCTGTACTCATATCCCAGGGAAGACAGTAAAACTTCTCAAACCACCAAATACGTGCTGCTTATGAACTTGGAGGCCGTGACTGAACTGGCCATGAAGGAGGTATGCAGCCTTATAACGCTCCAGTTTCATACTGAATAATATTGCTTTAGTTTCTGTGAAGCCTCATTGAGAGAAACAGCGTGAGAGAATGCCATTAATCAACATCAGGATTTTAATACTTGATGGATTGAGTGCTAGCGGTTTTAAATGTAAAATGATGGCTCATTTTCAAGATGCCACTAATTGTAAATCAGATTCTGAGGTGCTCATCCACAGTTACAGTTCCTACAGAACACCATTATTGTTTTCAATTTGCCACTTTCATTTTGATAGGAAAATATATCATAAAGCTTTGATTTTTAATTTATTTTTATTACCCGATGTTTATTATCATGTTCCTCATTTTGACTTGAGCATCCTGTGAGAGAATTTTCATTTTAATGGTTATTCAGTAAAAGAGATTAAATCAACCTTAAGAGTGTATTTTACTTAATTTCAATCATGGTTTATTGTTCAGGATATATTTATAAAGATATGCATGATTATATGAAAGGATTCATTAGGAATTATGTTTCCAAGGAAATAACTTAGTGAACTTTTTCTTCAATACTTATTTGCTTTAAAATATTATGGGGGCTGGGGGTCCAAATGAGACAACTCAATTAAGTAGGAACTTTTCCGGAGAATAATGCAAATATTGTGAGCACTAATTTCAAAAGTACCTAAAAAATAAGACCACTCTTCAATTAGACTTAGACTTTCATTCACAAGAAGTTCACAAGAATTCTCTCAAGGAACCAGAATTGCACTTTTCAGGCTAGGCATCAGTGACTAATGCTGCGATGCTGGTCACCATTTTTAACCATCCAAGAAAGTCCACTTTTCACTTAAATACGCTGAACCTCCGTTATACTGGAAGTCATCTGATCACACCTTGTTGACTTCAAGCAACCTTTTATTTAATGTGAAGAGTTCCCTATATGCAGGCTGATATTTAGCATCCAGTTGGAGCTCATGGACAAATTGGAGAATTTCAAAAACGAAAGAAATTTGCAGTCTAGAAATTAACTTCTCCTTATTTCTTTTTTTTTCTGGAAACTGAGAAGGAGGAGGAGGGAAGGAAGCACATTGCAGAAAATTCGATAGTAAACAGTAGGAACATGATAACTTTTAGGTACTTTATTACTTCCTTAGGGTCTGGTGACAAATGTAATATACTTATGAAGATGTGTTTGGGCACACGATTATGATCCCAGTTAACTGTAGGCATAAACTTTGGGCTGAAAATGTGTTAAAAGATTAGTCAGCATTTGATATATATGTATAGATACTTATATTTTTAAACATCACACCCTCTACAACACCCGTGAGTAATGCACCGTGAAAAGACCCAACTAAATAAATTAACATTTCTTTCAGTTAGTTTCCAAGGGACCTGCTGCTTGCGACTATTGCGTAGAACACTGAAATAATTTAATCAGTGTAAAGAGAGGTATTGACATGGCAGCCACATCAAGCAACCTTACGGGGTATCAGGTGTACAAATTCAGTGTTTCCTAGCAGAAGACAACACTTCTTCACAAATGACGTAACCAGTGACAAAATTTGATCTGAAGGACAGTTATTTGATGATGTGAACGTAAAGCAAGCCAAACTGTGGAAAGATATGGTACCCACATATCCCAAAAAAGAGCAAGGGCCAGTATTTCAGGCAGTGGAAAAAAAAGGAGCTTTGCCTGTCTGACACAAAATGTGCTGAAGGTTTTTGTTTTGAAGCTGAGCACAGAGATTTCATAATGAAAGTGCCAGCTGATCCTGAATTATACAGTACTTAAACTACATCTCTGCACAGTGTTTCATTATGTAAACTCATTAACAATTTGCTTTCCATGATATTTTGCTTGTGGTACTTTTTTAAAAGAGTAATCTGTATAATGTTTTCTATATCGGTTTATTTTAACACCAGCTGCACAGAACTGCAAGTGGTCATCAAGCTCTCTATTTGGCTATCTCAGATAGCAATATCACCCCATCCTTTTCATAAACAGACCCAAGATCCTCTCAATATTATTCAGTCCTGCCTAGGAACTTGACTGATTTAGAAGTTAGAGACCTTTCTCTTACGGTCAATTGTCCCCATCATTTTCTTTCCCCCCAAGGTGATTTTTCTGATTTCAAAAGTATTTCTTCCTCCTGGTGCTTCAGTCTACTAAATTATTTATAAAGAATAAACTTATGCCTTCACAGACTTTGTTTGGAAAGGCAAACATGACTAAAATAATTATTATTTTTTTAAAGACTTATCAGCATTGTTATTTTAGGCCTGAGGTTTATGAACCTGTATTGATATCCCTGTGCTGAATATTTAAAGGTGGGTTGCAGGTTCATGCAACTCAAGGAACATCCTGCAGCCAGTAATTTCTAATGCAGCTAACCTGCGATAAAGCAAAATCTTGGTGACAGAACGTAAAGCAGTTTGGTAATCTTGGTAAAGCAGTAATTGTTCTGTGTGATTTGGACTTTGCGATGTACAGATTGACATAGCCATTCCACGTGTTTTCATCTGGGAGTTGCTGTCTCTCCGCCCTTTGGCTGGAACACAGCTGACTGTAAAGGTCCTTGCAGTTGTTTTCAGAATGTAGCTTGATCTGTATCTTGTACTTAAAAATATAGTTAACAACAGGAGTTAACCTGTGGAGTTAACCTCTAGATTAGGGTAGGTGCGGTTCTGTCATGAAGAAATTATTATCTACTTTAAGTGCTCTGAGTCATATCACTGAGATAATACTTTTGCAGTAATACGTTGTATTGATACATTGTAATAATGCAATTTATGAACAAGCTTGTTATGCAGTGGAAGCAAACTTGTCCATAAACAGTACAAGCCATCATTGTCTCATATTACTTTGTCCTCTGTCGGGAGAGAAGAACTGAGCGACAAGACACTAACGGTGCCATTTGGGGAGGCATTCCCTACTATACCCCTTGGTCAGAGGCTTATTTTACACTTTATCACAAAAGTACTTCTACTGCAATGTCTGTGCAGAGGTAAAAAATGCTTTCCTTTTTCTATATATGGTTTTGTCTTTAAGTGCTCATTCTACTGGCCATGTATGTACCCTGTGGCTACCTGCAATCCTATGCCAGGTACACGTTAATGGAAACTATTAGAGCACTTTCAGGGCTGTCCTTCTTATTAATCAGTTACGGTCATTTTTCACACTTCTAACAAATCACTCGAAATACATTGCTCATGGTTGTGGCTGAGACATAAATCTTCTTTTAAGAGAATAGTGAGTCATCTATGCCATGGCTCTCGTTGCCACCTATTACACAATTATAAGAAAGCTTTCTCCACTGTAGATCCACAAGTCTTCTACTTCTGTTATTGCAGTGTACCAGAGCAGCTGGACAATGCAATAATAGACAGATGATGCAAGACTATCGTTTGTTGAAGCTTGTTTGCTTTGCATGGGGACTTACCAGGACCACCATCAATCACTGAGTTTCATCTCAGGGGTCAATGACAGCACTGTGGGGCAAGGATGAACAGCTGAGTTACAACAGCCCCTTCGTTACCACTTTTGCAAACACCTGTGTTCACTATGAATTGAGTTTGTGTGTCTCTTGTTCATTAGCACTGAAATATTTTTCAACCTATGTCCATGTTTTAGGGTCACAGGCCCCTTGGTGCACCTGAAACTGGAACTTGAGCCTGTGAAGTAGTTGTACAGGTAGATAGATAGAAATTATGTCTGAAATTTGGCTTTGGGCAAAAATACCATGGTTTTGCCTGGTGAGACAGGGCCTCCATGGTCCTCTGCTGTCTTCACAGAGAGTGCATTTAGGATAATATAGGAGGAAAACTTACTAGCTCTCCACTCTGGGATAGAGAAGAATTTGACTCAGTCTGTGTTTGGTCTAAATTGTTGCATCAAGCCACTTTACTGCCTGTTTCCAATTTATAAAATGAAAAGACTCAAAGTGTCTAAGGATAAAGTAAGTTGCGTTGGACTCAATACATAAGTGAACTGCGTCTAAAAAAAGACTATAATAATTGTTTTGTCCCAAAAAGATCATCCAACAGCTGCTTATGAAATTTCCCCACAGAGGACATTGAAATAAAATATGTAGTTTTCAGAACCATTTTGAAAAAAGTAGAATTTAAGAAAGGGGAGCATTTTTATAAATTGATTTTTTTTTTTTTTAATTACTCTTATTATGTCATGAAATAATTTAGGGAGTAATATACCATGCAACTCCAAAGAGAGAAGAGAGGTGAAAGCTAAGGGTATCTGAGCAATGTGAAGCTCAGGACAGTTTTGTTTAACAGTTGGCTTTGAGACCATTCCTTGGAAGGTTGAAAATATATGCAAAAAACCATATATATTGAGCTAAATACTGCTAATCAGAGATCAAAAATCCAAATTTTTCTGGTTTCCTAGAAGAAGAGATTGAAAATAAATCTGCGGGTAGAAATGGCAGAATGAATAAATCTTGTGTCCCTGAAACAAGTCTTTTTCTTACTGCAACTAATATAATTTTTTCTTAACAGGCGTCGAGCAATTGTTTATTATTTATAGTGACACATGAAGCTATGTATGGCAAAGAATTGTGGTTATTATTAACAAGAAGTTATCCATCTCTGTGTTAGAGAAATTAATATTGGCTCTGCAAGATTAAGATTGTTTTTTTGAGTTTTGCTTATGGCTCATCTCTGCTTTGAATCTTGTAAGAGCTGGTGTTTTTTGGTATTCTTACACGAGCTTGGTCTTGCTTTGCTAATACATTGTCTATGATTTTCACTCAAATATTGTTAAGCTTTAACTTACATTGTTCATGCAAGGGAATTTCCGAAGCCATACTGCCTGATATATTAAAAATCTACTATAATATTTAGAACTAAATAAGGAATCTAGGCTTGAAAATAAAGGCCAACATGTGAAGTATGTGAGTAGAAAAAGCTTTCTATATTTGTTTTCTATTATTTGGCATTAAAATTTCTCTTTGCACCCTTGGCACTGTCAAAAACACAAAAAGCCTAGTCAGACTCCTTTAGACTGCAAGGTTTTGCTTGAAAAGGATGTTACTTAAAAACTAGTATTTCAGGATTTGAAGCATTCCAGGATTCTAAGAGTTTTCCTAATTTTTAAAGCTGTTACTGTTGAAATCCTTGAAATGATGCTCATTAAAAACATAAAAGTTACTAAAGAGTTCACGTATGCATGAATGAAATTTATCAAAACAGCCAAAGTCTCCTCTTCTTTTACTTGCAAAGTAAATGCTTTTACTCCAGAAGATAAACACAGTATTTTGCAGGGCCACAATCACCAGTGAGCTCAGCTTCATCTTGGTCCTTATTTTGCTTTTCTAGCAATTATTTCTTTACCATTAAATTTGAGATTATTTTGCCTGCAAGCTGCAGTGAAATCATTAGAAACAGACATGCTGTTTTATGCTACGTGTCCCTTTTGAAGCAGTTAAGCCCTCTTTTGCTAATAACAAATGGGATATCAGGACTGAAGTCCTGGTAAAATTGATGAGCCTTTTGCTTCAAAATGGGCACTGGACTAATCGTGTCCTTCCTGTGACTTTGAGCATAACGTGTAAAGGGAACTTCCATAAGGTTTTCAGTGTTATTAAGGTTTCACTGCATTCCTTGAGTCTGTGCTGTAGCTGGAGTTCTTAGAAATTACAGGGAACGAGTTGGGCTCTTTATGGTAATGTTTGTTTTTATAATTGTCAGCTTCTGTTAGAGTCTGTGGTAGGCAGCACATAATAAGACTTATTACTACCCATTTAAAAATCTGAAGTGTAGATTTGGGCTTTAATTAATGCTAACAAGTATACTTATCTTTTACATTAATAGTGCTGTGGTCAAAAAGGAGTAGAAAAACTCAACGATGTTAAATAAAAGTGCCTGAAAAGGTTAGAATACTTGTTTCTTGTACGTCTTCCTAATAAAAAAAAAGTCAGAGTAAACCAAAATATTCCTCATCGTAACTAGTCATGACCTCAGTCCAAATCAAGAAAATGCAACCAATTAGATAAGAAATCATGTTTAAAAAATACATAACAAGAAAATCTCATTGAGTTCAATGCCTACACACACTTTCAATATATTTGTGCATATAAGAAATGGTGATAAGTTATTAGTAGCTTAAGAAAATATATGTGACATGATACTCACAGTCAACGGATCTGGGAACTGAGACATTACCATTTTTATAAAGCCACACATCAATACCGGAGCTCCACAAGCCAGGAAATTGATCCCAATTTAAATAGGCAAGTCCTGTGCAAAAAAACCCCACCAAACCAAAACATAAGGTTGTTTTTTTTTTTCTTTTTCCTTTTTTTTTTTAAAATCAGTTTTGCAACTCAAGAAGCAGTGTGAATTCTGCAGTTAGATAAAAAATTTCAAGAAGAGATGACATACTAAGTAGCAGAACTTCAGGCCTGATAAGAAGAAATAATTATTGAATCTATAGATACATCACTTCCCTTTCCTATTAAAAGAAAAAAAAAAAAAAAAAAGTTAGAGCTAGCTGGGCAAGTTACTGAACTTCAGCAAGCATTGCTGCTCCAGAACCATTAGCTAAAACTCAGACTGATTTGTGCAAGGTCATTTTCACCAATTTTTAGTCTTCTGGTGTGTGATTCTTCACGTAGGAGGCATTCTGAAAAACAGATCACTTGGTAAATATTCTGCTCTACTACAGTCTGTTCTTGAGAAAACTCAGCCTAATAAATATGCAAGGAAATAGATAGCAGTAAGGGGAACTGAGAGAGGAGAGTAGAAACAGATGAAATGCAGTCTGCCAGTGCTTGGATTTTGGTCAAAATGCTAGTTGAGATACAGCCATTTATCCAGTGGAACAACCTGCAGCTCATATATTTTTCTTTTTTCTTACTTTATCAGAAACATTATCAGAATGTGACCCCCAAACAATGAGAACATTATTGATCTTCTTTTATTAATAGGCTGGGTTTACTGAGGTTCATATATCAGAAATATATATATTCTGTCAGTTGTTCTACACAGACATTACATGCAAGAGGTAATGCAATAATATTTTTCATGATCAGTTTGATGGGATGTCAGACTGCTGCGTGTTTTTGAAAATATTTAATATGCTTAAGTGTCATTGATCTAGGAGTAAAAATGAACTCTCTGAACTGGTGTCTTGTCCACTCTGAAATAAAACCTTAGAAGTTGAACAGAATAAAGAGATTGATGGCTATTGACTCACTGGTGTCTCCTAATATGTGCAATTAAGGAGGTCACAATAAGGGGGATCTGCAAGAGGTCATGACCTTTCTTGAATTCACATACGGCTGTGACCAGGTCACTGTGCAGGGGCATTTTAAAGTCACAAAAATGAGATGTAATTCAAAACTACTAATCAATACCATTAACTTGAAAATGAAGATTACGTCTGATTGCAGAGAACAGAGAAATGTGAGCACATTGCAAACAGAGCCAAGGAAATCTCAGACTGCAAGATGTTTTTAGAAAGGCTTCATAGCCTGGAATAAATGTACATTTTCAGAGGAATAAAGATGAATTTCTGTTGGGAAATGCTTTTAGATGTCAAATATTCTTGGTATCTGAAGAAGTCGTATAGATTTGGGAACAAAATGAAATTAAAATTTGACCCTTTGAGACAATCTTGCCTTTAGGAAGGGCAGATTTTAATGGTATCAGGAGGTATTTGTGGGCCTATGCAACTAGAATTTCAGCTACAGATCTTGGAGGTGGCAGGACTGTACAAATCAATCTGAAAAATTTCTTTCTACTCCAGAACATATTTGAACGATAAATTCTGTGAAAAAGATCTGCTTATATCTTTTATGATTATGATAGTCATGATTAATGACTATCTACCCCTACATTAAAGCATCGTAAAAAATGTGTTGTGGATTCAGCGTATGTGGCCCTCAGCTTCTAAACAAAGATAGTCTTCAAAATTTTAGCTGGTGAGGGGAAAAAGAATCAAAATTCACTTCTTATTTCAGCAAAAGACCCTTCTGTCTGGATATCTCTTTATTCAAACATGAAAATGTTGCAATGACATAGATACTGTTTGGAACTTGGAAATGCTTGGGTTTTTAAGCTGATTAACTCTGATATCTTAGAGAAGCAATGTAAAAACTTAGCCTTTAAGACAACATGTGCTTCCAAAAATAGTCTCTGATATGCTTATCCCTTTTCCTTGCAATTCTTTCTCTTGAAATAAAAATATTCCTGGAAATGTCTGGTAAGTCAGTGTATTGCATTGGTCAAAGAGCCTTTGTGGTTTGGAAGGAGGCGTTCAGTTTGCTGTAGCGGTAGATGCTATTTGATCATGTTAGCAGTGTTTTGATATGATGTTGTGGGTATTTTTGATATAAACACTCTCTATTTAAAGATTCTTCTTCTTAGAATATGTTTTTCATCAGATGGTCTTAATGAAATCTCCGTAGTTATATTTAAGATGAGGAATTTGTTTGTTGAGGAACACATTAGAAGACATTAAAAAAATGTCATCAAATCCCTTGCTGCTTCTCAGCAACGCGTGTCGTAGATGTGCTTCTGTGCCCGTCACCCCAACAGCTCCTTACTGATGGTGCTGTGCAACAGGTGTGTAGATGGTGCCCCAATTAATTCTAATAACTGCAGTGGGAACTTTGGTGGATTTACATGATCTATGTCTTTTAAGAAAGATATCAATTTTTTTGATTCTTTCCTTCTGAAGCTTCTGTGGTACCTCAAGACTTTCATTGAATGTGCACCTGTCTCCTTGGAATCACTTGCAGCTGGGATAGAGTTGACAAACTGAAAAATTTTGATATTTAAGAAGTAAGCACTGCAATGGCTTTTTTTCAGGAATCTGGCCTCCAGAAAGGAGTTCAGGCTTTGGACCTACGTATCTGTATTTCTTATATGGCAAAGGTAGTTACTGTGGCAAATCAAATCCCAGGATGGGACATGATTGAGTTAATTGGAGATGCTGCCTTGTTTGAATTGCTTATACCTCCAGGTCAAGAAAAAGATTAAGGTTCCCTCAGCTCAGGGCTTTTGCTCTTACTTTTGGTATTTAATCACTATGTTGGATCCTCAGAAAGCTTTCTTTTATAGCAGTTTTGTCTTCTACAGATTAACATTCATTATTAAATTAATCAGAAACACTGTTTCACCTGTCTCACAGAGGGGAACCTCCCCCAGAAGAAAGTGATTTAGGATTTCTGTTGATTCTCTGATGAGTTTTATCCCTTTCTCTACAGGGCAATCATGGGAGATAGGCACTGGTTTCCTCCTCAGCAAATGTGAGGTAAGAGTGATATCGGTGACTAGAGAAATCCTCCTTTTTTTTTCGTAATTATAATGCTTAAAAATAATAATAAAAAAGGCATCTTAGTTTTTAGATCTGGCTATAAAGCATGACTAGAAATGACTAGTCCTGCTTATTGGTGAGAGGTATCTGTAAATGGAGAGAGAGTGTTTAAAAGCATTTTTCCTTGAGTCTTATCGAACGTTCTGGTTAGACACTTGCTAACACTGTTTGCTTTATGAATGTATTTTCCACATCCAGTCTAGGATCCTGACTTCCTGCCCTGTCTATAGGAATTCATGTCTACTGAATGAAAATGGGAATAATTGGTTCTGCTCTGTGTATTTGTAAGATAATTTATCTATTAAGTTTAGGATGGCTTTTAATGATTCTTCAAATAATTTCAGTATGTGCTGCCTACTTCAGGACTCCATCTCATGTATGTTTTTCTGGTAAACTTAATAGAAAACTGTCTTTCTTTCTCTGTCTGCTTTTATTTTCACCCAGGGATTAAAAAAATAATTGTCCTTCCTACTTCCATGGTTACCCTACAGTAGGGGATGCTTCGCGAGTATACACATGTAGCAGTCGCTCCTCTTCATCTGTGTCATGAACCATGGTTTCCTTCACTGATATTTCTATTCCTTATTTTTATCCCAAAGTAAGATTTTCTGGGGTTTTGTGTTACCTTTGCAAACAGAACATCTCAATTCACTGGAACAGAGATATTGTATGGCCTTGTGTGTGCTTTTTTTTATTTCATTTTGCTCAGTTTTGCTTTTGTCTCCCTTGCTGTTCTCTAGTAACACCCTAAATTACCTGCCTGCTAAATCCCAGTTTGGTGCCCTCTATTCTCCTTTCTATTGATACATCTTTCCTGCTGATTTTCTTGTGTACTAGCTGCTTTTCTTTCTGTTTTTTTCTGTCTCCTTGCTGAACACCTTATTCTTTCTTTCTAATTTAAAGCCCTTTTTGCCCGGTCCCATTAGCTTTCCCTCTCAGCAAATTGGTGGCCATGCTCCTCAAAAAGAATTTATAAACTCTTTGAAGCCTCTGCTTTGTGTTTCCAAGTCCCCTACCTTTTAGGCCCTGATTTATCACCACAGTTCTGGGACTTTTTAGTTTTTATTCAACCTAGACTGTGGCAATGAATCATATATGACATTAAGCAAGTTAGATTGAACCTAATTACATTGTACTTTGGGAATTACAAACCACAAACTTCTCTTGTGGATCTCTAGGTCTGGGATTTAATGAAGCAGCAGTATTTTCTGCTTGCTTCAGGACTGTACTTGCTTGTACCAGCTTATGGGTGAGTGCTACCAGTCTCTCCTTGCTCCGTTTCTCCTGGCTTTCTAGCGTTGTTCTTCTGTATTCACTTCCCACATCTGCTGCGTCATACGATGATTTAACTGAAGATCACAAAATACTGTTTAAGAAAGGGTGAGTTGAGGTTACGCAGTCAACCTTGATTCTTCCCCCCCACCAATTTTCCAACTTGTGAAACTTTTTCTTTGCAACTCTGTAAATGTTATTTTAATGTAATTTGTGCCTAATATATATATTATAGATAAGTCTATCTAATAAGCAGTTTGAAATAATATATGTAGATTCTTCTATTTTATATTCTTTTCTGTAAGTCAGCGGAGTAGAGTTCATTAACTTGATATGGATCTTTTTCAGTCTGTAACCATTCACCAAAGAATGGATTTAGAAGTATATTTATATGGTAAACGTACTGATACTGCTTACTTTAATATTAAAGTTCAGCTTTTTAACACTTTTCCCATATATACATATTTGGCTCTTTTGGAAGGGGACTTGCAATCCAATCTTCTTTCTTTTAATTTTAGCAGAATTCTTACTTCTAAACTAACACAGATAGATAGTCCTATTGTAAGGATCAAAAAAAAATAATTATTTGTGCAGTACTTAGATTAAGTATACTTGAGCACACTATTTATTAGAAAGAGTAACAGTTACCATACTTTAAATAACAGTTAATGCTTTAAATAGTAGACACGAGTGAGTTGTGGTGTGTGCTGGTTTTGGTTTGTTTGGTTTTTTTTTATGGTAAAGGAATATTCAAATAGAAACTGTGTAGTAAATTCATACAAAAACTTGTTTGATAGAGAGCTATAATAATACCGAGTGCAGTTTTTGCTTTTCTGAAAGTGATAACACAGCATGTAATATGGAACTGACTAATGGAGATTTGCTACTGAAGTAACTCAATCAAAAATGTAATTTAGCTTGAAACTCTCACGGAAACAGCTATGACTCTTGTATCTGTCCCAATTAAATAGTGTGATGATGATTATGTATATGTTACTTGTATGGCTGTTAGGAGAATTTCTGACAAAGCTTTTGCTAGAGATGCTAATGAAAAAGTGTAAACTTTGAATCTTGTGATTTAAAAAAGAAAAACACTGTAAACACAGGATTTTTCCAAACAGTTTTTGAAAAGAAAATCTCCTCTCTTCAAAATGCTTTTCACTTTGAATTTCTGTAAGGCAGAGTGGGGGTTTTTTGATCTATTTTATTTTAAAATCATTTACCAAGTCGTCAGATTCTGAAATAGATTTGTGATTCTAATTTTAAAATAATTATCTTAAGCACATCAATTTGGTAACTGTACCACCTTCAACTGCCTCTGGAAAGTTTCCAAACTGGTATTGGTGTGTCTCATAAAGCAGAAAAGTCTACTTTATGTAAGACCAATATATTTACCTTAACAAAAACTGGCAGTTATTTGAAGTGCACCAAAAATCCTTGGCATGGAGCCAAATAATTATTAAAAGTGCATTTATTTTTATTTTTTTGTTTGTTTTTAATTTTTTCTCTTGCTTGAAAGTACTTGTGACATCCACCTTACATTCTGCAACAAGGATCCTCCTATTGGCAAATAGATCACTTGCTTTGACAAGATAGCTATACACCAAGAAAACACTGTACATCTCACGTGTCTCAATGTGCTGGAACCTTTACAGAAAAACCATGAAACTATTGCACATTTTGTGGCAGATCACATAGTAGCTACTCCCAGGAGCCCTTGTCCTGGCCTCGAAGTGACTTACTAACCTTGTTTAAGCTCACCTTTAGAGGTGAATGTGCACCAAGTGTTCCCAGCCTGAGCTAGCTGAAAATATGCAAGACTTATAGCATACATTTCCAAGCATTAGATGTCTCTCACAACAAAGCTATCAGAAATGCAGTTTCCTATACTGCACCAAAAGCCCCTGTGGAGACTCCATGGACAAAATCAGATAGCCACTAGCATGAACTTCTATAAATAATTTATGAAGGTAAAATGTGTCCACTTACCAGCAGAAGAACAGTATCTCGAAAGGCAGACTGCATTTCTGATCTTTCAGCCCTGATCCTTGAGGAATAACTACAAAAAATAAGTATATTCATAACTAACATTCACAGCTGTACTTGACTTTAAAAATCATGGAGATACTGGCTTCCTGGTATCTAGTCTTTTCCTCCAGGTGGCACCTCTGCCTGACCTCTCTGTCCCACCAGAGCTATTGAACTTATTACTGCATTGCTTGCTGACATTACCCTCTGCTCTGCTGGTAACAACCGTCACTTTCTTTCAAATTGGTGAAATAATTAACATAATTATTCTCAATCTTGAGTTTACTGCTTATATTTTAGATCTAGAGAAGGACATGTATGCCCAAAAATCTTGTCCAGAGTCTCCTTGCATAACTATTACTCAGTAAATCCATTAAAAAAGGAAAAAAAAAAACAAGCCCTCACAAAGCTTCTCTTTCTCTGAAGCATAGAGGGAATATATGTGTTCACACAAAATTAGGTATTAATGTGCACTTCTATAAATTAGTATTTTATATCTTTGAAAATTCATCAGTTTCACAGTATTTAGTTAAATACCTTGTACAAAACACAAATTCCTTTCTGGTTGAAAAAATTTGATGAAGAAAACATATTCAATACTTCTAGGGCGTACTGCAGTGACTTTATGATATTGTTAGTGCTTTATGTCACTTTTTCCTTACAGATAAAACAACTTCCACATTGCAACTGAAATGAGCAAAAATATTTCTGCAAAGTTTTGACAGCGTAAATACACTTGTGATTTAGGAACTGAAGGTGATGACGCATTTCTTTTAATTTTCTAATATTTTTTGTCAATTAGGATGGTGTATGTTTTTTTAAATACATGGTTCTGAGCTCTGTTTAGTTTGGTGTTCGGTTCTTGCATGTGTGCACATAGTCATCCTGCTTATAATACTCAAAATCTTGTATGAGCAAAAGAGGAACACAGCCATAAGCAGAACTAGGAAATATTTACTCCAGTTAATGATTTAACAATATAATATATTTAATAGTCTGATTTATTAGTTACGATAGTATACATTCATAATTCAAGTTAACATAGAAAACCTTTAATAGTCCAGTTAAATTGTTCTTCAGGAGAAATCAAAAAATCCTTCCTATGAACCCCTTTTTCTCTGACCATGTGTTCACCCCCCCAGGGTCCAAGGGCTGGTACCTTCAGCCTTCCTGAAAGAGAAAGGGAGAGCGGCTCAGGTTGAGCCATCAGAATCCTGAGGTCGGCACTGGGAGGCGTGTGGTCCTGTTACAGGGAATTTCTTCCTTCCCTTTGCTGGGAGAAGAAAGATGCTGATAGTTTTTCTCAGTGGGCTTGGGTCTGCTTGGGCTTTATTTTTATAAGTTTTCTTAACACAGCTTACTTCCTTACTTGTGTCATTGATTCCAAACCATTCCCTTCTTGTTCTGAAGCTGGTTTTACCTGAACAATGAGAGGCTGCACATCCTGTAGTGAGCTGTGATGTCTGTCAGTACCCCTGCACCTTTGCTACCGTCCTGCGCGCGTGCTTTCTCCACACCTCATTTTATTCTAGTAACATAGACAGATCAGTCCACCCTGAATAACTCCTCATTATACCTATAAGCCAAAGGAAATCTGAAACAAATTTAGACAATAGTTACCTGGCCACCAGACAGTTGCTATCACATATTTTTTTCTTTTAAAGGCTAAAATCAGCTCAAGCTAAGACAACTCGGATAATTCCTGAGACCCTGAGTTGTCAGGTCAGTGGCCTTCAGTAATGGCAAAATTATTTTCTTTATCATAAAGATGCTTGGAAAGTTCAACCAAACCAAAGCCAAATAATATTGCAGAGATTAGGTGACCTCCTATGAACTGTCCAAATAGCAGGAATTAAATTTTCCCTTTGTTCATGTCTCCTCACACACAAAAAAAAGCTTTTTCTGGTCTTCCATGCACTTTATTTATGTTGTGAACCTTTTAGCAGATGTGTGGAAAGAAATTATTTATAAAAAAATACCAGTTCACTTCTATGTAAGTATAGAAACTTGTGAACAACTGCTGCAGCAGTGAAAAAACACCTGCCAGGAGTTTTAAAGATTTATTTTGCTTCTTGAAATATGTAGATAAAGTAAAAAGAACAAACACTACCATCCCAAAAAGGAAAACCCAACCTACCAGAACTTTCTGAAGAGGTATATTGCCATCAGTGAGCTCAAAGAAAACAACTGCTAAAAAAAAAGTTTATTTTTTGCTACTAGTTCCTGTCTGTAGGACTCACCTGTCATGTATTATATGATGTCTGTTGTCAAATAAGAGAGTCAGGGATTTCTAGAGTGTTGTTTTACAAGAAATAGTCTAATCACTAGGTATGATGTGTTTTGATTAGGGTTTGTTTTTTTTTTAAGTAGCCATGGAGTGAATGGGAATGGAAACTAGACTGTGAAAACTTTAGTCTTTTGCAGAAGATAATTCTTATATTTTTGCTAGCTCAAAGACAACTGTGCTAGAGCTTAAATGGATCTTGTGAATGAGAATGGCAGTAGCTGCATGACCACAGTTAGAATATTTTCATTATTTTTCATCACCCTCAGCTAAAGAGCATTTGAAATAAAGCACCCTGAGATTTCCACGGAAAAATACCATTTGGTGTGTCTGGGTCTTCCACAAAGCTGCTGGTATCAAGCTTAGGAAACATGCTGTGCTGTTATTCCTTAGCCCATGTCTCTTACCATTAGTGTCTTAAAAGAATTTCTCTGGCAGAATAAACTGTAATTGCAACTGTTCAGTGCCCACCTGAGAAAATTACTTTTACTATTAAAAGTGAATGGATCGAAAAGGTTCAACGCATTCCTTGTCTACAAAAACGTTTATCAGAACAAGACCAACAAAGTACAGAACAAGCAGGAATAACATTGCATAGTATATTTGTATTTAAACCTGTCTTTTTTTTTTTTTTTTTAAACCTATTAACCTTCTCTTACGTATTTTCTTTGTATCTCTCTCCTTCCTCTTCTTCAGCCCTGTTGTGTCATTTCCATATTCCTTTAAAGCCAGTTGAACACCAAAGAGTCAGAATCCATTTAATTTCCTGAATAAAGGCCATGGTTTTAAGTGATCTCTGCATTACAAATTGGAGTCAGATTTTCACAGATGCTGAGATTCCTCAGCCTTCTGTGCCCTGGTTTTGAAAATCTTTTAAATGCCTGTGTGGTTTGCCTTGGAGTGTAAATCTGTCCCCAAAGGAGGATCTTAATATTGAGCATTCCCATTAGTCGCTGTTTCAAGGCTAGCTTTAATGAAGATGAAGTTGTTCCTTTCACAGAGGTTTTAAAAGAAAGTTCCACAGAAAATATGAAAGCTTTCTTCTAATATTTCAAAAAATCAAGAAAATAACCAGGAACTGAAAGACTTTTACTGATACTTTTTTTCTTCCCCCCTTCAAGAGATGCAGCCATTCCCTGTGAAACTTTGTAGTTGGAAGCCCACTGACAGTAATAGTTTCAGTCGAAACAGCTGAGGCAATAATGTGTTCCAGAAAGTGATATGTTTGGGCTTTTTTCAGCTCAAGTGGGATAGTCCTTTTCACAAAGTAGAAACATTGTCTCATGTTACATTGTCTGAGGATGCGGCAAACCACACCGGTTCTAATTTACATTGGCAAAGCAAGAAGGCAGGGCAATGGAGGTGAAATAGCAATATTTTGGGACTGCTTGATTTAGCAAAACCTAATGTAATCGTGGAAATGGAAGGGGAAGATGAGTACAAAGGATTCATTTCAGTTGTGGCTAATTTCTTTTCCCCTTTCTCAAGCAGAGAGCAATCACACCTTCAGAACCCCCTGCAGAGGGGACCAAAAGCAACTTTCAGTCCTATTCTTAGTGCCAGAAGGTGGCCAGCAGCCTGTGGGCACTGTCCAGGGACACAGCGTGAGGCAGGACCTGTCTTGCCTGAAGACACAGGAGGAAGCGATCTGATGTACATGCTTAGGCCTTGTCGTGCTGGGTCCCTCCTGCTCTTTGAAAAATTGGTGTTTCCTGTTGAGGTGGGAGGAGAGAGGAAGGGCTGCAGGAACATGGGGGTGGCTCTCTGCTCTATTAGCCATGTGAGCACCATCTAAGCGCGAAAAATTGTGTTTTTTGGGAAAGATGGGACCAACCCGGAGCTGCCTGTTTGGAGGTGGCACGTCACCGCTCGGCCTCACAGGGGACAGGGCAGGACATGGCACCTCCTTGCAGGACCCCAGTGCTGGCTCTGTGAGCGTGCTGGACTGGCAGAGCCATAGGGTCACCAGATTGTCAGGCTGGGTGGCTCCATGTTTTGTTTATGGGTGTTTTCGTCGTTTCTTTATTGAGGCTGAAATTATGCCAAAAATGTCTGGCTGATGAACTCTGTGTCCTGGCTGGCAAGAGGCAACGTCAGCCTGTTATTACCTGGCAATGAATTATGTATTAGCATCCTATTTGGGGTGAAGAAAACATCAATGACTGAAACACATGCATAGCTTTTCCTTAGTCAATTAGTTATTTTGTCATGGTGTGAAACACCAGGGTTTCTGTCCCTTGAAGGATCTTGGGCTAGTATTTTTTTCATGCATAAAATTATGCCAGAAAATTACCTTGTAATAGTTTACATAGTCCTAGTAGGAGCCAGTGGCCAAAATATATGTGCCTATTGCAACTTATAGTTCCTCTAGGATGTTGAAAATTCTTTCATGGGGATGGGAAATATGACAGGGGACTTGAGGAGGGACCAGAAACCTTATGGAAAGGGAGTGGAGTCCAGGCAAGGTGCCCAAGGAAGTCTGAATTGAAACGATGTACTTGGCTTTTGTCAACTGAATCCTCTCTTCTGTGCACGCACAAACAATATGGTGTAAATGCAAACATTGTAAACGTATGTTAGTTCTGATGCAAAACAACAGAAATTAATGTTCGTTATTTTCTGATAAAAATACCCAAACACCGAGGGAATTTGTTGCTTGTAAAAGCACTACAAGACTCGGTCCTCGCCACAGTTTATTTTAGTAGCACAAGTTGCTTCTCACCATTGACTCTAAAAAGCTATTATTTCCCCAATGTATACAAAATAAGTCTGAACATGTTTACCTCTAATACAACAAGGTGAACTTAATTACAGGAAGCTTCAGAAGCGTACTGCTCATGTGCTGCTGACACAGCAGGGGCGGATCGGTCTGGAGGGAAGTGGAGAGGGGAGGACAATCCCTGGGTGGGAACCACCTTCAGAACAAAAGCCGAAACTTCAAAGCAGGTGGGGAAAAAAAACCAGCCTATGCAACACTTCTAAAACGTTAGAATAAATGAACTGAAAATAATATGCCCATTTACATTTCTTTGTTCTTATTTACGGTTTTACTTAATGTCAGGAGATTGCCAAAGTTTCAGCATCAGCTTTTGCGTTCACCAGCTTCAACAAGGTTTAGGAAAAAAAAAATAATTTAAAAAGCACTTTCTATTTTGCAAGTTACCTGTGTTCATGTGCAAGTTACATAAAGAGGAGTTGACGGATGCAATAGGGAGTTATTTTTAGGCAAACCTGCTGGTTGAGAGATGTATTTCCAAACGTGGAGACCTGTTTTTGTGCCCAAAATCTATTCCGTTGCTATATGCATCAGTACTGTTCCTTTGTGGCTTGTATAGCACCAAGCCCATGGTTAATGTGGTAAATAATGAATGAAAGGGTTCCCCCCAACCCCTAACTCTTATTAATTTAATAGAGTTTTAGGATGATTTTAAATTAATATCTTTTCTGAGCAGAGATCAGCAAAGTTCCCATGCTATACATAGCCTTTTCAATTTCGGTCTATGACCAGCTTTTGGAAGACAGTGGTTCTTACTGGAACTTCCAGTTTTATTAAACACAATATTTGAGGTTTAGATTGTTTTATTAGTAGTCAAACACCTTTAATTTTTACTCTGTCCTTATTTATTATGTCAAATATGCAGAGTCATTTTTTTAATATCCAGCTGGACCACAGTTCATTCTTGACTGGATTAATGGGGTCTGTTGCATTAGTATGGAACAATTGGCTAAGACCTTTTAAAAAAGAATTCTTCAGATGGTCTAATCAACTGAATTCAGCTAGTCTTTGTAAAAGAGCTGCATTTTTTTTTCCCATTGTATAATAATTCACCATAAAATAAGCTGAAGCCTCTTGCTCTCCACCTCCTTTCCTAATATTTATTCGTAACCCTCTTACATTTATTTATACGAATGACATTAACTAGTGAGGGCTTAACATCATCCAGTGCAAAAA
The DNA here is from genome assembly GCF_001431845.1 of Calidris pugnax. Classification (NCBI taxonomy): domain Eukaryota; kingdom Metazoa; phylum Chordata; class Aves; order Charadriiformes; family Scolopacidae; genus Calidris; species Calidris pugnax. The sequence goes on from NW_015090920.1 coordinate 9,923,517, forward strand.
TATAATTCTTGACCACCTATAGATAATTTTGCTTTAAATGTCACGGTCATTTTCTTTAAATATTATTAAATTAATAATCTCCATTAATACTAATAATAAAATGCTTTTTGGTGTTCTTAGACTCACAGATATATGAAAATAAAACCTGATGCATACATATAAACACAAATTCTTGAAACTGTAAAATCCTGTGCCAGTATTTGAGATAAAGTTCTTAATTAAAATTTAAAATATTACCAAAATGACTTCTTCAGGAAGTTATATTGGGATTTTACAGTTAACTACACTTGAATAAAATCTTTTACTGTGAATAGCAACATTTCAAGTATTTTAAAATGCTCCAACTTTAAATAAATTGATGACCAGTGAGATCATCCCTAGACATTTAATAGCAATGGCCTTACAGGAGTGTCACTGAGAAGGTAATAATGATTCCATCATATTGCCAGCAAAGTGTCTTCTGTATGACTCACTGCTGCTTTTTTGTAGAAGTCTCAGCTTCAGAAATGAGTGTGTGTAAGATGATTGCTTTGGTGAATGAGTGGGGAAAAGGAAGGGACAGATGTGTTCAAAAAAAATCCATGTAATTTCTCTTTTTTTAAAGTTTCAAGATGCTCCTTAGAATACAGAATTGGGACAAACTGAACAATTTACACAGTAATTTTTCTAGTTCAACTCTTGTGGAAGTGCGTTTTAAGTCCTGTTCATGGCAGCATTTACTTAATGCTTATTCTGCAGTGTTGCACAGAAACAGTTTAAGTCAGAAACTTAATGGCAAAGGGAATCTGTTGATGGAGTTGCTTAAGGAAGATTTATATTCTGTAGTAAATACTTCCCAGCTCTCATGTTCTTCTACATCTTCTCTTAAAACTGCTTCTTGAAAAGCAGTTGATCATTATTATGTTGAGGCATGGTCTTGTTTGTTTTGTTTGTTTGTGGGTTTTGGGGTTTTTTGGGTGCAATTTCTTCCCACTCTACAGAGAAACAAAACACTCTGTGGATGGAAAGAGTGGCCATTAAATATGTATGAAATTTTTATTTTTAAATTTTTGTTAGTCATCATGCAAATTATTGTGCTTATTGCGTGACATAGTTCACTGAACTGGAAAGCCAGGTGATTTTGTCATTTGGAGATGGTCTTGGTTTATTACCACACTTGGTATAGGGTGTTCACTGGCAGCATGTCGGGCTTCACAGGGTGGAGAAAAGAGTGAGCAAGACAGATTTTTGGGGGGTAAAAGGGCAGAACTTGAAGAATCAACTCAGGCCTATCCTCCTTTGCCCTGTGTTAATCTCAGATGCTTTTGACAGTAATGTGGAAGGGGCCTGGCTGTGCACCCCTGGTTGTTTGCATCAAAAGGCAGGGTGGGTTTTTTTTTATTTTTTTCTTTTTTCTTTTAATCCGATATATTAGCTTGAAGGCGTTACGGAGGCTACCAAATCTCCGCAACTGCACTGCATTGAGAGTGCAGGGAGCACTGAAAAATGGGATTTCCCCCCCGTCTTCTCCTGTGGAATCTCAGCACAACATTTCTGAACTTGCCTACGTTAATGGTATATGATTTTTCCCAGATGCTTAAGCTGCTATAAATCAAGGAAGTTCATGCATGTCAGAGGAAGGAATAACCCTTTATTTATGAATGTGTTAAAGAACAGTCAGAAAGGGATATTGATTCTGGTTTTATACAGGGGACTAGTGAGAATAACCAATCAATGCATCATAGGGAAAACTTAACTGTTATGAAACATTGAGTGTTGTAAGGAAGTATAAAAATTGAGCAAAGTCCCAATGGATGGCAGCAGCATAATTTTTACTAAAGAGAGGATGTAAAGCAGTGATTGGGGATTAAAAAAAAAAGTGAAAGGAAAGAGTAGGAGAAACTGATATATCACGAAGGCCTTGTCCACGGATATATTTTATTAGAACATTTTGACTAAGCATGATTCTGAACACTTATTTACCAAAACGAGGTAGTGTAAAGATGGCTACTCAGAACACAGGGAAGGGAGGGAGGATTAATAATTGTAAAAGTAAATGAAATTGAAATTTGTTCGGTGTGACAGTATATCTACTTATGTCTTCCATAGCATGCAAACCTATATTCTGTTTTACTCGAGCACCATAAGTCCCTTGAGCCTTTGAGAGAAATTAATAAATAATTGTAATAGTAATTAAAATGAGCAATGTGTGTTGTATAAGTGAAGAGAAATATATATTAACAGAATACACATTCAGGAAAAAACCCAAACCCCAAGACCTCAACAACCATTAAAAAATTATCTGCAATTACTTATTTTTAATTTTTGCATGAATTTTTTCCTACTGTCTTAGTGCCCTTTTCAAGTTAAATTTGTTTAAATATTGGAGCTATATCTAGTTTTCTATATCTAGTTGTCTTTTATAAACCACTAATTAATTATGTGTACTTGAAATGTCTGTGTGGTTGATGGCACTGAGGGCAAAAAAATACCCTGTGATATACATAGCCAGCCAAATTGAGGAACATTTGGCCACCTTGCATTACCACTTGCTGGAGCATTTGAACAACTACTTGCTGAATGACTAAAAAGTGTGCAAGGCAGACTTCATGGAAGTCTTTCTAAGTCAGTTACAAAGTGAGTCATGGAGTATTTGACAATGGTAATTTTTATATTCAAACAGCACAATTGAGTTAATAATACAACTTAAGTGAATGTGGCTTTTACTATTACAATTTACCAACAATCCTCAGAGAATTGTGGTGTTGGTCTGGTGCCCTTTCTGTACTGCTGAAGTTCATGCCTCGAATGCAAGGTGTACAGTAAAGAAGTTATAGTGTTTTTCTTAATTTTACTGCAAGGTTCAGCATTGTAAAAGAAAGTTTCTGCTTCAGTAACAAAGTCCTGGTGCTTGTTGATATTTGTATGGTCCTCTAGTTGTTGCCTTGCCTAATGAATCCTGCTGTGCTTTTCGAATACCAGCTTCAGTGGCCCAAAGTACTTCCATAGATACAATTATTGAAGTTAACCTGGAAGAAAGAGCATGAATCTCTTTTGCTCTTTGTTTGAATACAAATCTCATGGCTTGGGTCTGTCGCAAATGGTGGGGAGGAGATGCCCATCACAGTGTGTTCTACACACACAAAACATGCCCTTATTTTTCCTCAGAACAAACTGCTTTGCTCAGGTCCTGCTTAAACTGAAGTAAACACTTGACTTTAATAGGATTTAAACATCTGATTAAGCACTTTGAACTGAGTCTTAAAAAAACAGCAGCTGTACCTGATCTCAGATACTTCTAGTCGGTCTGCTGCCTGCTTGCCCTCAGCGTCTGCTGCGAGAGATAATGAATGTTATTAAAAGAAAGCTTTGGAGACAAAAATCAACACTTTAGAGAATGAATGTGACACAGTTGGTCTTTGCCTGGCACATCTAAAGGGCAGAAAGGGAAAGTTTAACATGAAAGATGAACAAAGAGGGCTGAGAACTGATCTGAAGAGGTTTGCGGTGTACACTCAGGATCTGGTATCTCAAATGTCGTATCAGAGTCTGTTATCAAGGCAGTTCAGTTTATCTTGGGAAGGTAGAGGCACCGAAGGTGTTTGCAATAATCATTTTAGAGGGGCTGATGAAGAGAAAAGGTTAGAAAACTCTCAGGACTAGAACGTCAGGATAAATGGCTACTGTCTATAGGAAAATGTGAATTTCCCTATGGATTGTTTAGACAGGGCTGCTTCCAATAAGGATTACTTGGGACAAGAGCTGATTCAAAAAACAATTACTCATAAGATTTTGTTTGTTTCAAATAACTGTTGTTAGAACAACATTTTTTCTTTTAAAGGAAAAAGTATGATACTTTTTCATTTAAAAAAATGTTAAAATGGGTTTAGAAATTTGAAATGCAAAGTCTCCAGAAATATTCCACATTAAAGGTGAGACTTTGAAAGATAGTTAAGAGGTTTAGGCCCAATTTGGATTATCTTTCCAAGTGGAATATCCTTAGGCTTCTTTGAAAACCATGAAACTCTCCTTTCTCTTACATTGCATTGATGTGCAAAAAAGGCTATGCTGCAACTTGAAGAAAATAATTGCTGTTAAACAGGATCCTTATTAACTATGAGGTTTCATAATGAATTGTCTTCCTAAAATTTTACTCTAGCAGTGGTGCCTTATATTTGTTATGCACTTCATCCATTTGTTGCTATTAATTTTAATGACTTTATTTGTCCTTTAATTTCATGAATGGAAAGGAGAGACAGATACATTTTATAATAGCTTGAATAAATCAGTATAAAAGATTATTTGAGATATTAAGTATAGATCTAAGAAATAATTTATATAGAGTGTGTTTCCGCCATTATTTTACATAAAAATAATGTAAATACTAAAATAAAGCAAAAATTGTGGGTTTGCTGCCAAAAATAGTTTCACTGTTTTGTATTAACATGTACAAAATTAGCAAAAAAAAACATATAAAAAGAAAAGTCTGCTACCAGCATTCAGGAAGTTTAATCGTAACCTCTATCATCAGTCTTGAATATTCCATGTGCATAGCAAAAGAATCACTTGATACTGCTTCTCTATGGAAATCGGCTGGAAACTGAAATAACTTCAGAAATGGCAGGGAAACATCAATATCTTTGTTTCTAAGGAGAAGGTGACAGACATCAAAGAAGCAGAAAGATGTAAATAGAGAACAGGCTGTGTAGGAAGTTTACCAATGTTTTCACAGTAGGCAAGGTACTAGAAACATGCAAACACTAAATAAACAAGTGAGCTCACTGCACCAAATCTGAGCTATGGAGAGCCTTACCTTGGATGCTCGTCTTCACGTTGGATGCCTGAGCATCCGGCAAGGCTGACTGGTTTGAGGTTTGCCCTGGGACTTCCTTGGGCGATGGTCAAGTGTCAGGCAAGAGCTGAACTAGTTCATCAGTGTAACTCTAGAGAGCACTGCAGTGCTGAGAATCTCCTAAAATGGGACTTAAATTTGAGGTTCTGGCAGTTCAGAGTTATTTAAGATTCCGTGGATCTTTAAACAAGAATAGTAGTCATTAAAATGACAAAATAAAGTTCTAAACTGAGTAATAACATTTTGCTACTTTGCATTTCACTGTTCTCTCAAAATAATGTACTGTGATGTTTATTACAACAGTATACTGCTTTTTTTATTTTTCTCTTTTTTTCTACAACAGCTCTAGCCTTACACTGACAATAAGGAAGAGTGGGGGATGAGAAGTGCTCAGGCACAAGTTTCAAAGTTGCCCAACAGATTTGATTGCTCAGCTGTCTTCAATTTTATTTTCAGAGGTCTTAAAGGCGGCCTTAAGAAATGTGTTATTTTTACTAATCTGGAAATATGCAATAGTTGAGTGCGCACTACTACTGATGTTCAAGGTAAAATATCATACATTAGAGATACGCAATTTCTAATATTTATTATAAGTAATACCATACTCAGGCAGGCACATTTACCCACAAATTCTATGACAAAAATTAAGGGGAAAAATTAGTAAATGCCACTGCCCGTATTTTCTGAAACAATCCAAAACATAATTCTTGGACTTGATTTACCTGGTTCTTGCATCTGAATTTGGATATCTATCTATACTTGCTTTTCTCCAGGGACCGTTGATCACTTGATTCTATATATACTCTGTTTCTTGTGAATTTAGCATCTAAATAGACGCCAAGATCTTTGAGTGCACTTTCATAGTCCCTTAGGTTAGATGGTGACCAGGGTGACTTAATGACCTGTAACTATCTTTTTCATTATTTATTTATTTATCTTCCAGCATTGCACCTTGCTATTTTGAATCCTAAGGAAGCAAAATTAAAAAACAAAAAATAACATTACCCAGATGCTTCTTAAACTGGAAATTAAATGTGCAAGTGTGCGCACTTGATGGCAAGGTTTCACTGGAGGCGTTGAGCATTTCAATAGTTGGCAAAGCTCTCAGGACACGGTGTTGCCTCCTACCTACTGCTGCCTCTGTTCTTCCTGTAAGAGCCTAACTGTGGAGATTGAGTAGTACCTATAGTAATGCCATAGTGACATATAGCACTGTCCTCTGATTGTAACAGCAGCAGGGCAGAGGTCCAAAATGGTGGTCTGTGGTGCTACAAGGGTGTAGAGGCTCGGTGCAGAAATAATTTATGTTTGGGTGAGCCCTCCTAGCTTGGACAGACCCCTTTGGGCTGCCCCTCTGCTGTTGTGGACTGTTGATGTCTTGGGTGGTTGACAACCGCCTTCAGAAGAGACACCCTTTTGCTTTTTGCCATATTTTTGCCCCGTTCATGGGTGGGGAAAGATTTATGCTGTAAAATTAAGAGCTTTTCTGCCAGCAGCAGTGAAGGGAAAGACGTCTGCTAGGGTTGCTCTCTGTTTTGAAAGAGAAACTCAACTTATTGTCACAGGCTGATATCACCAAGGTAAAGACGAGTCTGGGGAATCCAGATAAATCTGTTCAATCCTAACCAGATTTTCAGCTCAGGCTATGGGGATATAAACTGTCAAATGCAATGGATCAGGCCTGTCACTTGTTCCATCAAAAACAAAAATAAAACACAATTTTTTTTCACAATCTTTAGTTTCAAGCTGTTCCTCATAGTGTCAAGAAAAATCAGAAAGCAAAGGTTTTACTATGATACGTTTGAGGTGTAACTGATTCGGTAATCAATGTATTTGAGTTCTTTCCATGAAACAAACAGAAAATAATGAACTTCTTAAAAATTGCATTTCTTGAAAGTAAGTAATTAAAAATTGATTAGTGTAGCAACGAGATTAAATTGAGACTCCAAAATGCTATATTTTCAAATAAGTTTGTAGACCTTCCAGTCATCACAAAATAAAAGGAAAATATAAATGCAGTCTCAGTTTACAACAGCAGTCCTTGATCAGTCCACAAGATCAGGAAAACATGTAGGGTCCAGTTAATTGCAATCAATCTTAAAGTTGAGCACTTCCCATGAAGCTTTCTGGTGGATAAATGTATAAATGTGAATATAAATATATAATTAGGCTGTTTTCACTTTTCCCGAGGGCCATGAATACCAGCTGTGATAGATCATACCTACCGTTAGCTGTAGTATTTTCTGCTGACCCATTAGACTCAGTTCTCTGATCACTGTAGTATCTTAATGCCTCTCAGTAAATCAGAAATAATCTTGTAGATCTAGTTCTATATTCTTGTTAGTAGAAGAAATTACTATGTTATTTCGTAGATTGCCTTTTATTTTGAGAGCAACTAAGCCAAGTGCAAGGCCCTGCACCTGGCTCATGGCAATCCCAGGCACAAATATTGGTTGGGTGAAGAATGGATTAACAGCAGCCCTGAGGAGGACTTGAGAGTGATGGTGGATGAGAAGCTGGACATGAGCTGGCAATGTGTGTTGGCAGCCCAGAAAGTCAATTGCATCCTGGGCTGCATCAAAAGAAGTGTGGCCAGCAGGTCAAGGGGGGTGATTCTGCCCCTCTGCTCTGGTAAGACCCAGCTCTGGAGTCCTCAGCACAGGAAGGACATGGACCATTATTTATTTATTTATCTTCCAGCATTGCACCTTGCTATTTTGAATCCTAAGGAAGCAAAATTAAAAAACAAAAAATAACATTACCCAGATGCTTCTTAAACTGGAAATTAAATGTGCAAGTGTGCGCACTTGATGGCAAGGTTTCACTGGAGGCGTTGAGCATTTCAATAGTTGGCAAAGCTCTCAGGACACGGTGTTGCCTCCTACCTACTGCTGCCTCTGTTCTTCCTGTAAGAGCCTAACTGTGGAGATTGAGTAGTACCTATAGTAATGCCATAGTGACATATAGCACTGTCCTCTGATTGTAACAGCAGCAGGGCAGAGGTCCAAAATGGTGGTCTGTGGTGCTACAAGGGTGTAGAGGCTCGGTGCAGAAATAATTTATGTTTGGGTGAGCCCTCCTAGCTTGGACAGACCCCTTTGGGCTGCCCCTCTGCTGTTGTGGACTGTTGATGTCTTGGGTGGTTGACAACCGCCTTCAGAAGAGACACCCTTTTGCTTTTTGCCATATTTTTGCCCCGTTCATGGGTGGGGAAAGATTTATGCTGTAAAATTAAGAGCTTTTCTGCCAGCAGCAGTGAAGGGAAAGACGTCTGCTAGGGTTGCTCTCTGTTTTGAAAGAGAAACTCAACTTATTGTCACAGGCTGATATCACCAAGGTAAAGACGAGTCTGGGGAATCCAGATAAATCTGTTCAATCCTAACCAGATTTTCAGCTCAGGCTATGGGGATATAAACTGTCAAATGCAATGGATCAGGCCTGTCACTTGTTCCATCAAAAACAAAAATAAAACACAATTTTTTTTCACAATCTTTAGTTTCAAGCTGTTCCTCATAGTGTCAAGAAAAATCAGAAAGCAAAGGTTTTACTATGATACGTTTGAGGTGTAACTGATTCGGTAATCAATGTATTTGAGTTCTTTCCATGAAACAAACAGAAAATAATGAACTTCTTAAAAATTGCATTTCTTGAAAGTAAGTAATTAAAAATTGATTAGTGTAGCAACGAGATTAAATTGAGACTCCAAAATGCTATATTTTCAAATAAGTTTGTAGACCTTCCAGTCATCACAAAATAAAAGGAAAATATAAATGCAGTCTCAGTTTACAACAGCAGTCCTTGATCAGTCCACAAGATCAGGAAAACATGTAGGGTCCACGGAGTTAATTGCAATCAATCTTAAAGTTGAGCACTTCCCATGAAGCTTTCTGGTGGATAAATGTATAAATGTGAATATAAATATATAATTAGGCTGTTTTCACTTTTCCCGAGGGCCATGAATACCAGCTGTGATAGATCATACCTACCGTTAGCTGTAGTATTTTCTGCTGACCCATTAGACTCAGTTCTCTGATCACTGTAGTATCTTAATGCCTCTCAGTAAATCAGAAATAATCTTGTAGATCTAGTTCTATATTCTTGTTAGTAGAAGAAATTACTATGTTATTTCGTAGATTGCCTTTTATTTTGAGAGCAACTAAGCCAAGTGCAAGGCCCTGCACCTGGCTCATGGCAATCCCAGGCACAAATATTGGTTGGGTGAAGAATGGATTAACAGCAGCCCTGAGGAGGACTTGAGAGTGATGGTGGATGAGAAGCTGGACATGAGCTGGCAATGTGTGTTGGCAGCCCAGAAAGTCAATTGCATCCTGGGCTGCATCAAAAGAAGTGTGGCCAGCAGGTCAAGGGGGGTGATTCTGCCCCTCTGCTCTGGTAAGACCCAGCTCTGGAGTCCTCAGCACAGGAAGGACATGGACCTGTTGGAACGAGTCCAGTGGAAGGCCACAAAAATGATCAGGGGGCTGGAGCACCTCTACTCTGAGGACAGCTGAGAGAGTTGGGGTTGTTCAGCCTGGAGAAGAGGTGGCTTCAGGGAGACCTTATAGCAGCCTTCTAATAACTAAAGGGGGCCTACAGGAGAGATGGGGAGGGACTCTCTATCAGGGAGTGTAGTGATAGGACGAGGGGGAATGATTTTAAACTGAAAGAGGGGAGATTTAGATTAGATATCAGAAAGAAATTCTTCACTGTGAGGGTGGTGAGGCACTGGAACAGGTTGCCCAGAGAAGCTGTGGCTGCCCCATCCCTGGAGGGGTTCAAGGCCAGGCTGGATAGGACTTTGAGCAACCTGGTCTGGTGGGAGGTGTCTCTGCCCAGGGCAGGGGATTGGAACTTGATGATCTTTAAGGTCCTTTCCAACTCTAACCATTCTATGATTCTATTTTACATGTAGAAGGAAAAAACTTGTTTATGGAAATAATATTTAAACATGTATGATTTTTATTACTAGTTTTGATTACTGTTTCTTAAACGAGGGACCTTTCTTATTCTTTTTTAAGAAAGATTTGCAGGGAAAATGCTATCTGCTCTTTAAAGAAAATGCAGTATTACTTTATTTGGGTTTGAGGTATTTTCTTTTCTTTCCTTTTTCATAAAGGGCAGAAAACGGCTGCCAAAGGGAAAAAAAAAAAGGACCAGAGGAAAAAAACCTCAATTACCTTAAAATGCAGAATTTTACTTTTGAGAACTTCTTGTGTATTCACTTCAGAAAACATGTGGTAATAAGTTTAGATTCTGTATAAAAAACAGAGTAAGTTGGGTGTTACTGTAAAAGCAACCGAGTCCCTTGGTTGTTCCTGCCTTGGAGGGGGTGAGTACATCAGTAGACCTTTTTGACCAATCCAAGCTGCAACATAAACATGGATAAATTGAAAAAATGGGTCATTGCAGCAATTTATATCACAGTATTTTTGCTTGTTAAGAGTAATGGGGTTATTTACCTCTGCTGTAGCTCTTTGAGTCCGTGCTAGCTTTTGCCAAGAACTTTGGATTTGCAGACAAAAGCGAACGTCCACTACCAGGAAGGCATTGCCCAGCACCAAACACCATGGTCCCTGCTCCATCTGCCTCCTTTGAATAGGTAGTGGGACCAGGGAACCTAGGGTACCTGACAGAGAATGACAGCAGGTTGTCAGAAAATGCAGATTACCTGAATATTGTACCCAAATTCAGCTAGCTCTTGTTTAATGACAGCTGTAATATTGCATATTTCATCATAGAAATACCCTCCCCCTAATGCTGTGTTAAAATATATGCACAAACATATATATATGTGTGTAGGAAGGTAAGAGGCTGTCATAAATTGGACATCTGCAGAATCCTGGTTCGGAAGAAGGGGTTGAGCTTTAGATTTAGCACTTAGCATTTGGGAGCCTTCACATTTGATGAACTCACATTAGGTTTTGAAATTTAACAAATCTCTTCACAAAATTAAATTATGCTTTTACAATTAGCATTCTAGCAAGGAGCAAAAGCAACTAAAATAATTCATTTTCAGTATTTCATCAAGAGAGATTTTTCTTCATTGAATTTTTATCTAAGCTAAGGAGCTTTATTTTTTAACTGACTCAGTACTCTGGTTTTACTGTGCAGATAAAGGAGTTTGGTTTGTGCAGGGAGAAAAAGCATTATTCATTTTATTTTAGAGGTAATTTTAAAATATGGACTGTATATTAATATAGTCTATTCATTCTAAATGACACATAAAGCAGGCTTATCTTGACTTAGCTTTTAAATGGTATAACATTATGTGCATGCTTTCTTCAATGTCATAATATTAGTAGCATACTGTATCCATTTTCTTTACATCATCTGATGTATTTTCATGGATTTTTTTTTCCCCTCTCTCTAATTCATTGTGTTATGTTAAATAGTGTGGGCTGGCATTTTCTCCTCAGTTCTTTTATGCATCATTTCTCACTTTTGGAAGTTTATATGGTCAGATTCTAGGCAATTTTAATTTATTTCTCATGTGCTAAATATGAATTGGTCCTGAAAGCATGTGAATTTAAAGCTGCTAAATGTTTAGATTAGAATTTTTGTTTTATATCCAAGTAGGTAAGGACTGATTGTAAGCGGTTGAGGTGCTCACTTAAAAATAGTTAGATTAAAGAAAAACTAGATTTGTCTGAATTGCAGAAGTACAAGGGCTTTGCAGAGGTTTGTAAAACCTGCAGATTTCAATATTTTTTCATGTGGTAGTATGTAATGTTTGTAGATCATTAGGCAATTCATTGAATACTATGAAAAAAAAAGAAAGACTTTCATTATCCTATTTACTGATCTAATTAAAATTAAATTGCAGTGAGATATCTCAGGATTTGGTAGAAATGCCAAAAATAAAATCAAAACTGTGAGGGAAATTAAGAACAGTCATTGTGTGTTCCTCCTACCACAGAAGTGATGTGCTGTATGAGATCACTAGTCAACAGACTAATAAACTTCACATACTTCCTTATTAACCCTGGAGTTATATTAGAATATGTAATATATCTTGAGATATGTAGGGCATGTTTAATTGCACTCACTCACACCTTTTAATAAGAAGAAACTTCTTAGCCATCCATTTTTATTTGTTATCAAAGTGGTAGGACTACTGAATTAATGGAGGTTAATAAAAAATCCCTAATGCCTTAGTCAAACTTTCCCAGTCCTGAAGATGAAGAATTAATTTAAGTTGTGTTTGCTATAGATACAGATAAACTTCATAAAGGGCACATTTTCATATTCCTACCTATGAATAAATTATTTTAAAGAGAACAAATGATTTAGACTGTTATCTCTGCTGGGCATTTGGGATCATGTGGGGCATAATGAGCTCTTTCTCATGCAAACTGTATACCGAGGCATCACAGTGAGAAGACACAGCAAGAATTTAGGACGCAATTTCTTTTGTGCTGGAAATGTGATGCTGTTACTCAGAGTGTTCCTCTATCCACATGTAAGAGCGTTATAATGAACTTGGGACCACTGTTAACATGGTTTTTTTTAGGCCATAGCTTTAATTTCCTATCAGTACATTTTTATCAACAAGGTTGAATGCTAGTTGAATTGATAGATAGGTTTTCTTGGATAAGTGGTTACTTACAATTATTTTAATCAAAGATACTAGATGAGAATATTCAAACTTTAGTGTGTGTGAAATGTACTTCTGGGCTGCAGTTTAATATCTCCCTGACAACAGAGAGAGTGTTTTGTGATATAGCATCATACTTTTATGATGAAACACATAAAGGTCTCTCATACCAGGTCAGAAGAAAGACCTATGTAGCCTAATTTTCATGTTTACCAGTGGACAGACTCAAACAATTAAGGAAAAAATAAAAGAGGGCATGTAAAAAGTGATCTATTCCCCTTGTACAGTCCTTTTCTGTTTCCTTCTGGTCTCTTCCCTCCCACCCGCCATGCGGTAGCAAAAAGCAGTTCAGGGATGCTCCTGGGCAGAAGTTATAGCTGAGCTAACCCTCCAACAGCCATCAGTGCACCCGGCTGCATGGACTTACCCCTTCCCATACTCCTTGGTCATCTAAATACCCCCAAAACCATGTAGCAGTAGGCTCTTGCAGGTGTGCGTTGGGTGAAAACACATTACTTTTTGCCTTCTTATTTCTGTGTGGAGAGACAGGGAAATGCTGGGTTTTGCCACCTGTGGAGGGATGCTGTTTATCTCCATTACCGTTTCCTACCTTCATCCACCAGGCACCCTTTGATGCCAAGCAGTGTGGCATGGTGGGAACCATCCTAAGCAGCTTCCAGATGAGGATTGTCACTTCTCAGTGCCACCTCCTCGCTGTGCCTGGGAAGAGCCTGGGGGTGGCCGTCACCACCCACTGGTGCCCCAGCCACCCACACAAACGTGAGAGTGCTGAGTTGCACCGTGAGTCCCTGCGTTTGCTTCTGTGTGTCTATGGACCCAGTAAATGAGAAACTGAGTGTTGTTGCAGTTAATTGGCTGTGGGATGACCTGCTGCACAAGGGAGCAATGAGTCTGTGTACTTAGTTCTGTCAGGGCCTGTGGATAAAGAGTATATTCCTGTAAATCCTAAAACAAGAAAATTGCTTCTTTTGTAGTGCATGTGCCTGCTAAACTTTATATTGGCTTGAAAAGACAGTTAGGGATAAATATGTAAAAACTGATTTATCATAGCAATAATTTAACAAATATTTTAATTTGGTTCTTCAGCAATAAGGTGATACCCCAAACCTCATTTCTTGTGTCCTGCTCTTCCCTTTCCTCCAGTTCACCGCCAGCTCCAAAATCATCATCTCTCTCACATCTGAACAGAAACTCAACTAAACTAAAAACAAAAAAAACCCCTAAACTAAACTAAAAAGCATCTTTTTGTGACATCTGTGCATGCTGTTGACCAGAGTCACGGACGATGGGAGGCATATTGCTCTACCTGTGGCTACCAGTGTTTATGCTGAGTGCAGATGCCAAACAACTTGGGTGCAAAGAACTGGGAGAGATTTCAGAAACGTTATCAAGCTGGATGTCATCTCAGAATAACTTATTTTATTGCGTTTGTTCTGAGCAGGGTTGTATTTTCCATCCACACCAACATTTTGGTGAAGATGCACCTGAATAGCCACAGCAGAGGCTGTTGAATGGGAGAGGACACGCAGCTGGGCTTGGAGCTCTGCCCGTTTGACTCTGTATGAACCACACACTGTTGGAGCTGAAGGACCCCTTTACGCTCTTCTTTCCCTGTTTGTACTCCTGGTTGTTTCGGCTTCACTCTAGGGTAATGGAGTAGAGTAAACCAGTAACAGGGACAACTGTGGGATGTTGTTTAGTTCAGCACAAAGAACTGCAAAATTATAAAGCTATGAAATGTCCCATTTGGTTACAAGTTGGTAAATACCACGCTGGTAGCTTCTGGTTATTGAGTTTGATCTAAGTACATTGATGTCACTCCTATTAATTTTTCTTGTTTCTAGAAGACAAAGGTGATATTAGCATTTAAATGAAAAAAATATTTGTTTTTATGATTCATTATTATTTACTGTTCTATGGACCCATTTAAAACTACTCATTTGTTTTTCCTCATTTGGTCTGTAATTTTCGGAGCTAACTTTTCTCTTATTCCATAACGCTCGCCCTTTAGACACAGACATTAACCTCAAACGCAGAGCCTTGTCAAAAACACTTTCCAAAGTGGAAACAACTTTGTCATTTCATTAGAAAATGTGGAACTGTGTTCTGAAACACTTCTTCATTTAATCTTCAAGGTTATCATCACATTTCATCCTTAGGCGTCCATTTGATTGCTGGCTGGAATTTTCAATGATGTGCTCCTGACATGAAATGAACTTTCTGTTGCCTGGCTCAGTGTTGAGTTCAGGCAGCATTCACACTCTGCTCACCCAAACTTTGTATAATACCTAATTTATAGGTTGTGTAGCCTTTCAGAAAAGGTGATAAAAAATGAAAATAAAAAGCACCTCCAAGCAAAGATATTATAACATTACATGACAATTATCATCTTACCATTAGAAGAATCATTACCGCCTCCGCTTTGCTGAAAAATAGGAAATGTGATTCTTTGTTGTTGTTGTAATTTGCTCCCCTGTAACAAGCACTCTATTTTGAAAAGATTTTAGTCAGCTTTTGATACAGAGCCTAATGTTTCCTAGTCAAAACATAAAGATGCACCTGTTCTATGTTTGGACTTAAATATGAAGCTCAGCTTGATATATTGCTTTAAACATGACAAGGAAATTAAAATACAGAAAGCTTGAGGTACACAAAAGCTGCAGAATGAGATATTTAAGAATAAAAATATGTGTATAACATATATAGCTAAGTTATCCCTAAAACTGCATACACTTGAATAATGCACAAAGTACACATCAGACATATCCTTGCAAATCTATATGATGCTGTAAATAAGACATCCCACACATTTTGGCTATATTTCCCTTGTACAAAATCTGATGATTACATGTTAAATTATATAAAAGGTTGTATCAGGTTACATAATCATCTGCACCACAAAATAATTCTACACCACAAAATGCATTTCAAAGTCCTTTTTTTGAACAATGTAGATTAGAGGATCAGGGCTGCTCAGTGAGTCCCAGTCATCCTGTGCAGCACATTCCACATCAAAAACAGGTTGGGGAGTCTTGTGTGGGCTTTTTTCTTTTCAGTTTCGCTTTGAACACTTGAGGTGAAAACCTGGGCCTTTTGAAGTCATCATCAGGAGTTAATCCAGCATGAAAATTGAGTCTACGAAGATTGGATCCCAACAGACTAGGGATTTGTGTCTCCCTCACAAACCAGATTCTTCAGCTTTTGTAGACTAGGTATAATAACATTGTTCTATTGTTCCCACTTTCTTTTCTTTGTTTCTTTCTTTTTCTCTTCTTCTTCTTACTTTTTTTCTTTTATTTAGTTTCATAGCTTGAGAATATACCTTCAAAATATTTCCAACAACTTTATTCTTATCACTTATAACTAACAGTACTTCCTAAAAACCATCCTAAGACTTGCTAAAGATACTGTTTCCGGGTTATGCTTAATAGGACTACCTAAACTCATAGATAACTAACACTGGTGGTTCCAAGGAATGTGTCCCAAGTGAATTGGTATGGGACAATGTAGAAGAAAACATCTGAAGCCTCCTAGTGGGGTGGAATCTCTCTTATAATCTACAAATAGTTCTACAAAGTATTTGAATACTTCATCAAATTATTCAGTTTCCATACTAAGAAGAGGACATCAACCCATTATAACATTAAATATTTAAAAGTCTTTCTCTGGGAAATGTGTACCTTTAATTGTTATGTGTTTTCTTTGATATGTTCTTTTAGTGTGTTCTACTGTGTTTGCAAACTGCATGGAAGAGTTATAGGTTTTGCTGTTTATGGTCTCTGTTTTCCTTGTCTGAGCACAATGACTAATGAGCTCTAAAGAAAACTAAATCTTAAAAGAGAAGCAAGTACATTTAAAAGGGATATATATACCAAGAGAAGAACATCAAATTTATCACAAGCTCTTAATTATGATGAACGACAGAATGTTATTAGACTGCGCTTGTCAGCATGAGTTTGCTTGTTATTATAAAGTTTTAATGTAATATCAGTTTGGTGAATGATCATCTGGTATTTTCATTGTTCAAAGTGTGCTATCCACAAACAGAAACATTTCATTTAGATTCATGCTTACAAGATACAATTAGATAGCCAGATGGCTTGGTGTAAGTGCATGCTATCATGTTGTGGTAACAGGAGAGAATGGCCTCGGGTTTATTCTTTGTAGTGTATGAAACAAGTTGGAACAAACCAATGGCTTCTTTTTGAAAAGGATTAATTAAACTAGACTTCCAATTGTGCTTTAGGGGTGGTAGGTTTTAAATACCATAGAAGTAGAAGGTGATGGTAGGCTACAAAGCCTGGGATCTGGTAGTTGTGGGTTTATCCTTTGCTGATAGTAATCACAGTTAACGGACATTTGCATGCAGCTCAGAGAATATTATGCATAAGAAGGGAAAGAAACTAGTTCACTCAGTGCAGAAGTATTTGTTTATAGATATAATGCAAGGAAAAAAAAATACTGGATTGTGTTTAAAAAACACAATTAGTAGTTTTACCTGCAATATGCTGTCATTTTGGGCACACAAGGATAAAAAATAAATTAAAAAAAGCCCAAACCAAAGCCCTCAGAGCTTTATCTCATGCCACATCTAGCAACGAGGATAAAAAATAAATTAAAAAAGCCCAAACCAAAACCCCCAGAGCTTTATCTCATGCCACATCTAGCAACAAGCAGGTAACTTGTACAGTATTAGTTCCTTAACAGAGGGCAACTCCTGCTCTTCTACCTTTATATTTCACTTACATTGTTCCTTATTACTCTGTTTCCTTTGCCTGTAAGACTTGAAAATTAAAGACTTCTCTTTCTGACTCTCAATCTGAGCAATATCAAGGACCTCAGCTTGCCATAGAGTTGGTGCCAGTAGTGGTCCCACATTGTAGCATAAAAATTTTGTCCAAGCTGATCTTTTGGATTCCTAGTGAGGACAAAGCGAAACCCACTCCCAAACCAGCCAACTTTCCTGAACAGTCAATAAGAGAAAATAAATCTCAGCCAAAAATTCCACTCCTACTTCCCACTTTGATTGCTGCAATGTACATGATAACATCCCAAATGCACAGCGACTGTACTTCCAAAATGAAAGTTTTTGGAAGGCATAAGGATTCAGAGAGAGGAAAGAAGGGAAGGGTAAAATAGAGCTTGCATTACTTGCGGAAGACACAAAAAAACCTTCTGCAGTGAAAACAATGAGCTCGTAGCATTACTGGCATTTCGGGCAACCAGTCAAGGAGAATCCAAATCTTTGAAAGTTCAGTGAGTATAGAGAGACAGTAAAAAATAGAGGATGAGGAAACTGTTACAGGAACAATATGTTTCGAGTTTTTTCTTAGGTTTTAGTGTGGGGTATTTTTTTCCCTCCCCAGCTAGCAAACTGATACTCCCTATTTCTGAAGCTGTGGTGGAAAGGCATAGCAGTACAACCCTAAACACAGAATTTCTTTGGTTGAAGAATCATGTCATATCATGAGAAGTAATTTTTTTCAATGAAAAATGTCTCAAACTCTTAATAAGATTATGGTTGTGGAAATGGCTCCACAAGAGAAAAATTTGGACTGAAAGTGGTGAGAAATTTGCCACACATAAATCTTATTCCCACTAAAGATGCACTTAATATTGTAAGTCTTGAACCATCTGTACTTGTTTCATATTGAAACGAGCTCTTTTCCTCTCTCATTTTTGCTGTGTGTTTTTTAATTATTATAGTGAATGTTAACTTTGTCTGTTCATTGTCTTCTCTTGTGGTTTATTTTCTCTAAAACTTCATCTGATTATTGCTGCTTCAGTTCTGTTTCCCATGATGCCAGGTACTTACTAGCTGTTAATATTTATTTCTAAAGTGAAACTGTTGATGTATTTTATTTACAAGTTTTACCTTACTGAGTAAATATTGCCCAATAAAAATATTTCTTCATGGGAGGTAGCATCAACCGTGACAACACGGCAAGGAAATTTTTTTTTTCCCTGCACCAAACACTATATATTTTTCTGTTCTACAAAGCCTTCTTATAAAAAGGATTCATGTCTGTTTATAAGCCTACTTTACATAATAATATTATTTTCCAGTACCACAAGCCGGATAACATTGCAAAACCAAGTATAACTGTATCACCAAAAAGTCAAAGAACGCAACCTTTGTTTCACAAAATTTAATGTGTGACGTCTTGTGTATCTATATTACATTTGTTCATAGATAAAAGTCTGTGTGCCCACCCGCCTTCCCCCCCCCCCACCCAAACCCCACAGGCTTCTATGCCCAAAACAGAACCTGGGATTTTTGG
>NW_015090920.1:9942253-10000371 GCF_001431845.1 Calidris pugnax
TGCACAAAACAGAATCTGGGATTATTGGAAGTGTGGCTGCCTTTCTATGTGTCATGTTTTCTTCGATAAATATTGTATTTTCTTTTTAGCAATATAATAATACAGAAAAATATTTGTCATTCTCTTGCTAAGAACTTGTTTGAACGCAACATTATTTATGATAAAGATTATAGGATTTTCAGGAAAATAAAGCTGGAAAAGCTTGCGAAAAAAGTTATTTTTACAGATAGAAACAACCATTGAATGCACCGCAAAAATCCATGTTCCTCCAGATGTTTTACAAGCTAATCTTAGTCTAAATTTACTATAGTGAATTTTCTTTATAGAGACCACGCAGGCTATATTTATATAATACTTGGCTACCATTTATTTTGTAATGTAAGATACTTATTATTATCATGTACAAAATAGTGCTTGCAGTGACAAGAATGGTGAAATATCCTCCAATCAGTTTTCAAACTCTAGAGCAAGCCAATTTAGCAAAATAGTTTCATGCCTTCACAAAACTTATTTTTCAGGAGTTTTGAGCACTAATGAGCAAAGGCTTTAAATGGGCAACTTAAGAGGTAGCTGATATCTAAAAATATTCAGTAGCAAGAGAAACTTCTACAACACAGTCACAGAAAGGAGGAGCATGCAGCAACCTGTATATAAATAATTTCTTGTCTTTCAGGTCCTAAATGCCTCTGTTTTTCCCTTTTTCCCACATGGAAATCTCCTTTTGTTTGAGTATAAATGGTACTATGACTTTTTTTCTTTTTTCCCCCCCTTCCTTCATTTGTTGTCTCCTCAAGCAACTCTTATGAATAGAAAAACCAAGAGGCAAACACGTGGACACCAGAGGAGATTAGGAAGAGGCTGGGGGGGCAGTGTATGTGTGCTAGCAAATTTCTACTAAATCCCCATCAGTTTACTCTCTCTTTTCAGTCTCATGCCCAAAGCATCCTGAAGACCTTTCTTCATAAGGCTATTGGAAAGCTACGAAGGCCCTTTCTTACCAGGAAAACAGGACAACGTTAACTTTTTCGCTCTTCTTCTGTTCACCTTAGTTGTCTTTGCCTGTTTAATGCAAGAGACCAGTGAAGTAAAATGAAATGGTAAGTCCTACCTAGACTCTCCAAATGGCTAAAGCCTTTGTAAGGCCCTCTCCCTCCTTTGAATCACTGATTTTATAAATGGACATGAGAGCTGAGGTTTCTAAGGGGTGAGAGGAGAACGTCCATCTCCTTCACAGACCTCAGGGGCACATCTATGAAAACTGTGTTTCTGCCTATGTTTTTTGGTAGAAGAATGTGCTGGTCAGGGGCAGAGGAAAATTATTTTTAGACCAGACTTTGATGAAGAAGTGGGATTCTGGCAAATTTGGTTAATGCATGCTGTATGTTAGTAACAAAGACAATTTTTGCTACAATACTTACAGTTTTTATGTAATTCTATTTTATGCAGAACTTTAGTCTACGCCCTTTTACATCAACAAAAAAGTTAATGGTAAAGGAAGGGTCATTGCAATGGAAGAGATAAAAATGATAAATAAAATATAAGAAGAACAAATCTCTTAAATTTTAAGTAGAAAAGATAGTGGAAAGTGAGGAGAAAGAAAGAGATGGTGTACCAAGCATGGGAAAAAACTCCAAACAAACCTCCCCATTGCTGCTGTAGTACCTTGTTATGCATGGGAGTGAAGAGTAAAAAAAGCCCACCTCAGAAGTGCTCAAATTTTGTTTCATTATTTTTAAAAATTCTCCACTATTGTTTCTAAATAATAATTGCTTACAAGGAACACTTGCCAGCCGTAGATCTCAAGGTACTTAAAATAGACAATAATTTGTTTCCTTTCTATATGTGAGCAACCTGGGAATTAGATATGTAACAATACTCTCCTAAAATGACCTGCAGTATCAGTGCTGGAATCAAGAAGACAGTCAAACCACATAATCTGGGAAACATATATTTCTATTGAAAAACCATGGGGAGAAGTTATTGGAAGGTAGCCAGTTTTTCTCTTTCACGGAAAACGAAGTGTCCACAATACAGAAAATCAAATACTTTTTCAAGATCTGAACCCTGGACAGGAACTACCTTTTCATTCTGAACTTGCAAAGTATCCAGCTCAGTGGAGTCATGCTCCACCCACACGAGCCCTTGCTGTGACGGGGATTTTCGGAGACCCCTGCCAGCAATGCTGTCTTTTACTTCAGTGGTGCTGCTTCGAAGGGTTCAAGTCATTGGCTTACTGTTATTTGAAAGTAATTGTGTATTTAATTGATTAACTTCAGAAAACCCTGACTGCTATGAAAAATTAAGTAGGTTTTTTAGAGACTGGTGGATGGCTGCCAAAATATTTGGCATCCATGAGAGTTTTGAATTTTTGTTTGATGTGTCTTTGGCAGATGATAGGCAATTGTAATGGTTGACTCAAATCCAGCAAAACTTTAGAATTAGAGTAATTGATTTGCTTCCACAATAATAAAAAATGAATGCCTTTTAAAAAAATTTCTGAAGTACTCGGGACATTTCCCTGTTTCTTGGTAGATGAATGGTCCCCGAACTATTGTGTGACCGGGGGTGTCTATGCCAGGTGTGTGACCAGGGTAGACAGGCTGCTTAGAGTTTTAAACTAGGAAAGGAAGGATGAGAATTGAGGGATGACATTTGAGAACTCTCCTATCCATGGTATAGAGGACCAGTGCAGTATCTGCCATATCAAATCTACATGAATTAAGAAAGAAAAGATAAATACTAATACATCGGGGACAAAAAAAATGGCTATTTTTTTGTCACTTCAGGCAATGAAATTTATTTTGGAAACTGAAAAGAAATGTAAGGCAGGTTAAAATAGCCTTAAAATAGTCTTATAAGTCATTGTATATATTTTCTTTCAACTACGATTATAAATTACAAGCAAGACACAATCAGAGTTAACCATTAGTTTGACGAGACCTAATAGCAAATGCACATGCATTTGCAGCTATGCAGCCAGCTAGCAGATAAAATTTGGAAGCAGCCTTAGAACAAAAGTGTCCAAGAAAGGAAAGCCAGAAAAAAATTTGCTCTGTTCTTCAGTTCCAATGGGTTTGGTTAAAACTCAAGAGTATCAGTTAAGTGACTGCCTGATAATGCATAATTTATGGAGGGTAAAAGATCTATCTGTCTTATAGTTAATTGAATTCAGGTTGTGAGGCTCTTGCCATACAACCAATAATTCTGCATAGACCCACTTCAGCTTTCTTCTCTAGAAATTTACTGCTTGCACTCCTGCTCAAAGAATCACTTCCCTGAGGCAAGTGTTTCCGCCATACAGGTCAGACCCTCTGCATTTCAGGGGGCACAAGCCAGGCAAGTAAGGGGAAGAGGCACTTCTCAGGGGTACACTAAGGAATTGAAAGACAGGGTGAGGACCTTCTAAGACAGTTTTGTTGTTGGTGGTTTTTTTTGGAGCACAACCTGATGTGCTAGCTTGACCCACTATCTTTGGTAATACAGTACCCTCAGCTGGAGAAAAAAGAAAGAACTGTCAGAAAGCCACCCTTTGGGGATCTGGAAGACTTTTAGGTTCAGCCAACCCTTCTGGTTACTTCTTTAGGTTTGCCAGTGGAACATAGGGAAGCTGGTTTCCATTCAAAGCTCATGGTGATGGCGCAAGGAGAACTGAAGGACCTGGGCTGAGCACATCTCATTCAAACAAGTCAGAGTTGGGCAACTCCTTGCATATCTTGTGATTTCCTCCTTCTGAGAAACTGTTTTGGATCAATTCCTGCCTATAATTCAGAAAGATTGTATCTTTGTTCTGGGTCAATGGAGCATCTGCAACATTAAGGTATTATGTACTGTAGCTAGGTAAGCATAATAATGACTCTTTTTTTTTTTTTTTTATTTTTATTCTAGTTTGGTATTAGAACTGGAAAGAAAAAAGGGATCAGTTTATCATTCTATGTGATTTTCTCATCACACTTCTTTGAGGGTATTATGTATTTAATCTTAGAGCCAATAGAAACCTTTTTTATTGCTGAATCATTTCCAATAATTTAAGAATTGTCTTTAAGTAGCACTGCCTATTAACGAAGGAGCATATATCATGCATTTAGTGCCATTGCAGTGAGTGGAAAAGCTCCCAGTGGGCTCTTGAACAAGTTCTGTGTTTATTTTTTGTCCTGAAATTAAATCTCTGAAAACTCTGAGATGAGTCCACTGAACCTAAGCAGGTAAGCAAGTGCATTTCATTCCCTTCTGTGTAATTAGTTTACAGATGTGCAGATTTGAAAACCTGAAAACACCTTGGGTATATAATGCAGGCCATAAAATTTCACAAAATTATTGGTGCATGAAAGTTGTACTTAAGTGGAAGTGTATATGTAGTGATATAGAGCCACCAAATAATGTAAAATTCCCTGGTGACTTGATCCTTACTGACTAGATATTCATTGACCTATTTCAAGGCTGAAACTTGTTCATTTTACATTGCAGCCTGAAGTGTTGTAATATTTATAAAATACTTAAAAATGTGTCAATACCTTTTACCCTAAAATATGCATTACACTTCTAGCAGCTTTTTATATGAAAAGGTTTAACCCCTGAGTTGGTGGGTTTTATTATCTTTATGAGTTATTTTGGCAAGTTGATTGTTCTTAGGTGGGCTGGCCTATTTTTTTCCCTACTGAGGGTAAAAGTTGTGCAAGGGTATTTGAATGTGCTTGAAGATCTCCTTCTTATTTTTCAATCTAGAAACATGAATGTTTGCTCTTAGCACCAGATATTTGACTGTTACTGATCTAAGGTGCGAGCTAGTGTATGTCAAATTTGGTACAGAGTTTGAATTCTTGAAAAGCCTAGACAAGGTTGATGGTATTTTTTCTCAATAATAGTGTACAGGAACATTGATTATTCTTATCAATTTAGCCAAACAGACTATTCCAAACCATTAAATTATCCCCAAAGGAATTTATTAAAGTGCAGAAGTTACCATCTACCATCTGTTTCTCTCTTTCTGTTTTCCAAGAGCTATCTTGAGTTCTGTACACACCAAGTTCACAAAAAAACTTTGGGGAAAACCACAGCTATTTACTTATAGGAAAAACACACCATTATACACTGCATGTTCAATTCCAAAAGGAACACAACCATTCTTAGCATTAGATAACATCAGCAATCTCAACACACGTTTTAATGAGAACAACTTCCAATTTTCAATTGCACCAGAAGATGGCAATAGTAATTTCTAGTAATCAATAGCAATAATAATTTCACTGAAGTCAGTGGTAGTTCATGAGGAAGGGAGTTGCAAGATGGTTTCATATTTTTTATGGTATCTTGCATTTCTGCTTTTCAGCTTCAATCAAAATTTGAGATACACAGAGTTAAAAGTATGGGTTAAATATATATATTCAAGATAATTTGGATTTATTCTGTTTTAAAAAGGACAGTGAAATAGATTATCTGGAAACTGGACTGCTTAAATCAATATTAGCTTCAGATATACTCTGCTTCCATCACTGGTATGTCAACTGTGTCTCTTTGCTTTTATTTTACTCTTCCTTATTTTGAGGAAAGTCATATAACCGAAGTCTACTTCAAGGCAAATGTGAAAATCCACCTGACATACTGCAGTTATTAGAACATTTAAATCCACAGCAAATTTCAACTATTTTATCGGTCCATCAAAGAGCTTGTGAAAGAATGTCTTGACATTTCAAAATTCGTTCATAAATTCTACTGCATTCGCTCTGATTTCCTACCTGGCCCTTGCTCATGCTTAGCAGACTGTTCGTGTCCTGTAATGACTTACAGTGCTGATTCACAGAGAGTAAGTTGTTCACTCCCTTAAAGTATCATTATTGGGATTACTGTTGGCTTGCTAAAGAGTGGCCTCTCTAAAATCTTTATGTTTTTGCTGGTAATTTCTTAATCTGGCATGCTGCACAATCCTAAAGTGCTGAGCACATCTTTTAACAATATAGGAATATTAACTTAATCAAAAAGCATAACTCAAGGTGTCTTTCAACATTAAAAATTGTTTGGCAGCAATATTTGATTAAAATATTTCAGCCCCACTGCTTGTTCTTGCTGAAAGCAATACTGTGATGTGCACTGAACTGGGATCCAGCTAAAATATTTTTCTCTTTAAGAAAAAAGGGGTGAGTGTGTTATTTGATAGCTATATCTGTTCTTTGTTCTAGTTCAGGGTCGCTCACAGAGGTGGCTGTTTCTCTCATGCTGGAGCAAGAGCTGTACAGCGTAACATTTTAATGCCCAGATAATGTAAACAGACATGAGATGTCTGTTTCTGCAGCCCCGTGGCTCCATCTGCACCGAGGCTGCTTGTGCTGAGCTCCATCACCTTTGTTCTTCCTCCTGCAAAGAGGAGGCTGATGCCTCTTTGCAACTGCGTTGACCCCCAAATCCAAAAAAACCCGCTTCAGTTGGTAATCTTGTCTGCATAAAGGTACCTAACTCTAGTCTCCACATTTATTTTCTGTTATGGATGTGTCTGTAATGGGACAGGCTTCATACAGTACATCGCAGGCAGGTGCAAGCAGATTTGCCTTTGTTGAAAAGCTGATTGATGTTGTGTGAGCACAGCCAACGGCATGGCAAGCCCATGCTAATGAGCCCAGCTGAGAGACAGGGCACAGAGGCCTGAATTTGGTGCTGTATGTAGCTTCTGGTCAGTTGAAAGTGTGGCCACAACTTCTCCGCATCCATCCAGGTCAGGCTGTGCTTGCTGGCCTCCGCTTGCAGCGCATCAACACCATCGCACAGCGGGTTGGGCATGGGGTCATTTTGTAACAAAAATCAGACTGCAGAAAGGCAAAATAATGCAGAAGTCAGCGGTGAATTTTAAAATTTAATTTAAATTACATACAGATGTTTGGGGAAAGATTTTTTTTCTAAATAATTTAACTGATGCTATAGAGCACATGTTACTGAGAGGTACAGCTTTGATCTGGGTTATGTATGAATAGCTGGTTTCTTTGCATCAACACTTCCCTGAGCATGTCTGTAAATTAAGCATTCAAATATGTAAGCTCACAGCAGACCGTAAAATAAAGATGTTTCAGGATGTACTGTTTCTGTCCAGAGGGACTTCACATAATCAAAGTAAAAGTGCTGACCCAACTATTTGACTTAAGAGTTGGGAAGGGAGAGACAGAGCAGAGGTATCAGTGTCAGCAGGGGGTTCATAATATGAATAAACTTTCAAATGGAAACAATATGGAAAAACTCCGTACCTTAAGGGCAGAACAGCTTTACTGTATAAAATATTTTATTTGGTCTGTTATGGTTTTCTCTGCAGCACAAAAATATCAGTGTCTGCTGGCTAAATGGAAAACAGTTGGATCATAAAAATATCAAATGAATCTATTTGGCAACCACTAATAATCTACACATATTTATGTAAGTGTTATTTTTCTGGTATATACTGTCTGGAAATATAGCCTGAGGCTTCCTTAGAACTCCTGGAAAGAATTAGTATTCAGATCACCTCTGTAAAAATACATTGCTTAGAACAGGTTAATTTTTATTAAGTTCTTTGAAGGTTTTTTTACTTGTTCCTTCATATTTTTTTTTGTATTAGAAGAGTTCTACTTATTTATAGCTAACGCAGACATTTACATTACCAGGAAAGCCCTGACATCTGCTTTCCAGTGACCACCAAAATTTAGTGAATTAGTAAATATGGAACACATTGTGAATTTGCTTTGAATGCTTTAAAATAGCAATATTTAATACTCACCTCAGAACTTTTAGGTACCGGAGAAAAAGGAGGTTGCTAATGAATTTCTGATTGTTCAGAATGCATAAGAGAGCAGCACAATCCAGCCTGCAAATTCTGAATTTCCCAACTGCTTAAAATGAAACTTTGTTGCTCATTAAAGACAGCTAAAGTACAACTCATGAGAATTACTTCTGTTATTGGAGTCATAGAAAGCCTCTTCTATGAGGTGATAGATGTATATCTCTCTTGCACAGGTCACGTGGAGAAGAAACTAAATCTCTGCTGCAATCTATCTCTAATCTTTTTGCTTAGTACTGTTGTTCCCTAACAGATACAAAACTGTTATGTGACTCACAGATATGATCTTGCCTTTTGTCTAGACAAAATAATAAGACCAACACAGCAGAACCATGTTAGACACCCACTGACTTTATTAAGGTCAGTGGCAATAGTGCTTTAAATTTCAGTGGAACTATTTTTTTTTTTCTCTACAGACTTGTTTAATTTAATTTAAAAGCTCTAAATGACTAATATATCTACCAAAAATAGTTAGCCATATTTTTTTTCTTTCTACTATCAGATTTTTCTAGCCACTTGGAGTCCTTTCCATCGAAATTGTTTCAGCAGTTGCAAGTAATCATGTTCATCATTTTTATGTGATGCTGTTTCTATAACCCTTATCTTCAGAATTTTCTCTTTCATTACAGACATTTGAAAAGCTTACGTGAAAGCTGTAAATTTTATAATTAGAGAATACGTGCTAGAAAAGTCTGGACTGGTGGGACATCTACATTAATTTTGGGATACGGGAGAGATTTAATCCTTAAAGGCAACTTCATGTGAGCCACTTTAAAAAGTTGCTTGCAACGTGTTGTCAAATTCTGTAATAATATTTTCATTTAAATGCCAAGTAGATTTTAGAAATAGCATCTTGACACCTGGGTCTTTCTACAGTTAATGAGCATTGTCCAATTCTTCTGCTCACTAGTGTTATTTTTACTGAGTAACTTCTTATTTCTGACCTCCAAGACGGCCCCTTTTGTTACGAGGCTCGAGGAAGAAACTTCTCATTGGTGTTGATCAAAAAGACGGTGGTAGAGAAGTAGCACCTGGCTTCATATACCCTCATAACATTATAATGACTCATAAAATTTATGAAGGCTTTGATGCTTTTGCCTTTTTGAGTCCAAAACTTTATGAGGACTAGGGATTTTAATTTTTAGTTTGTGAGTGCAGCTGGTGAGGTCTTCTGGGAGGATTATTGAGCTAGAGATCAAAAATATATTCTGACACTTAAAATGGGGCCATATGATGCTTCTGAAAGGCAATCAGACCTGTTCTATCTAGTGTCCTCTGAAAGACAGAGGATCCCTTCAGAGCTGCGTCTCTTTAGAGAGAAAATGCATTCTCCCTGGCTCTTGCATGCTTTGTTCTGGCTTTTGTGATCTACACTCTCTGTGTTCCCTGAAAAATATCACTGTTTCTGTGATTTATAGATCAAAATGAATTCTCTGATGTAGCTGGAGCTTGATCCCTTAACTGCTTTGAAAACTTGAACCAAGGCTTTCAGCTGGTATAAGAACGTGACTGGATGCCAGTGGAAGGTTTTCAGCATAAGCTTCATGTTCCTACTAAACCCAGAGCCCTGGAAGGAGCAGGACAGTCACATAAGTACCGTCAGGAGCTGTAAGTAATTTTGACTTTCAAATTACAAAATTAGAGCTAGAGGTACAAATGCATGAATCAGTGTACCTATGCCTTCATCCAGGGTGACCACATTTCTAAAAAGGTATGGATGATGAAAGGTAGATTTGAAAACGTTACCACTCAAAGCACAGCTTTGCATCATTTTAGTAAGTGGCAGACTTTGCCATTGCTGGAGGAAAATGTGGATATCTTTTTGGAGAATTTCTTCTATTTATCAGCATTTTGGTCCTTTCTCAGTTCTGTGTTAGCTTGTGAATGAAGGAAGAAACAACTAAGAGGTCTTCTGATTTCAAGAATTGAAAATTCTTTGAAATTGAAAATTGCCTCATTTGAAAATGAGTGATGTTATTGGAACACTGCTGACACCTAAACCTGTCTCCTGTCATTTTCTCTGCCACAGTTCCACAAAGAAGAGGCTGAATAATGTGACCCATGGAACAAAAGCCTTTGGAAAGGAGGAAGAGATACCTACCATCATTTTGCCGGTGGTTTTGGAGAAAGCAATGTGAGATGCACATCACGGGTTCCTGTGCTCCTGCCGCATAACAGTGAGCATTAGCAGTTTGCTGGAGGCTACCATGTGGGACACAAAGGCATGACCAGTCCTGTTGTCACCCTTGTGCTGGCAACAGCTGGCTTCCAACTGTAAGGATGGGGGAGAAGAGGAGGAATACAGGCAGCTGGCCAGCGAGCAGACACACCAGCCGCACCACAGCAGTCCTACAGAAGTAGAGCAGATCCTGTCGGGCTAGCAATAAGGAAGGTAGGTCTCTCTTGACCATGGACACAAGGTTTTTCTTCTATGTGTACCTAACTTGTTGCATTTCTTTGGTTTGGGCTGTTCTCCCAGACATTCACAGTGCTTTCTGAAAAATCAATGTTCCCATTTTTAATTACTTTGTCTAGAAACATGAGACTGGAGCGTAATGTAAGAGCAGCGTATAACTTTCTATTTTGAAGGTTCTGATTTTATATTTTCTTCTTGATGGAAATTTTGCTCTCCATGATGTTCTCTCTAGTCAACTGAAACAATGTTTCCATGTGTAAACACACAAAACCTTTTTTTTTTATTATTTTTTTATTGTAACCCATGCAACTGTGGTCATGTTTCATTAGCAGAACCTGCTTACTTCCAGAAAAAGAGCCTAATCTTTGAATTTTAATGTAAACTCCATGTCCAGAGATACTATTTCACATTTATTATATAATTTACTTCAGTGCACAACAAAAATTCTGATACCTTCAAGTGCAGTAATAGCAGTGCAGTTCAGCTTAATTTTCTGTTTGCTTCCCCCCCAAACTATAGTTGAAAATTGGAAAGGGATAAAATGGGGATATTGCATTTTGTAGAAAATTACCTAGCTGATTCCATATTTACAGCCTTTATTAACCTGACAGGGAGGAGTGGAATAGCCAGCAAATCAAGCACAGGGTTGAAAATGTCAAAGTTGCGGAGCATAGTCCCATAATTATCAAAGTACATCAGGTATTATTAGAATTTTGATAGTTTCCTCTTATGACAAGTATAGTAATGAGAACAGAAAATATACAAAATTAATTTATTTTCATGACAAAAATAGTAATGAGGTAAGATGATTACATCCAATTCGCAATCTCAAAGTTGTCATTTCCCAATGGATGGGACCAGTAATCTTAGTAGCTTAATTAAATCAGTAATAATCTTTCCGCCTCCCTCTCCCTGTCTGCTCAGAAGAGAGAAAATTTAATGGAAAGGCAAGAGGATTTCCACAATAAAAGTTGCCTTCAGGTTTGCACTCAATCCAGTGATTAAGCATCTTATTACACACTTTTATCTATACTCTTGAACACTACTGTTTCAGAGCTTGTGAGTTAATCTTTGGAAGAAACCTGAAGAATTGTTAAATACTTTCCTAAAGATATATAACTTCTGTTGCATGGAAAAATTTTAAAACTTTGTTGTTTCTATGAACACTATACTGATGTTTTATTTTCCTAGAATAATAGTAGAACAGTTTTCCTGTATATTAATATTTGAGGATGTGATCAAATAATAATGTTTGGCCTTAACATCTATTTATATTGTGGAATTATTGGTGCAGCATAACTGAAAGGTTTTTAAAGTAACTGTCATCCAACTGAAAATCATACTCAATCACACTACACAGAACTCCAGAAATTAAGATTTTAATTTGGTTAATTTGGTTATATTTCTACCCTGCAATGCCCAGTAAAATGGAAGTATCTATCTATTTTGTGCCACCAATAGCCATTAATTACAACTTAGGCTGTCTCGGTGCTTTAAGCTTAGTATTCAGTGGTACCTTTTTAAACAAGGACAAAGGACACAGGAGAAATTGAGAATAGATACTGCTTTCTTATCAAATTTTGTAAAATAGCTACAGCAAATTCGTCTGTCTTTCTTGATACTTCCTTTATTTCTCTGCTGCCTCCTGCCTCTTCCTCTGTTTCTCAGGAACGAGGGCTGCAAGAGAAGCCAATTTAACTCTCTCATTTTCTGAAACCAGTATGAAACTATGTTCTTTACAAGTTAACTCTGTTAGCATCATCCCCATCTGATTCTTGCTAATCAACTTAATCAATTTTTTTTTCACTAAGGTCACCTGATTAACATCAGCTTCCAAATATAAAAATAATTTGCAAAGTCTCTTAGGTTTTCTATTAGCCATTTAAATACCATAATTATTAGATAGATTCTTATGTCTGAGTTTTTTCTCTTAAATTCAGCACTTCTTAGAAGTTGGAGACGGGGTTAATAGAAACAACCTTAAAAGACTAAGGTGCTCAGTCACACTGCTAAAGTAGTAGGTGGCAAAAAGTACTTTATGTAATATTATATCATCATCTGCTGTGGAAGTTTCTAATGAGAATCCTTACCGACTTGTTCCAGTGCTATTAGATACATCAGCAAAAAATCTGGAAGAAAATATATGGACTTATTACTGAGAAAATGTACAAATGACACTACAGCTGATTGAACAGTAAATAATTATGAAGATAGCTCATATATATAGACTGGTCTAATTTGCTCTCTAAGGTGTTTCTTTTGGAAAAAAATGCTCTTTTTTTTAAAATGGCCAAATGCAAGATTGCAAGGTTGAGGACAAAGAACGTAGGGCACACTTGCAAAACGTGAGATGATATCCTGGAAATACACCATTCGGAGAGGGACCTGGGGTCACAGCCAAGATAATAGTCAAGGGCATGTGAGTTGCCAGAGTCATGTTATAGCTATGGGGAGATATGGGATCATAGAATCATAGAATGGTTAGAGGTGGAAGGGACCTTAAAGATCGCAAAGTTCCAACCCTCCTGCCATGGGCAGAGACATCTCCCACTAGAGTAGGTTGCTCAAAGCCCCAGTTGCTCAGTTGTGGTTCAGAGTGATCCTTGAGCAGAGAATGACAAATAAGGGTCGGTATACCTACTGCAAAAACGTTGAGGATCTGAAATCATTAGAACATCAAAAGTTGGATCATGGCATACAGCTGCTAAAACCATCCAGCAAAACAGACAAATCAGATCCCTAAGAATTTTGAACTGGCTGTGCAAGGGAAGGTTTTTACAAAACAAGGTCTCTCCAGCTATGTGTTTCTTCTTGTGGGTATCATTCCCTGAATGCTGAGGGAGAAGGAAGAAGGCTGTTGGCGATGGGTAGTTGCCGATGGTGTCCAGCCCAAGACTGGCGCTGAGGGGACACCAGTGCCAGGCAAGGTGCACCTGCCTCAGTCGTCCCAGCTGTCGGCCAGCTATGGTCTGTGGGGTACAACAGGCTGGGGTCTTGCCTTGCTTTACTTGTGGCAGTCAGGGACCTGCCATAGAATTTACATACCATGGTATAATTTTTCCCCACTAGTCCTTGCTTGCTGCATCCGTACCCAAATTTGGTGTTTCCGACAGTTCCCTAGGTGGTCTTGGCAACATTTGGTATCACTGAGGCAGGTATCTCAGTGCTATTGGCTTTGCAAATCTCGACTCCCCAGAACCCATTCCGAGCACCTGTAAAGTTCAGACATTTCTGTCCTACCTCCCCCTTAACCACCCACAAAATCCCCACCTCTCCCCTGCCCACCCCCCGCCCCCAGCCTCAATCAGTGTTTTGCGGCTTGCTCTGTCACCTCTCCTGTGCAGTGATTTCTTGCATCACATCCTGCAGTTTTGCATGTCTGTGCCATTTATCAGATCTCAGGCTGGGGACAGTCACTGGCCTGCTCATCTGCCTGCAGCCTGAACAGGTAAAAAAATAGCATAATTTTAAAAATGTTGAAGTTAAGTAAAGCCTGGCAGCCTTATGAATTTTTTCTCATTTCCATAAGCCCAGGTGTGGGCAATGTTGTCATTTGTCCCCTTTAGTTGTTGCTAAAGAGCCTCCTCTTACACTACATTTATTGCACCTAGAAATTTTTGTCAGACATATTCCTTGTTATTTGCAAAAGCTCTACAGTAATTTGTGAATATTAGATATATTCTGAATCCCATTGTGAAATCCAGTGTTTGGGTTGGAGCTTTACCTTTTAATTTTTCACAGCTTCAGATGATCATAGAAATAAATACAACACAGGTTGTGAGAGTACATCAGGACTTTAATGAAAAACCAAGTAGAGTTTTCACTTATCTATTAACTTTCTATTTTTCTGGAAGAAATTGTTTCTGTCAATATTTTATTATGACAGGGATGAAGGGGAGAAGGAGATGAAGTCTAATCTAAGCAGATGGTTGTCAGAAACTGCACATAGAAACTGAGAATATGGTAAGAAATAAGATGAGAGTTTCCCATATTTTGTTTTTATGTCATGAATAGTGAATACAAGTTACATTATAGACCAATGAAAAATAGTAAAACCTAAGTAAAGCAGAAAATGAAAAAGAACAAAGGCAAAGTTGCTGAAAAGTAATTTGTAGAAAAATTTGTGGTTACTCTTAGACCTTTAATAGTCAATGACTTGATAGTACTGAAAACAATAAAAATTATATTTATACTTTGATAATCTCATCTTTGAGATATTGCAAGGAAAATTAATTTTGAGAGGAATAAAAGAGTGTCTTCCAGGCTGTTCCTTGGTTACTGACAAAGCAAGTGTGTTGCTTGCACGCAGGGACAGGTCAAGTAAACTTGTAAGACAGATAAGCTGCTTTCAGTTTAACATCTGATTGTGGATGTAGATCTAAATGTTAACTCAAACTTTCCTTTCAACTTGGACACTTCTTGTGAGACAGTCTACACCCTGACTCTTGGTTTGTGCTGGAAAATCATAGGTTGGAACTGTCTTTTTGAAGAAATTTCCAGATAAGCGACCTGGACTAATTATTAGCTATGTGATTGGAAAGTACACAAGTTGAATAGAAAATTGAACTAATGGAAAAATATTTATCTACCAGACTTTTTAAAATAGTGTTTGACAGCCTTGCAGTCTTCATCTGTGCAAATGGATATATATTGTATTTCACTGTTCATACATGCAAGAGTAATTCCTTAATGGAATTTTTTGTAAATGGATTACGACTACACAAGTGACTCTTGGTGTCACTGCAGAATGTGTTTGTGTGTTCAGGTTAGAGGGTTGCTTAACCTCGCACTGCAGCAGTATTTATCTAAGTGATTTACAGAATAAAGTGAGGCTGCAACATGCATTACAAATTAAGTGCGTGCCTTTGAACTGTGTTAAATTGAGGGTCTTAATTGGCTCAGATTAATAAGTCATTACATATTATATACATAGTATTGTGTTTATAAAGGGTATATATAAAATACACATAATGTAATATTATAGTAATTATGATAATTCCAAAGTATGACCATTCTTTAAAAACAAAGGAAACGGATTTTTTTTTCCCCAGTTTATTTGTATCTCAATTTCCATTTTGAAGTGTAACTTTTCCTTTCCCCTCATTCTTTCTGCCCTTTTCTAACAAGGGCATTAAATCCACAGCCTATTTCCAACTACTATTTCAATGACTAATGGTTCCTATTCAAAAAGTAGAGAGGCACTGCTTTTTATTCAAAAGTATTCCTGTTCTAAAGTCAGAGGTTAATATCAGTACTGAAAATGTGTACACTGCTTTGGCAGCTTAACAGGTACTTTGAGCCCTTGTAAACTAATTTATACTAGCAAGGATAAAAATTACAAGGTTTACTAATCTTCGTGCTGAAATCATTAAGATAATTACCACCAACTGTTTCATTATCCAAGTATATCAAGGGAAATGTAGTTGCATCCTGGAGCAATGAGTAAAAACTGAGTAGGTATGTACCAATCTGTGCTTTAAATGGCAAGTTGAAAAATGCATACTGAAACTGGTGCATGTGCCTTGTAGCATTACATAACTTTCCGGCTGGTAAACTTAAAAAATATGTATATTAAGTGGAATATTCTCTCTGCAAGAAGATCCGTTATTTCTCACAATATTGACTACATCAGAACTCTTTTTCTGGTATTTTCCACTCATTACAGTCCTCTCTCTGATTTGGTTTACATCTCTTCCTCACATCAAATAAGGCTGTGTGGTTATTTTTTAAAGTCAAACCCCCAACACTTTTAAAATCTATTTGTAACACTTTTTAAAAACAAAACAAAACATTAATTTGAATCTTCTAAGGAAAATGAACAAATCTTAGAGGGTTCTCTTTTTCAGTCAGTGCTGTGAGTGGGTTTTCACTTTCCTTCCCTTCATGTTCAACACTAGAAATTTTTCTTGTTCTCCCAGCAGGAAAATGTAAATGCCTCCATGAAGTCCTATTAGGCTCCTCTAAAATTCGGGAAAAGATATGAAAGTTATTCTGAAGAAACCAGTACTTACTGCTATCATTTTTACTAAATCTGTGCCATCACCTTTCCCAGCACAGCTCGAGCAAATACGTTTACAACCACATACAGTTTCTAGACCTTTTTCTTTCATAATAAATAAATAACAAAACAAAGCAAACCTAACTTCCCAAAACTAATTTTTAAAGTATCAGGAAAGCCTTTAATGAATAAAATAAGGCTTTGCTTTGGTAATGGGATAAGTGTTTTTAATAAGCAGTCAACTTTTTCAGTTATTGTATTATTTCAATATTTTTATATTAAAAATAAGGTGGGGGGGAAGTCTGTCAGGTAACTTTTGTTATTTTTTGCTCTGAAAACTCACCTGGAATCTATGCAATAGGTATAGGCCACAACAACCAAGCTTGGTGAAGTGAGGGACATGAGGACGTAAGTCAGAAAAAGAGGCTGTATAAGTAAACTGTATATATTTAAGAAGTGTCTGTTGGGTGTCTGACCCTTGCTATTACGGCACACGTTCTGCATAGATGGGGATAAGAGGGGGGAGTTCAGTAGTGAAAAACAAATTATAATAAAGAAAACTTTAAACTCTTTCGAATAATTGGAAAAGGTGATTTTTACTTGCCTGTTAGTGCTTGATGCTTACAGAGAACAACTTTATAAATTAAAAGGATGTATTGCACAAATGAGCTGTGAACTTACAAATATTTTCACACGCCCAGCAAAGGAAAAATGTCACTTCTCCTTTAGGCCCATGTCTTGGACACTGTTAGCTCCTCACCAATGAATCACAAAAATGAAAGGCAACTGATCTAGGGGAAAACAATGAACCAGAAAAAAAAAACCCAACCAACCAAACAAAAAAGTAAATAAAGACCAAATTCCTAGAGGATTTTCTTGGTTTGGGTGAGTAAAAGCCACGCTTGTACATGTGACCCTAATTTCCTCTTTCCATAGCCTGCCCTCAGATAGCTAAGGTGGTGATTTCTTCCCAGGGTGGTGTGCTATTGCTTTGCAACACATGGGAGAGAACTTTTTAAAAAGCATGTGTGCTTGAATGTGTTGCACAATTATTTTAATGGCTGTGAGTTGTGACAAAATAGAAATAGGAACTGTATAAGGCTACCACTGTGCATCTCCAACAGCTGAGGCAGTCCAAGTCAGCCACCCACGTACCTAGAAAATGGAGGCATTCACCAGTAACTTGTAATAATGCAGATGTTTTCAACACTAATGCTATTCAAATCAGACTCCTCCTTTCTAGGAGTTCTCCTCCTTTCTCCCATACGTTTCCTCTGTGTTTGAGAAGACATCCTTCTTATGGCAAGGCCCGCTATCATATTAAATGTTCCTTCACCTCATGAAGCTGTCAAAACCAGGCTGATTATGCCAGCAAACAAAATCTTCTGTACATGCTGTCATACCCTTAACTGGTGTAAATTAACTTAGCTTCATTGACTTTAATAGCCCTGTATTTGCAAAACATTTATGTCAACTGTGAATCTGAACCACTGTATTAAATTTATTACAATGTGAGCTAACTATCCAGGAACTAAATTTATACTTTAGATGATCCTGTGTAAATACACAAGGAAAATATTTCCAGGAAACTCCTCATTTAGCCTTTTAAAGAGGTCCACTTACTCTGTATTTGATTAAAATCACCTATTCAAAGAATTAAGGAGAGGAAAATAAACAACCCTTAGGGCTTACTTTTGTGATGTGTCTGCCACAGAAGGTCACAGGAGATACCTTGAGGTCCTGCCTCGTTGTAAAGATGTTTTTGCCTTAGTTGAACAAAGTTGAAGCTTTCACTCACAGTGAGAAAACAACATACGATGGTCTCACAAACATGTATAATATTATGAAGCTCAAATGCAGAGTCAAAACAATGACTCCCTAGAATTTTGGAGACGAACAGGGAAAACAGAGGTGAGTTTTTTGGATGTGGCACCTTTCTTGGTTTTATTTCAGCTTTTTGGTTGTAAGGGATGTGTACAAGTCTAGCGCATTAGACCGATGTAGGGAAAGAACATGTGTAGTCTGACAGATGGGAAGTGCCCGGGGGATCTGAGGTCAGAGGATAACTGATTGCTCATACATTATCTAGTAAAATAAATAAATAATTGACATTTTAGTCTCTACAAAATCAGTGAAAAGCACATTGGTTGCCCATTCTGGATAATATATAGGCTCCCGAACACAGCTGTTAAGATTTTAGAGATAGTATTGAATGATCTTTCTATTAACAAATAAGATATTGGACACTGCCTAATTTTAACTATTGCACACAGGTTGGAAATTATAAGAAAATAAAATGAGTATGGCTTTTTATACACAGTAATACATTAACTTTCTGGAAAGAAAGATGATCCTTTGGAATTTCATAACAATTTGGAAATTTCCTAGTTCTTACAGAATGCCTAGGAAACTTAGGCAAAAAAGAGCACAAAGTACACCTCGTGGGGAAGCACTCTAGTCGAATGGATAACAAAATGAAACATGTGTAAGCCAGATGACCATTTCAGACCTTGAAAACAATTAAAAGCCGTTATGTTGAAAGTAATCTCTGCAGCATTCTGGACAGCATGGAAAAACCTAAACATGTCACACTATACATTGCAAGAGCTGTGCTGTGATTTAGGGTTTACAGGTACATTTGGTGGTCATAGGTGAAGAATCGTATCCTGAAAGGAAGTAATTGAATCAAATTGAAAGTTTGGGTCTTTCTGTGCTTTCTTTTTCAGTTTTGTTTGGATTTTCTCCTGTATCCCCCTCTGAATGTGGGTGATAAGACCTGTACGCGGAGGCACTCCACATAACATCTGTAAGTAGAGAAGGGAAGGGGGGTGGGTTTCACACCAGCACCTGGGCAGTTTTGTCACCCTTGTCAAAGGATTTTGAAAGATGGAACAGGAAATAGTTCTCATTTGATAGCATAAGAAGAAAAGGTCTGAGAGCTTGCTGCCCATGAAAATATCTGCTGCACACTTTCTAGTTGCAGCCCCAGCCTTTCCTTCCAAAGCTGCTTGCTAGATCTCTTGTAATGCTAGCAATGTTCATTAAATGAGGGTTTGAGGGTACAATTGCTTGCACAGTAAAGCTGAAATATGTTTATATGGACTTTTTTTTTTTTTTCACCAAGCATCTGACAGCCAAGAGATCTGGGTTTGAGGGAATAAATTTACTATATTCCAGTACACCTATAAGTTGTTCAGCCAAGATTTCCATAGCCTACTGGGACTTATAGGTACGCAACTGGATAGAACGTTTAATGAAAAATACAGCATTTGACTCCCTAAACCCTAACTGTCCTTATCGTGTTGTCTTGAATAGGAAAATAGGACAGAACTCATTTTTTCCGACAGAATCCTAACTGAAAGGATATATTGAAAGGAAATTCTTTCACACCAGCCTGTGAGTTTATACTCATGGTTCATCTTAGACTGAGATGTTGGTCATGCTGATTATGTTACTGAATGTCCCCACAATACCACAAAGTAACTAATGCTGCTTGCTTCTTGAAGATGTCAGTGTGAGAAATCAGTGGCTCTTTGTAGCTCAGATCTTCGAGGAAGCCACAGCACTTGCAATGCTGACACCATGCAACTGCAGCGCACAGGCTGCGAAACAATTCAGAGATGAAATATCATCTCTGCTTTCCTCCCGTGTCCAAAAATATTTTGCCCCGGAAACTCCTGCTGAGGTGACTCATCTGTATCATAGAGTACATGAGTGTTCAGTTGCAGTGCCCAGGGGTTTTTTTTTAAGCGTGTGTCATGCTGTTTTTGTCCTTGAAATTTGTGGAAAGAAAAGATTGCTAACCCAGTTCAGATCATGCAAATGTCTAAATATCCTGTTGCCTGTGATTCAGAAGCACACTTTTTACTGAAGACGTGCTACCAGTAACTGCAGGTTATAATTATTTATGTAATTTGGAGGCTTACAGGAAAACTGGATGAATAACAATTTCAGTATGTTCTCAACCAATTTCTTCATGTAATTGCAATACCTTTCCATGCCAAATAGGTAGGTAATGGCATACCAGATTTTATAAAGAAGTTACCCTGCTCCATTTGAAAATATAGTGCATTCCATGCAGTGCTATCCACAAATAGCTTGGAGAAAAACGAATAAACCAGTCACATTCCTCTCCATTATAATTAGCACTAGTCCATTTTACCAGAAACATGGGCCTCATGCATGCTATCAAAAGATCTAGCCTGAAAATCTTCAAGATATATTGATATGAAATGTTTTTAAGATACTTTCAACTGTATTTATAATAATTACCATGCAGATATAATCCTATAGAATTCAATGAAAAAATTCATACTAATTCCAGGTGTAAAGAATCATCAAGTACATGAGTAGTCCTATCAGTGTAACTTTTCACATAAAAAGGTAAAAAAAGGTCTTTAGCCTTTCTTGCCCATTTTGCAGAAGGAAGTTCAACAAGTTGTTGATGAACATTCTGAAAAAAATATATTTAAAGACTAAAATTTAGTATGAGCTGTATTTCAAGGTATCTTGCAAGTATTTTGACAGATGGCTGGGACAACCATAACACATAGATCTTAAATTTAAAAATAGGGGAAAAAAAGAAGAAATTTAAACTTCAATAATTTGTGGTTCACAGTGGCAGTTACCAAAGCATGAGAATTTTATACAGCCTGTTTTACAAAATGATAATTTTTAAAAATAACTTTGGAAAGCAAGGACATTAAACTATATAAAAGCTGATTTCATATATGCAACAAAGTATTGTGTTTTGCTAAAAGTGTGACAATGCAAAAACTACATTTTACCAATTTTATTTTTTAAAACCCAAGTTAAGATGTTGATTTTGCTAAAGTTTCTTAAATGATGAAGGGAAGTGACCTCTGGGATTTTGAACTGCTTGTTTTGTTGACATTTTAAATACACTTTTAATTGCTAAGAATAACAAAGAAGAGAAAAGCTGCATTTAATATAGGTTATTCTGAGCAAAATCCAGCCTGAAGGTAGGTTTGTCTTTCAAAGAGGGGGGAAAAACAACAATTAAATGATGCTTTCACTTTACTAGGCTGATTAGAAGCAATTCAAGTGCCTCAAGTGATGTAAAGTTTTAAATCTATTGATTAAATTTGCATCTCTTAATTTAGAAATGATCATCCATGTGGAGTGCAGCCTAAACAGCAGAATCTTTCGCTACTTAAGTATTGATTTTTAATATGTCAAATGTACTAATTAAAATTGATATTTTATAGATTGCATTTTGAGTATTAAAGTATTGAGTTAAAGTATTGAAGTATTGAGTATTGAATTTTAACCACAGACATCTATGATATTTTGCAGAATTATATGGGTCATCACATGTTACTCCAGTAGACAAAGAAAGAAAGCAAAGGTAGGAGTTTTTGGTACAGAAGAACAAGACTGTGCCAGATAACATATAAATGCAGAAAAGGTCCAAAAGACTGTTTTTATTGAATGAAATGGTTCTGTCATTGCACGTTACTTACAGAATCCAGTCTTGATTAGTTCATTTGGTAGCAGTCATCAATGAAAGAGGTGAATAAACTGAGTTTAGGCATTATGTCTTGTAGGGTCCAGTCTGACAGAGTTGTCAGAGAACTGTCAGGAGAACTCAGGTCTCTCCACGAGTAAGTCCAGTCTATGGAGGTAACCGGACTCAAAGAACTATCTAAATGCATACAGTAAGTTCTCCAAGTATAACTATCTTTTCTAGTCTTTATCCTAATTACAACTACTTTTTCCAGTCCCTTATCCTGATTCTTCGTGCAGAAACAGTAGATCTCTGAAATGTACCATATGTATGTAGCATGTTCGCTATAGACAAGGAAAGTTTTAATGAGCAAAATACAAATGAAAGCTGTATTGCATGAGAAATTATGAAACCTGTTGCTCACCATTACACAAATGATATATGATGAATATGATCCATTAAAAGGCATAAATCATTTAATGAAAATGAGAGTGGACACTGGCAGTGTTCTTTCTATACTAATACCATCCAAAGAATCTCATTCCTCTAATGGACAGAGAATAAAGACATAAGAAGATAATGTATTAGTGAACAAATAATAATGTTACAAGGAAAAAGACATGCAATTTATGTAGAGAACAGGTAAATAACAAAGTTTATTAGAAAATTAAATATGTTCCTTCCTCACTGGCTTTTGAGCTGTTTGGTGATTTGTCGGCAGTGATTTAGTTGTCCTAATTTAGTGTAAGATGAATTAAGCTTACTTATTTCCATTGACTGTAAAGGGCATCCAGCCAAGTAGCTTGAACGTTCATGCCTATATTGCACCAGTCAATATTTGGCAGATGAAATTTTCTCCCTTAATCCAAACTAATTGAACACAGACCCAAGATCAATCACTGGGTTTGGTAGAACTCAGAAAGGTGGAAAAGAAGAAAAGCTGAGCTTCTGCTGCCGCTTAGTGAAGACCTCAGACTACAATTGTCTGCTGGGTGGATGGACAGGTCCTGGGTGTAGCTGTACATGCTCAGCGTCTGACTGTCCTTATGCTGGAAGGTGTTGCAGTGATGTCAGCAATGGGCAGACAGGGAAAAGGCATTTGCTCTTAAAAAGATCCGATGTTGCATGCACTATGGGATTTCGGGAGACTCAAGGTGGGTTAGCCAGGGCTATTCTAAGAGTAGTGCCATTTCACCTTGTCTTGGATCCACTGAGGAGTCAGATGAGAGCTGGGCCAAATGCTATGCTGCCATTGACTCTTTGCAAACTTAGATTCTGTAAAATAATATAAGCAAACAGTGAATGTGGACATCATGCTTTAAAACCCTGCTTCTGCTGTTGTACATCCTTAAATAGAGTTGCTATGATCTCAGGTGGACTTCACTGTGCATTTATGTTCTGTTTAAACATATTTTATATTCAAGCAAATAGCAATGTAGGTTTTATTGCTATCAGAAAGCATGAAATGGAGAATTCTACCTAAAAGAGATTCCAACTTCTTTTATATTTAGCCTGAAATTTATCTTCTTTAATGAAAGGGTTTGGCTGAAGGCTTGAAGTACATATAAGTGATACATTTCTCCCAATCATAACATTCATTATTTTCAATCAGTAATATGCATATTTCATTTTTAAAAATACATAAGATACTCAAACTCTTTGATTACTGGGGAATTCTGTGCAAAGAATTTATGAGATAATATTTTCAGGCTTGTCAATAAATCCTAAACTCCTGCTGCACTGAGGTTTATGTCACATGCTGCATACGCTTTTCTAGCATGAACCAGCAGAATACGATATCATGACCCAACCCTACCTTCCTGTATTTAACACCAGATGAGTCATTTATCCTGTACTAAAAGCACTGAAGGAACAAAAGGCAGTCATTGATAACATCGTAATAAAATAGAATTGCATTAAGAGCAAATAACAATCTGTAAGTATTAGAATAGTCATGCAGAACACAGGTGTGACTGCTGATTTGGGAGGACCATTTGGTTTTATGGACGGTCTTGCAGTTATGTGATTAGAAGAAAACACTTCAAAATGCTAACAGATATATTTGCATTTTTGTTCAGTAACATAAACTACTTTTTTAATTTTTAGAAAAGAAACAAAACCAAATGCATATATGCTGAGGAGAGAATTTAGGAAGCTGAGCATTTCCTACAAAACTGAGTTATGGACAATTATCGGATAGAACCTGGCAATAGAATCACTGATGTGAAAGTGAAAATGCTTTCCAAGAAAGCAATATGTTTAGGAAAAGACAAAGAGATTTAGTAGACACAGTAAGGATTCTTTCATTTAAAACCCACCACATATTTGCACATTATGGGTAATATTCACCTGATATATCTAATTTGTGATCAGTATTTCAGCTGTTGTAAGGAAACAGCTTCGGGGTCCTCAAGAAAAAGCAGCAGTACTTCTGCTTTGGCAGTTGTAGCTCTCTCCAGTCTTATCAACTCACCAGACAGCAGGAATTCAGAGATCTCTCAGGTTTTGTATGCTGATAATTTTGCAGGGGAGGCTGAGCGATAAAAAAACTAGCCTCAGTACAGTCAAAGCAGTCTCTTATATTGGCAATTTTTACACCCAATCTTTTTTTTTTTTTTTAAATTGTAATATATGTGCTTTATATACTAGAGATTGAAAAGAGATATTGTAGATGCAGTTTTGACTCACCCTTGATACAGGACTCTTATTTTGATAACAAAATGTCTCAGCCCTCTAACTTTCTGTATCTCTGTCTCTTACTACTGTAT
This sequence comes from Calidris pugnax, assembly GCF_001431845.1. NCBI lineage: Eukaryota > Metazoa > Chordata > Aves > Charadriiformes > Scolopacidae > Calidris > Calidris pugnax. Next base: position 9,966,695 of record NW_015090920.1, read on the forward strand.
CTTAATTAGTCTCATTTTTTTAATCTATATTTACATTCTTCTCTCTGCTTTCACTCTCTTCAATTGCATGGAAATATTTGTGTTACCTTGAAGAACCATAGAATCATAGAATTGCCCAGGCCGGAAGGGACCTCCAAAGGTCATCTAGTCCGACCCCCCCTCAGTCAGCAGGGACACCCCCAACTAGACCAGGTTGCCCGGGGCCTCGTCGAGCCTCTCCTTGAATATCTCCAGGGTTGGGGCCTCAACCACCTCCCTGGGCAACCTGTTCCAGTGCTTCACAACCCTCACAGTAAAGAACTTTCTCCTAATCTCCAATCTAAATCTGCTCCCTTCCAGCTTAAAGCCATTTCCCCTCATCCTGTCACTGCAGGCCTTTGTAAACAGGCTCTCCCCGGCCTTCCTGTAGGCCCCCCTCAGGTACTGGAAGGCCGCTGTTAGGTCTCCCCGGAGCCTCCTCTTCTCCAGGCTGAACAACCCCAGCTCCCTCAGCCTGTCCTCATAGCAGAGGTGCTCCAACCCCCTGATCACGTTAGTGTCCCTCCTCTGGAGCCGCTCCATCAGGTCCATATCTTTCCTATACTGAGGGCTCCAGACCTGCACACAATACGCCAGTTGAGGTCTCACCAGAGCAAAGCGGAAGAATCACCTCTCAGAAAGAAGGCAAGGGTTCTGTAATTCTGTCTGATAAAGATATCTTACTCTCATTATGCTTCTTTTAAAGTCTAACAAACAAGAAATGCTGTCATTTAGCTAGTTACTAAGCCCAAATAAGTTTCAATGCTTAAACAAACACAGCTGGGAGCATGGTAACTGTGATGGAGAAAAAACAACTCTGATATAAAGTCACGTTTCTTGCATCCATTTTAGGTTACTACATTTGAGCCAGTTACAAAATCACACTTGTAGTCATGACGAGCTTTTATTAATTTTACATTGTTTTAACAGTTTTCAGCTCAGACACCAAGAAAATGATCTAATTACTTAGATTAGTTGCTTATGTAGACTTAATTCTAAACTACTGTCTAAACACCTGGAGCAAAATCTTGTTCTGCTAACTTCAAACAGTTTAGTGCTGCAGAGTTTAGTGGAAAGGGTGGATGTATTAAAAGCATTTAAGAAAATGCACAATAATCTTTGAAATACTTGATACTGTTGCTGAGAATTTGCTGACTTTTCAGAATGTCTGCATGGATTCTGGAACAGGGACTTTAAGTATATCCACATCAAAATCTCCCTGTGAACAACAGAGTTGGAAAGTTACATGAAATGGGAATTATTCTGTAAACTAAGGCTGCTCCCCTTCTCATCCCACCAAATAAGGATGAGTGTGACTCCTTTTTTTCTTGTAGGAATTAAAAATGACACAGGAATACTGTAGGAAGAGTAGGAAGAATGTACGTAGGACACAAGTAAAAAGAATGAGGGTAAGTGAATGCACCTTGAAAAAAGAAAATGGAATGTAAAAAAATTATGAGTTGGAGATCTTGTATAAAGCAATGCACACAAAGTGGGTGGAAAGCAGCAGGTGCCTAGAAAGCAGTAATATTTTAAATGGTAGTGGAAAAGCACATGTACATTTCATTTTTGTTTTCCTTTCAAAGGTGCTTTTCTATTCTTTCTCTGGTTTGAAGTTGCAGATGTCCAAAATTACAGTGATTTCTGTGCAGCCTAGGCTTCTCTCAAACTTGAAAGATATCTTGAAATAATTTGCATAAATTAAAGTCTGTCCTTCACTTAAAGTTTGAGGCAGGTACTTGAGCTCCTGGCACAGTGTGGGTGCAAAAGCTGTTCCTGAGCATGAGTGTCAGCAGGTCAGGCTCCCTTCACGTGAAAATCAGCCTTGGGTAAACAAGTGATGCCTTGATTTTCCATGCCAAATTTGTTCCATCTTTCTAAATGATCTTGATTCCCCGCTTACTCTGCAGTTTCCAGAGCACAATTAATTTTATATTTTTGGGGGTCTTGCCTGTGGTGATGGGAGGTGGTGCAACACAACCCCAGCTTGAGATAAGTAGGAAGACAGGAGTTTCCAAAAATAACATTTTTTGCAGATGGATTTCTTATCTCTTTCTTGGCCTTTTCTTCTCATTTAGCCCCCAGGGTCCAAGATTTGACTAAACCTTTTTCTAAAAGTGGAAGTTACCAGTATGCTTCACAACTTGACACGGTCCTTACTCATTGTAACAGTCTCATTAAGCCTCTGATACCTAGTGTGTTGATCACAAGGAGGCACTCGCTCCTCTGAAGACCAACACTGAGCTCTTCAAAAGCGTTTAGATGTTCCCACTGAAAATGATGGGAAGTTAATTGCCTTAATCCATCTGGGCTCATATGTTGTGCTGTACCGTCCATGTTGAAAATAATAGGACCACATTTTAACAGTATGGTTTTAGGCATGCGAGAAAACCACGGGCAGCTCTCCAGGTACTCAGATACTACAGTGACAGAGGCTACATAAGCACTTGCTTAGACAGACACTTGAACAGATTTCAAAAGCAAGGCCTCCAAAATGTGTCTTTTATAATACATTGCTGCTTTTTAACAGCTTGTTGGTGATAGATTTTTAAACCTGAAGCATATGAATAATGCAAATAAGAAAACGCTGCACAGTAATGTTGATTCAGTAACGCTTTATATGCTCATTAGCTAGTGTGCATTATAATTGAACTCTTACATGTGACAGCCACATGAATGCCAAATGAATACATTATGATTAACGCTGTTACAATGAATACGAAATGAATTTTTAATGACTGAACTCTTACCATTTTCCTGTTGATTCTGTGGCATGCAAAGTTCTGATTCTTTTTAAAAATTGTATTTGAAGCAGTGATACGGATGGCTTATTGTATTTTAACATAGAACATGCTTAGCTGGTGCTAAGTCATTATTCTCCAAGACCCCATGAAAATTTTGTTGACTCTTTAAAAAAAGCAACAGGTAAAGAAAATGTTTTCCAAGAAATTGATAATGAATGAAGGATTATTCACTTACACCTCTTATAAGATTCATTCAGCAGTGATCCATGGGTACTAACCAGACATCCCAAGGAAAGGGAAATGGGGATGGCTGCTAAAGCAGTAAGTCATTTTTCTTTTTGGAAACTGTGGTTCTGGAGTGACGGAAAAATAGAATTAAAATGTTTTATTGTTGTCATGGTTGGATTAAATACTACTCGACTAAACAAACAAAATGTTCGTACTCTAAACACAAACTTTGTTCCTTATTCAAGTCAGCAATACTTCCACCAGGTTTCTTAGCCTTCAGGCACTATTTATCTGCAGGAAGCAGTTGTCATTAATGTTACCTTCCTACCTTGTATGCATAGTAATTTGTTTTATAAATGGCCCTTCAGAAATGAATGGCCCTACTCAAGCAAGTGTTTACCTATAACTTCAAGGGTTCTATGGCCAGGTCCATGCTGAAACACCACCCAGTCTAACAAAGAGTAAAGCCCCTTCTCAGATTTCAGAGATTTTTATATTTCACAGAGAAGCAACTAAAACTGCATCTACTGTGCTTATGGAGGACAGAAAGAACCTGGAGGACACAAGGTGGGACTGTGTTAACACTTGGAGATAGTTATGTAAGGTCATTTTTATTGTGTTTTAAGGAGCTAACTTAAATGTCTTGTGAGCTGTGCGCCCACGGACTACTTGATCTCTTCTCATACTTTGAGATGGAGGTTGTATGGACTTCAAGAAAAAGAATACAGGTTTACTTCTGTGTTCAGTAACACCAAGATGTCCTGCCTTACCTTTCTCTGAATTCAATCTCTAAACTGGTATAAAAAGTTATAGCATTGTCTGTTTATGTTTATTGCAAGAGATTAAAAAAAATAAAATTATACGAGCAAGAATAAGCAGGTTGCTAGCCAGATATTCTCTGAGAAACTGCTGTAAATTAGGAAAAAAGTTGTGTTCCATAAATAGCTTACTAACTGCAGAGAGCAACAATGTCACTCCTCACCGCAGCAGCAGATATGCAAGGTGATAACAAGAGAGGAAAGAACTACTGGGGTTCTCAGGCAAAAGGAATGAAAGGTCAGACCTGGCTGCTCCCCTGCCTTCCCTTTTCTTCCCCTTCCCACCCCCTTCTCCCCTGCAGACCCACTCAGGGATCATTCTGTGGTACAAAACACTTAGGTGAGTAGGGATTAAGGCAATTTTTGCCCATATTTGCTTTAGACATTAGTTGAATTTTAACCCCAAATGAAAGAAAGCACTTTATGTTTCAGCCTATGAGGCTTTCAAAGTGTAACTTTCTAATATCTCTCTTTTTGCCCTCACTTCCCTCAATATGCTACCTGAATTGCATTTCCAGAGTGATACAACTTTGATAGTTTTTCTGCTTTTCTCATTCCCCTATCATACTTAATTCTCTCTGAAAGTTTTTCCATTATCCAAAATACTGATTTCCTGATACTTTGTTTCCATAGCCAATGGAAGCTATGTCAGACCTCAAATCAGGTTATTTTCTTGAAAAAATAAAATAAAGATTTATATTCCTCCAGATAAAGTTGAAGTTCAACTGAACAGGAATGTTCATGACACGGATGGTTCAATGGGAGTCTAGTTCACAGGAATTAACTGAATAGACCCAGATCAGGAGGTACTCTTGTGATCCTGCTTATACAGAAGAAAGTCATACTCTAACTCACTACAATAAATATCTAGTTTCATCAGATTATGCATTTTAACCGTAGATTCAGTCTTTTTACATATGGCACGTAAGAAATTGGTCGGATTAAGCTGCAATCTGAACAGCACAACAGAGAGACAGACACACAGACCCAACAGCACTGTTTTAGAAAGGTGTGGACATGAAGTGCAAACACTTTGCACGAGGTCACAAAAACTGTCTGCTGCTGAGCCAGATGTTGGCCTTCCCAGACTGTATCCCATGTCTTATGCACAAAATCACCACTTTTTTTCTTACGGCAACGCCAGGCCTTTTTCTAACAGAGTTAAATTTAATCTCTGCTCTACACTGCAGTGTTTTGGAAGAGTGCAGTTATGGGTGGGCCTGAGGGTATGTGAAAGGTGCATACCCGGGTAAATTTGGAAAGAGCAACTCTTATTTATATATACCAGCAAGTGCTTGTAAACTTCCTCTGCAGAGTTATTTTGGTCTGCTAGTACAAATTTGTCAGCTGCTGGGAGATATTTCTGTGAACTGAGAGGAGGATGCTTTTTTAGGCTGGAGCGGCACGAGCGCAGACCAGTGGGCTTCCCGCTCTGGGGGCTCCTGGGGACAGGCGGCCTCCCAGCATCATCAGGCCTCCTCTCTCAGGTCTGGATTTTGGGTCGCTGATCAGCGAGGGCTGGCAGTGCAGCCCCAAGAGAAGCACAGCAAGTCAAAGATCAGTATTTTGTTTTCTGGTTTAGTTTTGTTTTCACAGAGGGACGAAGCGATTAAAAGATCCGTGGGGCTACTCTGAAATTTTGAGGTTTTGTACTGCTGTCACTGCCCCCGACAGAGTGCCTTTTCAGGGATCTATAGACAATTAACAAATGCTCTTAGGATTGCCTTCCACTTTTCCTCTATGCCTCATGCTTTTATCTAAAATGCTGTTGGCTTGGACATCTCTTTAGGTCTCCACTAGTAATACCCGTTTCATATTTTGGGGTTTTTCTATTAAAAGGTGGTGGTGATTCACTCTATGGTGAACTTGTGTATCTCCCGATAAACAAGAAACAATTTAGATAAACCAGCCAGACAAACCTTGGATATTCTTTGTTGCATCTAACAGTGCTATTTGTTTGCTGATTTTTTTTTTTTTTTTATTTTTTTGAGAAAAAACGAGCTGGTTGTGCTATCATAATTTGCAATATTGATTTAGAAGTTAACACCCCTGTTAATCTTTAAGATCCATACTGTCATTTATCTTGCTAGTCTATAATAAAAAGAACTTAATATTATTAATTTTCACTTTCATTATGATGTATAGAAATTATGAGAAAGATATAACTTTGAATGTACAATAATATCCACTTAAACTAACTACCTCTTCTAGTTCAGTTTGTGAAAGCTTCTTGTCTGAGACTGTGTTTTTCAACATTTTCTCTTATGTGACAATTATTTCTTGGTTAAGTATATGGAAAAACACATAAGCTGCTTTTGAGGAAGGGCAGGAGAGAAACACGCATTGCTTTTCACTAATGAATGGCTGTGCCTTGCTCTGGGCAAAAGAAAGACCCTTTCTGCATTCCAGGTTAGAAGCGTGGGGAGGAGTAGGTGACTCTGTTCCTCTTTTAAACTCAGGAGTTATTCTAGCTTTCTGCACGCAGGGATGAGGGAGCTCCTGGGAGCCAATAAGAGCCTATTTCGTGCAGACAAGTGGTAAGAGATGGATGAAGATGAGGAATGAGCAGAAGCATAATTCACCAGTGTACCTGATGGCACAATGACATTGATGTTTCATGGCTCGTATATCGCCCCAGGTGCAGATATGTGTCAGTTCATTTCTGTCCAGCACAATGGGGAGTCCATGAGGGATATTATGATGTTTTAAGTCACTATCTCTGAGCCAGGTTGCTTTGGGGGCAATGCAATTACATGCTCTTCTGCTGACGGGCTTGATAGCAAACTGACACTCCCGCCCTCAGCTAGAGCAGTGATCAGTTAAGGATGACAGTGTTGCATAAACAGTTAAGTTAGTCCTGTATCTTGTCTGTCCTGTGGCACTGTATCAGCTTCACCTCTGCTGGAGTGGAGACTGTGAACCCCCACTACCTCTCTCAAATCACTGTGGAGCAGACATCAGTTACCTTGTACCTCCTACAAGGCGTAAATCTATTTTTTTCCCTCCATATCACGGATATGCAGATCTAGTCTGTTCTCTCCAAACGTGGCAGACAAAAATCTTGTCTAGATACTGAACATGAAGCCGTTGACAAGTAAGAAGGGCAGGCTGAATTTCAGATTGTCTAAGTAGATCTTAAACGTCTCCTGTGGGTCTGACCGTATGTCCCTTACCCCTGTGAATCTTTTTTTTTCCTCCTAATGGACCCGTGAGGAACTATGCCCAGGGACAATGCACGTGACTAGGAGTTGCAGGACCATGACTGTATTTTTTGTCACACAATGTAATGTTGCCAGTAGGCCATATCAACACATGTAAGAAATGGAACATCCTGATGTATATTGAGCATTGAATTTTCACAGTAAATGAACAAATCTAAGTCAGATCTCAATTACCCGCACAAGATGCATCCCTGTTGATGTTATTCAGAACATGCATTTTATTGCCTTGCAAACATCTGAAAGGAATTAAGTTTTCAACAACTTCAGGCTTTGGTATCGCATAATGGCTTAGTTTTGTAACAACAAGCTGAAATATTGACTGTCATGGAATTGACTGTCAAACTGAACTTTGGGGGTTTTGTTTTGCTTACAGTTTAAAGCTGTCTTCTCATTTTCAGCTGCGTGTACAATACCTGTGTTCTGAGAAATACATAGTTTGAAACTACTGCTATATACTGTGATTAAATGTAGGATTAAAAAGCCACAAGTTCAAGCCACAAGTACATGGGAAAGGGTAGCTTCTCTGCAATATTAGGCATTTCTTCTACCTTTGATATCTGGATATGAGAAGAAAGTGGCGCTGAAGTGTAATTATAAAATAATCTAAACAGACAACAGTATTGTTTGAATATGCAATTAATTTCGCTGCAAAACTCTAATATTAATAAATAGACCCTTTTAAATGTCTCAAGGATGCAGTTGCATGGGCAGCTCTTGGAAAAAAGATACAAATGCTGTTCTTCCATTGCAACTCCTGGAACATCAGTTGTGATGTAATATGTAAGTCTCAATGAGTAAATACAAAGCTGATGTGTCATGTAGTTGAGCTTTTATTTATAGAAAGAATTAGAAGGCTAATGATAAAAATACTCAGATGTATATACAACTGAAACAAATGAAAGTTTTACTAGTTTTGAGGAATGATCACTGAATAAAACTTAATTCTTTCTCCCTGAAATGAGGCTTAATTGGGTTTGCACTACATAGCAATTGTATCATATATATATCATATCAATTCTATATCATATATATACAGTTATGTTTCATTCAAATATAGGTCCAGGTTGATTGATAGCCCCTTATCAATAAGGGCTATAAGAACACTCTTTAAAGTTGCAATCTACAGTAGTGTTTCAAACAAGGTATGACTTTCACCTCCATTGCTTCAGGAGGATATTTTAAAAATGGACATCAGAATTAGACGTGATTTTTAACTGGTGTTTTAACTGAATATTTTACACCCTTGTGCATCTCTTCTTTACAATATTAGAACTAAATGTGGGTTTCTCACAGTCACTGAATGCACTGGTGTATTAAACAGCAGCATCTGGACAAAGGGCAGTCCTAACGGAGGAGGGTGGCTTCTGTTGTTTACTTCAGGTTTAGCTTGGGACCAACATATTTTTTTCTTCTGCAACACTGTCTGGTTTGATCTGTGTCATTACTAGGGATTACTAGGAAAAACATAAATACTTGTGCTCCAGCAAGCTGACAGGTCCCCGGCTCATGGCATTAATCATGGATGGTTTTCTAGCACTCTACCATAGTTTTCCAGAGCAGGTTTCTTGAGCAGATAAAATATACCAAAAAAAGATGCAGAAACATATGGTAATCTTATCAAATGCCTACGCTTACGGTTACAGGAAGAAAGCCATTTTTAGAGGAGAGGATACTGAAAGGCAATGGTTTATTGCACATCATCAGCTTGAACCATCTCAATTTTTCCACAGTGGGGAATCTGATCTAGAGCATATGGTGAGTTCACATGCAAAAGCATGATAGACTTAAAATGGCAGTTCTTAATTAGCACCTTATTAGTGTTCAGGTGCTAGCCATGTTTAGCAACAGCATGAAATATATGGCCTAGATTTTTGCATTCAGAATGAAATTACACCTGTTTAAACACATTTTGCTACCTAAATTGGCGTTGATTTTACTGATGACAGTAGAGGATAGCATAGAGCTTTTATAATGCTAAATTATGCTACACTTGAAATCCTTGAACTCTCTTTCAGACTGCTAGAAACTAAACCAAAAAATCTATGTCAATGTACTACAAATGTTCTGCAGGCTGCACTTGCTTTTTCCAAACATAATTTTTGAGATAAAATATCTAAACTTGCCAGAAGTTTGACAAAGATAATTGCAGCACTGTTGCTAAGCGTTCTCTATAAGCAATCTGTATTCAGTTTACACACAGTTGCAATTAGAGAGTAAAACGGGGAAATGACTTATTCTAGTTAGATGTTTGAAATAGTTTTTTTTCTAACAATGATTTTATCAAAACAAAGATTATGTTACTTATGATTTTGGCCTGTCATATGTACATCACAGATTAAGAATTATAGGATGAGTGGGGATTGAGGAAAAGCTATTAATTTACAAAAGAGGCCCTGAAACACCAGCAAGGTAGTATTGTTAATGACAAAAAGCCTTGGTTTGCCTGAGCGGTTTACCTGCTAGGAATCTCTAGACTGCTTATTTAAACCATTTCACAAGGTACCCTCTTGTTTTCTATTTGACAGTAAAAAAAATAATAAATCTCTGTTAACAAAATTGTTGTAAACAAAAGCAGCAGGAGATCAGTCTGTCCAGTGGTAGATAACAAATACCTGAGATTTACCACGCAGTAACCACATTGGAAGACTAGTTCCACCAGAAAACTATACACAAACACACTAGCTGTTTGGAAAAGTTGATTGCAGTTCTTACCCATTTAAACCTAAAAAACCTAAGCCATTTAGCAGCCTTTTGCTTAGCCAGAATATCTTCAACTGTGTAGGGTGGGGTCATTAGTTGCAAACCTTGAAAATGGCTCTTTAGGATGTAGATGATGATTTGAAACACCTGGGCTGCCTGAAAGCCCAGCCCACCTCGTTAGTTAGCCCTTTCTGCCCTTTCTGCTAAATACTAGTTGATCTGCCTGGGGCACAGAAGCTGATGGGAAGACACAGAAAAAGGAATGCACAAATGCAGGGCATCAGAAATTGTAAGTTCTTTTTTGATTGACTGAATAGTATAAGATGGTTTCCATTGATTTACGCCTGGTAAAATGTGTCCATAGAGGCAACAAACAAGAAGGAGGGAAAAAAAAGCTGCTCTTTTTGTTAGTAGTGATGTGAGGTAGGATGTTTTCAGTTTGCCTTGAGCTAGTCCCTAACTGAATTTTTAGAAATACGTAACATGAGGTAAGGTATGTGTTCAAATCAATACTAACAGGCTTTCTAACTTGTTTAACGCCTGGAACAGAGGAAAACAAAGCTGAAAAAACCCACCATGCCTGTGTTAAATGATGTGTCTGGCTGTTGTTTTTTCTTTCTTTGGTCAAAATCATGTGAACAGATGCAACCTGGTTTTTTTTGGGGTGGAATATTCACTTATATTGGCAATTTTTGTTTGGTGTTTTTATGGATGGCTATAAATAATCACGTTCATGTCTTAAACTTCTGCAGCTTTGTTGGTTTTATTTTCTGACAATACTAGTCATGTAGTGTCACTGAAGTTCTTTAAGTGAATAAATTTCAGGAATATGAGCACTTCTAGCACAAGCTATTGCCCAAAATGGCAGTTTGAGCAAGCAAAGAGACTGTTATAACCTAATTTAAAAAAAAAAAAAGGTGTTATTATATTTAAAGGTTTGAATATTCACCAAAACTGAACATGGAGGTTTTTTCGTTAGGTTCACTAGAAAATAGTGTGCCTAAGCAAATGAGTTAAAGCTGTTTAGAGAACTAATATGACTGCGGGAGGATAATTTTAGTGACTAATCTCACACAGTCATGCCAAGCTAATTTTGTTCTCCCTTTTCCCTTTTTAGCTCAATGTGTTTATATAAAGCCAAGATAACTTGCTTTCCCCCTTTATAAATATATATGTAGGGAGAGTGGCATATATGTTGATATTTATATATATAAAAATATTTTTATAGATATAAACTATCAGCTGCAATACTAAAATACAGTAAAATATCTAAAATACACGTATTGATTGGCAGGGTGGGAACAAAAATGAATCTCAGTTTGAACTGTGGGTTTCTTTCTTTTGGCTGTCATGTATTTGGTAACACCTCTAACTTTGTACCAATCTGTTTTAGCATATTTAAGGAGTAAACCCAAAGAAATCAGTTATGTGCTCTGACTCGGGTTGTCATACAATGTGCATTGATATGTTTTCCATTTGAGTAACTTATGTATTACTACTTGTGTTATGACAGAAGCTAAAGGGTGTTTTGCTTTGCTTTAAATCTCAAGGTCTTATTATGGTAAGCATTGGCTCTATGTGATATGGGAGAAGTGAGGATAATCTCTTCCCTATTAGTAGGAAAGAAATGAATTGCAATGCTTTTTAATGGACATTGTAAATTTTTAGACCTTGGCTATTATCAGAGGTGTGGTCTGAAAAGGAGAAGAATATGCCAAGGGTAGGAATTTTAAATGTTTTCCAGCTAACAATAGCTAGCTTTCTCTTTGTTCTCTTCTCTGTAAGAATTATCTGAGGTTTTGTTATTTTTAGTGTTCTCCCACCCCTCCAAAATAAGAATCATCACTTCTGGTATTGTTTCTAGACTATAATAGTACAGGAACCATAAAGACAAAATCTGTCTAAGGACGTAGTCATTAAATGATCATTACTTTCTTGCTGAAAAGGGAAATAGTGACTTTGAATGCAAGCTGCAGGATACGAGCATGACATACCAAAACAGGCTATACAAAGGAAGTAACTACCAACAGAAAACTTTGTTGCACAGCATAGATTGTGTGTTTTGATATTTTTTACAATGAACTTATAGACAGAGGTTTTATTGTTTAGTTATCTCTGTCAGTAACCATTGCTTCTGTAAGAAGGCAAATATTTCATTAGGTTCATGTGTGCGCTCGTTAAGAAAAAGATAGTATTGCACCTTTACTTCTAATAGTGATATTCTGTTCTTTACTTAGTAATGTTCTATATAGAGCTTTTTTCTTTCTCTGTGTGTTATCAAGAGTTGTATTTCTCAGAAAGTGAGTATACAGCCTTATGGACATTTATCCACAAAGACTGGCTGCTATATAGCATTTAATCAGAGTAGCAGCAAAACTGTATGTGAGGCTATATGTGAACTTGCAATATCTACAGACACAGCAAAACAAGTTAAGGACAAAACAAGGTCTGACCAAGTACAACTTCACCCTCTGCTCTTGCTTTCTCTTTCTGTTGTTGAATGAAGTCAAATGCAGAGCTTTCTTCAAACGTTTTGCTTGCTGTTTTTACATTTAAGTTTTAACAGTTAACATAATCATATCTTTGCACAATTAAGAGCTTAATTGCTTATATATACATCTGCAGTAGGTGCATGAGCATGTAAAGAGGTGAGTGTAGGCTCACAAGCCTGTATGACTGCATAAAACAGGGATCGAGACCAGAGTCATCACCCCTCTGCAAGACAGTGCATATACAGGGTATACTGTCTGCAAGTTTTTCCCTGAGGTTTGTAATCACCTCTCCCATTTTCCACTTGCCATGTTTTGTAGTCCCTGTGGGACTACACGAGTGGTAAGGGGGTGGTCATGGGTGTTGGAGTGTGCCATTATGGGTGCAAGGAAAAGACTTGCTCTTCTGGTTGCAGTGCGATGTGTTTGCCTAAAACCATGGGAGAGGCCTTTCATTCTTTCTTTGTGAGAGGTATGGACTGTGTGGACCCAGCCACAATGGCTTTTTGTAATATTGAGTGACAGCATTAAGAATTTTGTTTCAAAAGTTAAAGTAGATGTTCTTTGTCATGGAGATAATTCAGCCACAGCATGCAGATGCTGTCCTTGCAACTGTTCCTGGCTTATGTCCTTGAAGAGTTTGAAGAGGACTTCATTAAAATGTAAGGAATTAGATGAGAAATATGTGAGGAATCTGTGGAATTACTTTTCTGCCTGCAAAGCTCTATTTTCATCTAAAGCAACTCTTTGTGTTAGGTGCACGTACATGGTAGCAGTGGGCTCACTAAGGTAGAAGGGTGCTGGTTGCTCCCGGAACAAGCAGGCAGTAGAGAGAAGAGCCTAACAGCCCTCAGAACAACATGAGGAAAATAGGAACACAATCCGTCTGTAGTCATGGGTGATTTCAATTTCCCAATATGAATTGGGAAAACTGAAAAGCATGGCATGATGAAAAATAAAATTATAGAAGAAATAAAGAGTTATTGACCTGCGGTGTCAGAATTCTAATAGGACTTGTCCTCTCCAATCTCAGCAAAAATGTGCAGTTAGTAGATTAGAAACAGCAGAACTACTTGGTTCAAGTGACCCCGTGATTACATTCAATACAAGTTAGAACACTAAGCCAAATATATCAAAACCACAATATGAATTCTCAAAGGTCTACTTTAAAGGTATATGGAAAAAAACTGTGAAAAATGGATAAAGAAACAATAATGGAAGATATTTCTGGTGAAGAATAAAGGTTTTTCTGACATTGCTAAGATGCAGTTTTTGGGGAAAGTGAAGATAATGATGTGATTGGGGGAATTAATCCCTACAGTTTGACTGTTGTACTTTTATTAAATTAAGAGTTTTTTAAAAAAAAGTGTTCTACTACTCAATTTCTGCTAAAATTATTGTGAAATAGCCATACTTGGGAGAGTGGGGACAGCAATCATTTTCTGTTAATCTGTTTGATAACCACAAGAAGGTTGGTTGGGAGGTGGGTAATCCTCCATTAAGTGAATTAACCTCAGTAGTTGACTACAGCAGGGCACAACTTTTGTAAAGGATTCTGGATTACTGTTCTGGCATAGCAGAAAAAAGATAAACATCTAGGAATCAAGCTGGAGAGGAACTGGTGCTTCTAGAGATGCACCAGGCATGGAGTTATTATGCAGCTGTGGTATTGATGCATTTATGCTATGTCTCTACTGAAATGAAATATTAGTCTAGACACTTGAACCATATCTGGTTAGGTTTTAAACTTAGTACTCTCTATGTTATGTGAATCTGTCTTAAAACTAGACAGTCCAAATAATTAGAATTTTCTTGGTTTTCTTTGCCCCAGTGATTCAAACAAGTAGTTGGACCAAATACCTAAATAAAGATTTAAAATACGGGGAAGCTTTATGTGAATTTTATGACAAGAATAGATGCAGTAGCAAACTGTATCATTGTAGAAGATCACAGAATCATACAATGGTTCAGGGTTGGAAGGGACCTTAAAGGTCATTGAGTTCCAACCCCCCTGCCATGGGCAGGGACACCTATCACTAGACCAGGTTGCTCAAAGCCCCATCCAGCCTTGAACACCTCCAGGGATGGGGCAGCCACAACTTCCCTGGGCAACCTGTTCCAGTGTCTCACCACCCTCACAGCTAAGAATTTCTTCCTGATATCTAATCTAAATCTCCCCTCTTTCAGTTTAAAACCATTCCCCCTCCTCCTATCGCTCCACTCCCTGATAAAGAGTCTCTCCCCAGCTCTCCTGTAGGCCCCCTTCAGGTATTGAAAGGCTGCTATAAGGTCTCCCTGAAGCCACCTCTTCTTCAGGCTGAACAACCCCAACTCTCAGCTATGTTTTCATAGCAAAGGTTCTCCAGCCATCTGATCATCCTTATGGCTCTCTGGAGGACTGAAGATGAGTGATATACAATGCAATATTCTTGCACCATCTCTCTTAATTTTTACATTTATATGATCATTTGTGTCAATAGGAAATACCATGGAGATTTATGAATAATTAAAAACAAAGCACTAGCCAAGTAGTCTGTGTATTTTTAGTACTTATAGTCTTTTTAAATTTACCTTTTATGCATGATTAAGAACTTATTATTCTCAAAAAAATGTTGGAGAATCACCAACTCAGGGAGGAAAAAAGACAAAATTCTGTAGTTTAGATAATCAATTTAAGAAAAGCAAGTTATAGCACCTTTACCAGGGATTATCCACAAAGCTAGTTCATCAACTTGTATAAACTGGAGTAGTTGTTATTGATTTCTCTGGAATAATTATTTGTACTAAGTAAATATCCACATTGAATAGCTATGAGTAGAGTAATGCCTGGAATAGTTATCTGATTTGTAGTAATGAAGGTAATGTGTCTTAACAAAAATAACATGTAATTTATTAGTTATCTGTATTTTGTGGATTTATCACTCATTTCTTCATATAACTAAAGGAAAGGAAACAAATTACAGGTAATTAACTTATATTTACAGGAAAATGTAAGAAATAGAGAATTTTAAATAGTAAAAATCAACATTTTGATCTGAAAAATGAAATAATAAATTTAGAATGAAAATGTATAGTAACTATAAAATATAATACACATGTATATGTGTATTATATTTACACAATATAAAAAGTATTTCAAAAGGAATCTAAATACTGCAGTGCTTTTGTCATTATTACTGCTTAAAAAACCCTAAAGATTATTAATACATCAAACTTGGTGCAATATAAAACCTATTGGAAAGAAGTGTATCTCTGTTTCCTCCTTGCTCCCACCACCCTGATTCCACAAGGTAAAACTAATCTGAACTCAAGTGGAAGACTAGTGTGTGGCGGGGGGAGGAGAAGGCTTAAAGTTCAGATAAAACCTTCTCAACCTCTTCCCGCTTTAACATACTGTTATGTCATGTAGAAAACACAAAACTAGTCATAACTTCTTGTAAGTGGCAAGAATTGCAGAATGACTATGGGCAAAAACCAGTTACTGATCCTAATGTTTGCAAAGCCAATACTTCTGTAATTGACGCTAATAATGTCTGCAATTTAGACAAAATCAGCATTTTCCCATCAGCATTTTTTAACTGTAAAATAGCATGCTAATTATCACAAGACTGGTAAAGGCTTTGAAGCATTCTGATTCCACTGTGAAACTCCCATTTATGACCAAGATAAAATACATTTCACAGACTATAAAACTCCCAGTTGCTGAGATACCTCCTTGTAGCTTGTCTCACACTTCAATGAGTATGGGCTGTGGATTATTTTAGGATTTTTTTATTTCATTTTTTAAAATATTTTTTTCCGGGCTGTGGATTATTTTAGGATTTTATTTCATTTTTTAAAATATTTTTTTCCAGGTTACAGTCTTCTTTCTTTTTTTTTTTTTAGTCCATGTTAATGCAGTACCTAACAACTTCCATTTCCATTTGTCCAGGACAAGTTGCACTAGCTGCCAAAAAATGGAGCATGACTTCTTACAGTATTGAAGTCAAAGCAAATAAAATGGTTAGAGAAGGGAGGGGTTAAACAGCTGTTTAAGAATTCAGTGGGAGGTGGCAGTGTCGTTGTACACTAGATCATAATGAAAAATGCCAACAATGTAGAATATTATGACGTGATGTCAAAATGAAATGTTCATCTTGTTTCTATACTAGTGGTAGTGCTCTACATAGTTTAAATGGGCTATTGTGCATCTGTCTGCTTGGACATCTGAACTACCAATTAGTAGCCAGGGATCTGGGTCACACCTCTTCTTTTCCCCTCTCTTTTTCTATATCTAGCAAAGATGTTATCTTGTGGCCAGTGGTAGCATGGTGTGGAGTGAAATTTAAGCACTGTTTTGTCACTTGCTGTGTGCCGATCTTCTTGTGGCCTTCGCATCATTTCAGGCTCCACTGTTTTGCACTGCTGTGAGTTATTACCTTTATAGTATCACTTATACCCCTGCACTTAACTTTCAAATGTAAGGAGTCAATCCTGACAATGGCAAAGGAAAAGGACAAATATGCCTAGTGTAAAATGCTATCCCCCCATATATATTAATATTACTTGAATTATTAGTTCTTTTCCTGGATTCTCTGTAAGCCTTTCAGAGAAGGAAGGGTTGCCTTCTGATAAGGGCTCTGTTCAGACAAGACCTTCTCTCTTCTTTCTAAGGTTTTGTTATGTTCTTGTTTCTCATCAGACATTTCAAAGTCATCCAAAAATGGTATAAAAAATAAAAGGAATAGAAAGAGCACTTTACTAGCAAAACTTAGTATTGCTGGAGAGTAGTTGAGTATAATGATCTGAACTAGGATCTCCTGATTCTTGATAAATGCCTTGCTGGGAAGGCTATTGCCCAGTCTGGATTCGTTCTTATTGTCATGGACCAGAAATCCTATCCTGCACTTGAGAAGAGTTGTGGATCAAAAGTGTTGGAGGACTGCTTTGTGTTGAATTTATTTTTCATACCAGGGTTTTCAAGGCAATCTTTGGGAGCTAGTTCTGCTCATTTCATTGAAATTATAGATTATGACAGAATAAACCTAATACATGTCTGAAATTTACAGGGGTTTTTTTTTTATGCAAAAACAAATATCTGGGTTTAAAAAGAAGAATCTGCCTCAGATACTGCTTTTGGGATGCTGGCGAGTGTTCATAAGGATGTACATGACAGAGCATTTGTTCTGTAGCTCACAGGCATAACGGGTTGAGAGGTTCTCCACTTGTTCAATTTGCGGATTAACATCTAGATCAGCTAAAGGACGACATTTTCTGAGTGTTACATCTGCAGTTTGCACTAAACATATGTAATGCCATATGGTCACTGAAGGGTTATAGACTTTTTTTATTAGGAAAACTACCAGAGCTAGTATTAGGTATGAAGCAGCATATACTGTGCACTCTTATGCCACCAAAATAGAAAAGAAACAAAGCAAAATTTTAAAAATAAGTTCAAAAAAAAACCCAACAAAAAACTTCCCTGTTATTACTGTTTGTGTATAGAGGTGTGCAATGACTATAATGAATCCTGTGAACACTGTCCAATTAGACCTGTAAAATATATAGCTGTGTCCTGTGTACACTAGCAACAAGAAAATGAAATACTCGTGGTCTTGCCCACATAGAAAATTGAAGTGCTGATTTCCAGGTCTTTGTTCTTAATATCTCTTTGGGCAGGGTGGGGAAGATGATGGGCAGTAATGTGCTGCCAGAGGACAAGCAGGCTCTCTGCAGAGCATAATCCTAACAAGCATTGTCTGCGTCTCTCTCAATCACATAGTATCTCACATTATCTGTTGCTATTTTTGTACTGCAGATATTTAGTACCCATTCATTTCATATATAACTCATGTGAATAAGCTTTTAAGCATACAATGATGAAATATCAGAGAATACTTATTTTCATAACAAATTCCATCTTAGGGAGAAGTGTCTCCAGAACTATGCATTATATGTTATAGGCTTAGTACTTCTGGCTTTACAAAATCATATCATCATGTGTATTAAGAACAGACCAGAATAATTTGAGTCATAAAAGGCAGTCCTTGGGTACACCTATATGATGAATATTTAAGACCTAAATTAATCCCAAAGGAATTAAGCACCCAGTTATGTTTGAGTAGCCCTCAATTTGCACATATACCTTTTATGAGCAATTCTGCATGCCCAGGCAAGGTACCAGTATCTTCTGCTAGCAAACGGGTAAAGCTGGCACCAGTTGTCCTGTCTTCAATGAGCTTGTCGTTTTACATCTGTCATGTCCAGCTGCAATCCTGTTTTTCAAGACATCATTTTCTCTTCTCCATTTCCTCCTCTGCAGTCCTGCCCCCCTCCACTTGATACTACAGTCTCTCTTGAGCAATCCTCATGCCCTTAGCTATAACCATGGACATCCTAGATATCCCTCAAGTCAGGAAAAGGGCTTAGTGATGCTGTTCTCTCACCAGCCCAATGACCATTAGCCAGAGCAGTCCCAAATACATGCATAACCCTTTCTGCCAGCATGTGGGAAAGCACCATGAGGCAGCACTAGAGTGTTCTGTAAACAATAAATATAAACAATGAGTTTGTATTTTTGTACCTTTTAAAGCCAGCGTGTATTTTGAGATCATTGGGCAACTTTTTTGGTAGACATTGGCCACAGTACCTGTGATTCCTCCCCCCCAGCCCCTACAATCTGGGCTGTGATCCTGGCAGATGCTGTGGTCTCAGGCACTGCTTGCAGAGCCTGATCCAATCTGTAATACAGGTGTCTGTTCTGACCCTGAGGTTGATACCAGAACAAAACAGCCTCCCAAAGTTTCCCAGTAAAGTACTTCCAAATTTCCCTGTTCTCCTGCTTCAAATCTGTCTCTTTCAGAAAGTGCCACGGAATATAACAACTAACCCTCTCCCCAGACCCTGACTCACCCCTTGTCATGCCAGGCCCTCTGCACTGAAATATCTTCTTATTCTACTGTGGGTTTTTTGTGATAGTTGGTTGGTTTCTATTTTTGTTTGAAATCTAAGCAGCAACCTGTATGAGTTGTCTCTTAATAACAAACTTGGTTACCCATGGGCAGGTAACAGAGGACACTTAAGTTGCATGAGTCTAGGTGCCTACAGGTACTAAATTTGAGTGACAGTAGGGTTTCTTTCTCTTTCATAGACACCTACAGTCAGCACTCTGCCAATGTTAGAATGCTAAATCTAACCGTAAATTCAGTATAATTCACGGTGAGCATCTACT
This sequence comes from Calidris pugnax, assembly GCF_001431845.1. Classification (NCBI taxonomy): domain Eukaryota; kingdom Metazoa; phylum Chordata; class Aves; order Charadriiformes; family Scolopacidae; genus Calidris; species Calidris pugnax. Next base: position 9,986,123 of record NW_015090920.1, read on the forward strand.
CCAAAACACTGACCAGGATACTGTAACAAGCTTGAAACTTTTAATTTGGAAGAAAAAAGCCATGAGCTATGTGGTAAAAATCCAAAATAATTTCAAGAATCTTAGACTCCTGAAAATATTTTCTGAGATGGAAGTGAAACCTGCTGGTTTGTTGGTTTTTATTTTTTTTATTTTTATTTCAGAGTTATTTAGCAAAGGTTTTCCTGTGTCTATAATACTCTAGGGGAATTAACAGCATTCAGAGATCTTTACATCTACAGTGCTAGACACAGGTTGTAATTAAAAAATAATTGTAGTTGTTAGTTTATGCCTAACTACAGGTAGCTTCTCATTAAATCAGTGCTTCACCATTTATCTGGTTTACTGGTTTCCAATTTCTGTGATTTTGCATAGTAACTAAAAAGTAATGCATTCTTTCTGAAAATCTTGAGTTATCACAGCAAGAAACATGTTCAACGAATGGAACATATGCAAATTAGGACCAAGCTAAGTCCTAAAACTCATTTATTAAAAACCAAACAGATAAATATGAAAACATAGCAACTTTATTCAATATGGTTTAATGTCTGTGTTGTATTGATTAATCATTCCCAAATATTTTCTTCAAGCAAGAATAGGTTGCTTTGAAAAATCTGAGATTGATTTGGGCTGTTTGGGGTTTTTCTTAATTGCTTTTTGAATAAAGTAATCTTAATTAGAGCCAAGATAAAAATCACAATTTATATCTAGTGGGAAATTCCAGTATTCCAATAGTTGTCTTTTCTCAAATTTGGTTGAACTTGAAATACTGAAATTTCACACAATTTTGTTAACAAGAGCTCAGGAAAAAGTAATCAACGAGGAAATAGTGAAACTTATTTTTCAAGTGATTTCAATATTAAATTGCACTTTTGATGCTACCGATTTGGCCCGCTGAGTTGTACTTCAAAAATTTCATGGGCTCATTCTCCTTCCTCAGTTCTCTGAGCTGACTGCGTCTCCCTAGGTGCAACCTGTGTGGACTAGTGAGTGCTGAGAATTTCTCTAAAGGGAAACTCTGATCAACAAGGTCATGGGGGACAGAATGCAATAAAAGAGGAAAGGAGTTTTCTTCAGGACATGGGTGGGAGAACAACTTGGAGTGATTTGTTGTTTAATGAAATAACAGTGAAGGAAGCAAACATCATTCCAACACCAAGAAGTAGAATTTGCTGGGAAAAAAAAAAAACCCAACTCGTTTCTGCAAGTGGTACAACTTACAAACAAAGGCAGAGTATTGGAAGGCACTAGATCAATCAGCTAGTGGAAACTGTGCTGACTGTATTAAGACTTTCAGCTGTGCATGCAGAAAGGAATTGAATCTCAGAGGCTATGCCTGTATTGCACCTAGGACTTCAGGTTTGCATACCGGCTGTCCTCCCACCACCAAGAGAGATGGCAGCGGAAACTGTGTGCCCTGACACAGGGCTGTGGGGTGGCCACAGCATCCTAGAGGAGGAGCAGGTGTAACAGCAGAGTAGGGCAGAATGGTGTTGCAATGGTTTGACTTTGGTTCCTACTTTTAATTCTTCTGGTCACTGGGATCTGTAGACATATCAGCTTGGAATACGCTTATACTAAATGATAGGGGTGTTTTGATTGAGCAGCTATAAGGTTGGAATTTTTTTTGACCTCAGCAGGTTTAATAAGATATTTATAAAATCACTGCAACCCTAATGATGTTATTAATGTAGGTATGATATACACAAAAGTGAATTATAGCCTAATAAATAGAATAAAATGCACTGTAAAACAAATGCTTTATAGCTTTAAATGAATATATGAAATACATGGATTGGTTTATGAAATGGCAAGCTTTAAAATGTGTTCTTCAGTTTTCTCTCATACACTGGTTTCAACATCAGTTAATATCATGTCCTGCCAGGCCAAAGAGATTGTGAAGATGAAAAGTCTGGCTTTTGCTTTGGGTCAGGAACAGAGGCAGTAGCTCTTACGGTGACTGTGGTGTTGGTGTTTTTTTTTCACTGAAAAATAGATTTCAGTGGAAACATTCCTGTCCAGCTCTAACTTTTGTTGATCACTATGCACAGTAGTTTCCTGGTAGGCACAGCCATCAAGTGTGAAGTCTCGGCTGAGCCTGAGTGCGGAGGCAGGCAGCTTTCAGCATCCTCAGCCTTTCCTGGCCAGCAGGCAGCCCCAGTGCCTTCAGGACACACTAATTAGCTCCAGCCAGTGCTCACCAGCAGAGCAATCCACCGAGATCTCTGGTCTCAGTTCAGGTTTCACTTTCACTGTAATTTGGAAGAAGGCATCAAGTATCTAAGGAAAATGTGTCCTTTAAGCTATACACAGTGGGCAAAAGGGATATGCAGAAGTTTTGGTGTTTTTCTGAAGACTGCAATAAGATTTCAGTAGAAAAGTGTTTGCATGTCTCTTTCTTAGCTTATTTGCCAAGCTTCATTTTTTTTAAGCAATGTGAAACATGTTTTTTTAGCAAAATTAATTCTAAGTTCTGTAGGGTTTTGTGTGTGCCGTCAAATATTTAAACATGTGAAACATGAAGAGATTATTTACATGCCCAAAATTACACCCGTCCTTAAATACCATGCTTGTTGAACACACAGGAGAAATTCCAGGAACCAACCTGGAATCAGAGTCTAGTGCTCTGACTAGAATAAAATATTTAATTTCAGAACCAACCCCTTACCCATCTCTCCTCTGCCGTTAACGTGCGTTACTTAATAAGTGTGGGGCAATCTAAAGAAAGTGCAGTGGGCAGCTAATCCCCAGCTCGCTCCGGGTGCTTGCTGGATGGTGGCGGGCGGGCGCCGCAGCTGCAAAGCCCCTCGTGGTGCCCAGGGCACCCAGCAGCAGCAGATGGCCCTGCAGACAGACAGTCGGCGTAGGGCCAGCAGAAGCTGAGCCGCAGCCCCGCCAGCCAGAGCTGTTTTCGTCCCGTGATTCCCACTCCACGCAGTTCAACACTGGGTCCCTGGGAAGGCTTATTAGCCCCGGCACCGTGCCACGGGAGTTGAGGGCACCGGCTCGGGGCCACTGCTGCGCTCGGGCTCGTCAGATCCTGCCGGAGAGAAGTGCCGAGGAGCACAGCGCAGAGACGGCTCCGTGGCTGTACGAGGCATCAGCCCGGGTCAGTCGGGGACAGAGCTGAACTGCAGCTTACGAGCCTTGCTTGATTCCAGCTGAGGCTGCAGAGCATTTAGATCCCTGCAATATGTCTATAATCTTGGATTTTTTTAATTTATTTTTTTTTTTATTATGCAGAGTATTCCAGTCCCCCATTATGGGAGGTAACAGGGAGCTGACTGCAGCTAGCAGGGCTGGACTACTTGTAGATAGTTGAATTGTCTGACTCTTTCTTGAGCGATTTGTCTTGCATCTTCGTACTTGACTAATTTTGCATTCCTGCTAGTTGTTGTATTTAATATTCTATTTGTGTTTTCCATTCTGCTGCTACCTTTACCAGCATTACTGCTAATGACTTTCAGTTCTTTTCATCAATAAAACACATATTCTCTGGAGTGACAGTAAGATCATCTGCTAGAAACCACATTACTGTTAATAAGACAATACAAAGAAGAAAGAGAATTTCTTTCAGCCCGGGAGCTGTAGTATCACTTTAGTACTGGGGCTTGGGTGAGTGCAGGGGAGGGTGGGGGAATGTAGGCTTTCTTCTTCCGTCTGTTTTTGGAAGAGGGTTTGTAGTTCATTTGCTAGAACTGCACTACCGTAAGTGGTTCATTCTTCTGTAATAGCTATGCACCAAATGTGTCGATACCAGATAATGCAAGTATTCTGACAGGCAACATGAAATACAGGCTGTGAGATGTGGGGCTTATTGTCTGGTAGCTGATTTCATGGGGCATCCTTGTTCTACTCAGAATATCCGCTTCTATCTCTACTGTGGAACAAAGGCATTATTTATAATAGAAGTTTCTTCATGTGCAGAGAGCATTGGCAGAAGTTTGAGTGAGCTGAAAACTGGGTAAGCAGTAATGATAGAGTCTGGTCATACGTGCATATCTGACTGCTCATGCAGGTATCTCAACAGCCAGCCCTCATCTACATAGTGGGGAATTACATCTCAAGTACGTAAATGTAACATGGTTTTGTCAGGTACAAAGGATAAGTTGGCCTTTGACAACTAATCTGGGTCTTTCAGGAAAAAAATTTATAGTGCCTTTTGTTTTGTGTGTGCTTTGTGGTAAATGATACATTAGCTTCTAATCTTCTGTGGTCAAAAGTGCTACTGTGCTTGTCTGTGGGCATCATAACCTGAGCAAAGCAATCTATTGTCTGTGTTCCCTCTTCTGGACAAAAAAAAAATACAGAAGTGTTCATTACTCATACAAACTGGGGATTTATCTAAAGCCAGTTTAATCTTATTAATTCACTAATTTACATACATGCGAAAGCAAGTGGTCTAGTAATTGGGCATTGGTCACTGAGCCACGTAGGAGATGCTGTCCCTCCTGTGGTGCAGTGCAGAATAGAGCCTCCAGAAAATGCTCGCTTTCTGGGTAGCATGTTGGTTTAGGTTGACTGTAAGCCCTCCCCTCCTGCACCAGCTCGGCTTTTTCCTGCTCTCTCCAGCAGCAAATGACTGCACATGGCTGGGTGTGAGAGTAGAAACAAGAGGTTTTGTCAAGCTGATGAGTGGCAAGGAGCTTGACTTTTCAGTCTTTTTTTCCTAGGAAAACTGGCTAATCTTTTTTGGTGTAAAGCTATTCTCACAGCTGCAGTCTGCATGAACAGGGAACAGGAACCCTCAGAGGTGTGTGTGTGTGTGGTTTTGCAAGGTAATGAAGCACTGGGCAGCTAATGGTTGTTTAAAAAACAAACAGAGCCCCAAAATTAAACAGCCACAGTCCTGGTCGGAGTATTTCAGTAGGATGTGGATCCTCAGTGGGTGCCTGCTGCCAAGGCTCTTTGGTATCTGTGGTTCCCAGCCCTGGCCTTTTTTTTTTTTTTTTTTTTTTTTTGTCCTGTTGACTTCTCCCTACACTGATATGTTAGGAGGCTTTAAAGAAATAATAATAGTTAGCGTGCCTAAACTGTTTCCTACATAGTGGAGAATAGACACCTCTGAACATTTCTTTATGCCAACACAAATAAAGAAAATAGACCCTCTCAACTCTTACAATTACTAGAGGCTATATTGTAATATTCGTGATGACTTCTGCCTTTCATCACAGATATCCTCAGTAGACATAAACATATGTAGCGAAAGAAAAACAACTGTCATATGCCCATAACACCTTAAGAAGAGAAAGAATTGCAACAGACCACTGAATCTGCAGACAAAACAAGAGAAATCCCTAAAAATAGAAAGAAGTATGATAACAATGCATAAAGTAGTATAAAAAGACAAGATTAAAAAGCCTATTTGCATATATTCATAAGACTAAGAATATTTTATTTTTAGTTTTATCTAAAGATTTTAATAATTGATTTATAACTAGCTTGTCCAAAAAGAGCATAATTTTAAATATGTACTTTCAAACATCAATGTAAGCACTTGCCATATGTTTCTAAAATGATAATTATAAAAAGGGCCTCTTAAATGGCTGAGATTTTGCTTAGAAATTATGCCAACAAAGACTCCCATAATAGTTCAAGCATGTGCTTTCTGCTTCTGGGGCATTAAGTTTCAATCCTGCTGGGTTTTGTTGTATAAAATTCCTATTCATAGAGTAATTCTAATTAATTCCTGACCCTCCCAAAAGGAATTCCCCCTTGTCCAAAACCTTTCCAAGGTAAAGGAAGTGTCTTTTAAAAGTACAGTAATAACCCTCTGAAGCTGCAGTAGCTCTAAAGATATTTTCAGATGTGTACTAAAATATATACAATCAATTGGTTTTCAGAGTGTGGCTGACCTATAGAATGATCCCACAAGCTAAGTGCCTGTATGAACATTAAAGCTGGTTGTGTGTTCACTTATCCTACTCAAGGGGTATTACTCATAAAACTTAGAATCAATGTAAAATATTGAAAATGCTTGTGCTACAAATTTTACATTCTCTCAAGAGTCAGCTCATGTCTTCCCTTGAGTAGGATAAGCATGGGTACACTCTTTCCTGGGCTCTGGATCAAAACTATAAACAAACAATTCAGTTTTCTTTTAGCAGTACAGGTTTCTTTCATTGATGGTCAGCTTATGCAGGAGGAAACAGAAGCTGTTTGAGGAAGAGGTAGTCTCCATAAAATCCCCCTAGGAAGAATTGTAATAATCACTCCTACTACTTATTCCTTTTAATTAGTGGCTATTGTCTCAATTTTGCTTTGTCCTTTAATCTTTAAGAGGTTTTCTTAAATATCTATAGACTTAAGTCTGTGAGAAGTGTGATAAACTGTTGCTATCCAAGCAGAGAAGTGCTCTGTGGGGTGTAAGAGTGTACACAAACAATACTTGACAAAATCCTACTATCAACATGCACAATGGAGCTCTTTATCTATGAGTAATGCTTCTAGATATGCAACTGATTTTTTTGTTTTATTTATTTTTTTTTCTCCATGTTTGTTTGGAGACACAGACTCCTCAGTTACAGACAGGATTTGGTCTTTCTTTTCAGAGTACGTCCATGTAGTATGTGATTAATTCCTAGGGGTTTTAATTTACTCATGGGAATTAGTGTATGGCTAGGATCCAGAGGGTTTCTGACTCTCCCTGAATACAGAAGAGGCAGGGTGAGTGTGCTGCAATCTGAAAAGATGCAAGCGATCTGATGGATTGCACCTATCAGCTTGAAAGTCAAGATCTCCTGTTACATGCTTGCCCCATCATGTGCTTTCATGTATGGGCTGATGAGTTACTCTTGCTTATGATTTCAAATTATTTGTTCTTTTAAATAGAAGTTTTTAAAAAAAAGTTAGGGAGAGGGAGTCGTCTGGTGAGTTCCTGTGCAGATACAGAAGGTCGTGCTGCCATTCAGGGAGGGCTGGGGAGTTGGGAAGTGAGGAACCTAGTGAAATTCAACAAGGGCAAGTGTAGGGTGCTTCACCTAGAGGGGAATAACCCTGTACACCGATACAGGTTAGGGGCTGACCTGCTGGAAAGCAGCTCTGCAGAGAGAGACCTTGGAGACTCTGTAGACAAGTTTACCATGAGGCAGTAACGTGCCTTTGTGGCCAGGAAGGCCAGCGGTCTCCTGGGGTGCTTTAAAAACACTGTGGCCATCAGGTCAAGGGAGGTCATCCTCCTCCTCTAGTCTGCCCTGCTGAGGCCACGTTTGGAATACCATGTCCAGCTCTGGGCTCCCCAGGGAGCTCCAGGGAACTACTGGAGAGTAGTCTAGCAGAGGGCTACAAAGATGATCAAGAGAATGGAGCACCTCTCTCAAGAGGAAAGGCTGAGAGACCTGGGTCTGTTTAGCCTGGAGAACAGGAGACTGAGAGGGGATCTTTTCAATGCTTATAAATATCTGAAGGGCAGGTGTCAAGAGGATGAAGTCAAACAGTGGTGCCCAGTGACAGGACAAGGGGCAACAGACACAAGCTAGAACACAGGAAATTCCATCTCAGCATGAGGAAAAACTTCTTTACTTTGAGGTTGCCAGAGCACTGGAAAAGGCTGCCCAGAGACATTGTGGAGTCTCCTTTTCCAGAGGTATCCAAAACCTGCCTGAATGCATTCATGTCCAGCCTGCTCTAGGTGAACCTGCTTTGGCAGAAGGGTTGGATTAAATGATCTCTGAAGGTCCCTTCCAACCGCTACAATTCTGTGATTCTGTGATACATGGTGAATAAGCATATATAAATGGCTTATTGTTTAAGTCAAGGCAACATTTGCTGTTAACAGGATGTGTAATTAACTTTAGGTTTTGAATGTGTTAAATGTGCTTCCAAGTTATTTCAAACTTGCTGACAAAGCTGGTTTAAAACTGCAAGTTGTGTGTTTATTACACTTTTAAAAGAATTATTTAAGTAGAAAGTGGCATGCTATGAATGATATACATTATGCAAAAAAATTATGCTATTTGCAAAGGCTAATTAGGCAGTATAGAGCCATTAGCAATACATCTGAGGTTTCAATTAAAGATGATCATTCCCTATAGAAGAAATGTCTACCATCTTACTATTAGTTATCTTACTGCTACTAACTCTACAGGGTTGTGAGTGTGGCAACAAGCTGAAACATGTCATAGAATTTTATGTGTAGGTAGTTTTCTTGTTTTGCAAGCACACAATATTTCCTATAACTATTTATGCATAACTGCTTATGAGGATAAACACAATCAAATAACAGGTATTTAACTGGCCCTTCTTTATCTTTACTTCCCAGTCTGCAGTTTGCTTCTAAACTGTTACTTTTTTTTTAATCATCACAAAAGTCTGGTGTGCTTTACTGTGTCTGCTGGCTTATGTTTGAGCTAGATATTAATGAGAACCTCCACTTGTTTTTAAACTTTTCTTCTCTTGCATAGCTCCAGTGAATCCATCAAATATTTCATTATAACAGGTTCTTACTGTTCTGCTTCCTCTTAACACAGCTCTCAGATTCATAGTTAAAGCTGGAAAAAGTCTTTAATAACTGGACATCATTTTCCTTACTAGTGCAGAAGTACGCATGCCCTTGTAACCTTCTCTAAATGTTTCCTGTGAGCGTTCAACACCAAAACAATTTGATAGGTCTACTGTGTACTTCCACATGTGTTATATTTATAGGTCTTGCGAAGTCCTCTTTTCCTCACAACTCCTTTGATATCATTATTCCTGGGAGCACAATTGATCAATAAAAAGCTACTACATGCTATTTCACTGCAAAGGGAACTGAAGGAGGAACAAAGCATTTTAGACTATGAATGGACATTTAGGGTTGGTGGGTTTCCCTTTCATTTTACTAATCGTGGCTTGTTTTGCCTGGTCCTTGAGCAGGGAGGAAGCTCTTTCATCCTACATGCCAAATAGAAAGAGAGGACACCACAGAAAAATTTATGCCTGCCCTAGCTAAAAAAATACTGGGCAAAAATAATTGGTGAGCAAATCTTAATGAAGAGTAGTGACAGCTAAAGGAATTGGTTGAATAATCTGTACCCTTCAGTGTTATTATTTGTCCCATATCCATTTCTGAGAATGATTGACTTTGTCCTCTCAAACTGATCAGCTCTAATGGTGGTGGTGGGAGCAACACAACTGCTGATACCACCCAGTGCCTGGCTGCTGAAAGAGCTCAACACTTCGCTTGATTGCAGTAGTTTATTCCTCTGGGCAGGGGTAGGGAATGACTGAAGAGGAGACCAAGAAAATTAGACAGAATCATAGAATGGTTTGGGTTGGAAGGGACTTTAAAGATCATCTAGTTCCAACCCCCCTGCCATGTGCAGGGACACCTCCCACTAGAGCAGGTTGCTCAAAGCCCCATCCAGCCTAGCCTTTGGTGAAGGGTGTGTATTAATTGAAAACAGTTGTATTCTCCACATTGACACTTTGGTGTTACTCAGAATGACTTTGCTTTCTCTTACAAATGAGCAGAGGGAAGGCGTTCTGAGGAGGTGATGTTGTGTTGCTGTAGTTGTACAAAATCTGCATCAAACGGGACTCATTTGAGATTGGCTCTTAGTGGCTGAAGAACAGCAAACTGCTTGTAAATCATTGGAACAATCAGTGAAGTGATTTTGTATCTTTCAAAAAGCTCATTTTAATGAATTAATTTCGAGTATTTTTAATATTGCAGTTACTTTAAGATTTATGTGCAACTGAAATATGTCTGCTGTGGGAAACAGCTTTAGAATTCCTTGGCATTTATGTATTTAAATTTTTAAACATAACATTGCATTAATATAGTTGCACTGGATATTAAATTGATTTAAAAGTATTAATACTATACACAAGATACATACTTTAGTGTGTAAATATCGTAACGCGGTAACAAAATGTAAATTGGAAAATATTTTTCACTTTCTTGGTACAAGTATTAGCTTTTTGCATTAATTCCTGATGGCTTATAATCATTATAGCAAGATGACTTGAATTAAATTCTTTGGTTTATAAAAGTGTAAAGTTCTCTGAATCAATTCCTGGATCTTTCAGTCTTACAACATATGTCTGTCCTATGCCTTTTTCAAGTGGAGTAAGAGAACCTTTATAAAGCCATTCACAAAATAGGTACCTCTGGCAATGTATTTGATTTGAAGCCATGAATGTTTCAAAAAAGGCTGTTGTGGTGTGAGCTAGAATAAAAAAGCCCCAAACTCTAACTTTTGCTTAATGATTAAAAAATAAGTGCCGTTTTAACACATCTAGATATTCATTAAAAAATCATTGCATTTGAGTGATCCATCTCATCATAAATGAACCTAAAGACCATTTGAAGGCATTCTTTATTGGCTGTCTGTAAACTGTAATCTTTGTGCTCAGATCCCTAAAAGGGCAGAATATTAGAATATGGCTATTTCCAGTACCGGGGAGAAACAAACAAGCAGAAAATAAGGCAGTTGCCATCTCAGATGTCTCATGCAGGAAAAAAAAAGAAATTAAGAAACTTGTCCCTCAACCAAAACCTTTGTATACCAAATACCCTGTGGGGCTCTAATAGCCATTCATTGGAACAGTGGAGACCTGGCTTCCCTTCCCTGTTGTGGTAAGGATGTGGATATGATCTTAAAGCACATCACCTTTGAGCTCCACCCCTTTTTCCCTCCCTGCTTTTTTTTTTTACTGAAAAAGTGTAAAACCCTTCAGGGAAGAAACTCTCTTCTTTGTGTTGGTGTGAGCCTCTGGGTGCTACTGTGATGCACACCATGCTCTAATCCAGCATCTGTACCATCAGAAATTCTTTTGAGAGAAAATAACACATTTACAGCAATTATGAATAATACTTCACTTATCTAAACCAACAATTCGCCTATCACCAGTGTAGTATGTACTTCTGCCAGGAATGCAGTAAGTAAATGTTGTCAAAAATAGATTATAATTTTTGCTGAAATTTTCAATGCTAATGCACCTTTTATGCAAAAGAATCACTAGGGTTTTTTTCTAACTATGCTTCCCTTATGCAGAGACTGTTAATGGAAGTATATTCTATACTGAAAACAGTTTACTGCTTGATTTTAAAAACAGGTTCTATAACACAGATCTTTTTAATGGAAATGTATTGTAAACACAAACTGTTTACGGTATACTATAAAATATTTTTATGCTGCAACACTCTTTAATGGAGAAGTACTGTATATACTGCACTGATTATTTTCTATTAAACCACATTAAACAAAACCTGTTTTAAACCAATATCTAGTTCATAATTTACATGAACAATTTTAGCTAAGCATTCTAAACCCAATCAACTTCATACAGAAAAACCTTTTAAGGTATTTCTTATTGACTAACTGTGCAGTGGTTCCTCATTTGCAACAGAAAAAGTGGAGAGATGATAAGAGTAACATGAGTTAGTTTTGAAAGCAGTCACATTAAAACATGCTCACTTTCACGTAGGTAAAAGCATTCTCAAACCAAGTTATATTGAACTGTGTCTGCAGTCTTCCTTCTCTAGGAGACTTCATTACTATTACCCTTTCATCCAGACAGGGCTTCTATTTATACGAATTCACCTACTAAAGGTCAATAACAGTCAAAATAAGTCCATTAGGTAATAGTCCGGGTTCTTCAGTGACCCCTCAAGAGAGACTGTGGCAGGGAAGAGGTGCATTCTCTCAGGAGAAAGTGGGCTGATCCCACAGACTTGCTCGCTCGGAGAAGCACTCCCCAAAGCAGTTTTGTGTCTGACACCCACAGCTGCTCCACTGTAGGCAATGGGAGCCCTCCAGGCATGGCCCTGTGCTGCCTCCCTGCAATCCCTGCTCCGTTGGGATGTTTCCATCCTCTTCTTCATAGCAGCACCTGAGTCTCATGCCAGGTGGTTGTGCCTGAGTCTTTCTCACCGAGCCCCTGCTGGCAGGGGGACTGTCTCTTAGCTGACTAGGGGGCTTGGTGCTGAAGAGGGGGAAATATAAAAAGGAGCATCTCATAATGAGTCTGAAAGTCAGAAGTTTGAGATCCTTGAGTCCTTAGATGCCTCCTCTGTAAAGGAAGGACTTCATTTACAGAGACAAGTAACCTTTATTTTTGTGGTCAACCCCTGTCCCATCATGGGACTGTGACCTGGTAACAATGCAGTTGCCAAGTCTTCCTACCCCTACTATTTTTGCAAGAGGTAGAGGACCATAAGAGCAAGTTGTTTCCACACACCACCACCCCCCCCCTCCTTAAAATTCAGATGCCCAGGGTTTAAATCTAAATGAAGCTAAGTGGATGCTTTATTTCTGCAGTTTCGCCTGTGCAACCAAATAAACCTGTGAGTCTCTCCTAGGGCTGTACAAGGTGACAGCTTGAAATACTTATTTATCTTTGAGCTTCACGAGGTGGTACACTGACAGTCACCATGTAGTTTAAAAGGGAAAAGATGTGTTCTATATTCTCTTCTTGTTAACTTGGGAATGAAGAGGTTACAGTCTGGGAAGGATCAATTCTCCTCTTAAACATTAAATTTTACTATTGACCTAATTTAAGAATCATTGTTCTTTAACCCCTTTGGGCTTTTACAGTTGCAGCACAGCAAATACTTTGGTGATGCTCGTTGGTGATGAAAGTTTTGGATCTGTACAGTGGTGCTCTGAAAACGGACAGGGTTAATGTTGGCCAAAGAACTGATGTCGTGACTTTTTGATTTTTCAGTGCCCAGGGTTCCCGCTGCCTCACAGGGAAGATAGTCTTGGAAGGGCTGCCTTCTCTCTAAACCTACTGCAGACGTTTCCAGGCTTTTGCATCATGTCAGATAGAGATATATTTTCAAATTTAAGTGACTTTAAATGGACTCTTACAATATGTGAAGTTATCACTTCCTGTTGTAGAACAGTGTGAAATTGAAGTGCTTAGAGAGACAGGTATATTTAAAATCCTAGCATTTTCTTATAGCTAGCTTATTTCAAGGGTTATAACTGGCTTGAAGCAAATTACCCATTGTCCTGGTTCAGGCTGTTTGTGATAAACTGTCCATCTCATTCTGATCAATGTGGGGTTTTTTTTGTTTTTTTTTTTGTTTGTTTGTTTGTTTGTTTGTTTTTTGTTTGTTTTGTTTTTGTTTTTGTTTTGTTTTTTTTTTCCTCACTTAAAACTCCAGTAAAAAAAGAAAACCACCTCAATATTTGAATAGCTTAGATAATGTTGCTAGCATACATCTTTCACCCTTAGCAATAACAGTAGCATAAAGTCAGTATTTAGCAAGGACAAATGTTGAGAAAAGACTCCAGCTTCTGTGCTGGGTAGTTGCTCAAGATTCTTCTCCACAAATGAAAGGATACATTTTTAAATATGGCTTTTGTTTCAGTGTAACTTTACAATAGATAAACATTTAATAACAGTCAGCTATGACATTTACAAAGAGGAAAACATTTGAACAAAGAGACTTAGCAAATTCTCAGGGTTCTCAAGAGCAAATCTAAAATATTGCATCTTATTGTCCGCAGCTGAGCTCTCTGGACAGTTGCTATGAAAAGCTGCTTTCTGTTTGCTGTAAAGCAGATTTCTGAATGTGTCCATTTTTCCTGGAAACTTTACCCACACTGAATTTGGTTCATACTGTGAAGTTTGGTCTTCTCTTTTGAGTTATTACATACAGTCTTAGGGAAATAAGAAGATGGATAAGTTTTGGTGCTGAAAAAGCCATGGTATTTTTAGGTTCTGATTGAAAACTTTGAACCTAGGTGTAAAAATATCATCTAGATACGGGACTGAGGGACTGGGGTTTGCACAAAGGAGCGGTATCTGTTGTTTTCTGTGGACTTTGAGAAAGGTAAAACGGTTTTTAGTGTCCCAGCCTGGAACAGCTGGGCAAAGAGAGAGGAAATTGCTTTCTCCCAGTACTTGTCAAATAACTGATCTGCAAATTATCCCTCCAAGGGACAAGGTAGACAATGACAATATGTTCATAAATGAGGAGTAAAGTTGCAGTACTGTGGCCAAAATTCTGAAAAAAAGATTGAAATAAAGGTTTATGGAATTGGAGTTTTACTAGTAAAAATGTAATTAATGATCTTATTAATAATCTACCTGGAATACCAGATCAGGATTAATTAAATACAGTGTGTATTATGTAGTTATCAAACCAAAACAACATATATGTGCATATTTAACACAAGTAATGCTCTGTAAATGAGCACGTGCCTAATATTTCCAGGTATCTTTTGTCCAAGGCACTCTGATTCAACAGCCTGCATAAGTGTGGGGGTGTGCTCTCCCTGGTTTGCCCCCCCCCCCGT
>NW_015090920.1:10000381-10186540 GCF_001431845.1 Calidris pugnax
GGCTGCACGCCAGGATCTCCCCTTTGGTGAGGATGCTCACTGAAGGTTCTGCTCCTCGAGGTTGAGAGATTTCTTGCCGCAACAGAGTTTCCGGTTCTACTCCTCGAGGTTGAGGGAATCCTTGCCGCAACAGAGTTTCGGTAAGTGACTAATAGCATGCTAAACTTTGAAATTTTATCTAAGTAATGTAAAGGATTAATTGTGCATATATAATCCTTTAGACATAAACCGTTGACCAAGTCTGGGACTAGGATTGGATCCAGCCGCACCTAGACTCCTCTCTGAGAAGGAGTTTAGAAAGCAAGGGGGTCCTTTCTGAACCTCGTGACTCAACGGGAGGGTCTTCCTGACAGCTTCTCTGACCCTGTCCTCTGTGCAGTAAATAATAGAGTGTACCCTGACGTCAAATCTTGTAAACACTATCGCATTTACCACTGATTTTATCACACTACTGGTTTTGTTAAATCACTGTTTCACCTTAATAAATATTTCTCTGCTTCACTCTAACCAGTGAAGTTAATCACTCCGTCCGCGACAATAAGATACAAAGAAAGCAGGAGGAAGTTCCCGCAACAAACACAGTTTGCAAAAGTGAGATCTCTGTTTTCTTCAGTGAAAAGCCACTCAACATATTACACTGACAATCTTTGATGGGAAATGACTAATTTCATGAACGTGCAGTTGTTTGGTTGAATGAATTTAACAAAACATGTTACAGTACAGAAAATTTAGTTATTCGATTATGTTTTCTGTTGTACAGTAAAGAAACAGAGCACAGCCTAACAAAATACTTAAGTGTTTATAAGCTGAAACATATTTTGGTAACATCTGATTAGAAGTTAATATCTTAGGCGATCTATCATTATCGGTATTAAATGTATTATCCCAACTGAAATAATAAATTTCATTTTACTTCTGTTTAATAGCAAACATGAATCAGAAAATGTTTCCTGAATTTTATTAAAATTCTGTTATAGCTCATTTATAACTGAGGACAATGAAGTACTTACAGAATACAGAATGGTATAATCACTGTAAAGATAAAGAGCTCCAAGCTACCTGTTCTATATTGTTAGCATAAATGGAAAATAAGATTGGATCAAGATAAGAGTTTTGCAAGACTGCCTTGGTTTTATTCTTAACAAATTTTTGCTCCTATCTGATCTGACATGCAGTTTATTCTGAATAAGGGCCTAATCTTGAAGTCTTCATCCAGACAATGAACACATGGGCTGCACGTGGCCTCAAGCTTACATGTTTGTGGCTGGTGGGACTCAGTGCAATTAAGGCACCTCAATAAAATGAATTCTCAAGGATTTCAGCACGAGCCCGCAGCACTTCAGAAGCAGCTGACAGAATCCCCCATTGTGTCTTCTCTGATCTGTATATAGTACAAATTGTGTGGCCTACAGAAACTGTGTGATCAAACAGCATCACTAGATTTCTGCAGTAAAAATCACAGAACGTGCTTTTCAATTCAGCTGTACTCAGGAAAACCGCAGTGCTATTTTTGGGGGGCAGCTGAGAGTATGTTTGGTAAAATGAATATTCTGCTGAAAGTTCTTTCTGAGTAAACCCAAATACCTTGAGCAGGTTTGCAATGGTATTGCAATTGCTTTTTCTTGTAATAGACCAGTCTTCAGGGGTGACTGTTACGCTTTGGAATTTACTTTGCCTGTCTTTCTTGAAAAGTGTGTGGTTGTGTGCGTGCATATATGTATATTCATATATGTGCATGTATTCTAGTTCTGAAGTGCTCAGGATAGAGAACAGTGGTCATATGCAGAGATTTATCAAATATCTCTGTGCTGGTTTTTTTTGTGTGGTGGTTTTGTGTTTTTTTTTTTTTTGTCCAATATGACATTTTGGTCAATCTATAAAGCAATACAGAGCTTTATTTTTCACAGCCACTGCAGTGTTGACTTTGGCAGTGGTGAGGAGACCAGGTGGTTGTCACCTGCAGCAGTATTTTTAGTTAGTTTGGAATGAACAGCATTTAGTACTGGCCAATGTGGTGCTATTAGATCTATAGGTGAAGAACTTAAAACTACATCTGGAATTTATTACTGGAACTGTTTGTCTATAAGAAGCTCTTGTCCTGTTCTTGCGACTCTATACTGAGTATTACTTTTTCATTGAAAGTGAGTGCCGTCACAAACATTAAATGTGGAAAACTGAAGCAATAAGAGCTGGGATATATGCTATTTAAACTGTTAAGCCATTTTTTAAAGCCTTAAAGGTTGGAAATGTAAGGAATTAAAATGACATTTGTGAGGTCTAGAAAGTACTGTTGGAGAGAGTATTGTTTGATGGTTCATCAATTAATTTTTTCCTCAATGTGATGTTACCTCTCTTTCTTTCTTTTCTGTATTTTTGTATTTAACCATAAATCTGTGTGTGCATCTGTGGATTATCAGTCCCCAATTAGAGATCTGTGTAATTTAAACTGCTTATATACATTGTGACCAGAACCCTAGTGCTTACTGCTGCTAGACAAGTAAGTGATAAGAGTTGGACACAGTTCACCACTGAATAGTTGATGCCCAAAGTAAGATCAGTGTCACATGAACCAATCCTATAAATTATAAATGCAAAGAGAAGTGGGTTTTGTATGTCTGTCTGTTAAACTTCAGTGCCCTGACAGCGAGTAAGAAGTGTCTCTATTTTCCTCTGATGTCTTGTAGTTTACATAATTTCTCAGTATTCAATAAACAAGTTCCTTGCTCTTAGAGCTAAATGGTTCTTCCCTCTTGGCTTTTAGGGAATATCTAAAAGGCTATTTTGCCTGCAGAATTCCTTATTTAGAATTTTCAGTAACCATTGCAGGTGCACAACTCTGCAAGAACTCAATAGTGGAGCTCTCTAAGAAAAAGATGTATCACCATAATACTGGGACACCTCTCTTGGAAACCCCCTCAGAATTTTTACCAGTTGCGTCCCCTATATGATTTTGAAATGCCATACCAACAAATGGAAAGCAGCAGTCCTGCTGTCACCATCTGAGGGTATTTTTAGTTTTTTCTTTTGTACAATCCTAGAGACTTTCCACAGAGAAGGTCCTTCTCTCATTCTGTTTGCTTTGTTTTGTAGTTAGTTCAGGTGCTGGTCAGTTGGGAGATCTGAGCAGTGCATTGGGTCAGATGACCTCCAGGAGTTCCTCCCAGCCTCAATTATTCTGTGTGTATGTGCATACATGCCGCTTCTTTAGGTGCACAAAGACTTTTTAGTTCATATAATTTTGTAGTGTCTTACATCTCTGGTAGTTCAGTAGATACCTCTTGTACTTATCTGATAGTCGCTCTGCCAGTTTACTGAAAATGTCCAATTTACATTCACTCTACATCAACTAAAATAAGCGTGCATGTGGCAACAAAGTATACTTATTCTTCCTCAGCTCTCATCCCAGAGTGAACTGGAAAATATTTTGTTGTCATGACCATACAGCAAACCATGTAAATGCAGACTAATGGGTGATTTTAGTAAAATGTCCCTTTTTCTAGCAGTAGAGCAAGGGAACAAACACATTTTCTCCAAGGGTTCCTGTGTATAAATGGAATGGTTGCACGTAGATGTTGCTTGTAGTTATGGTCCAAATGTATTTTATTATTCTGGGAGGAAAAAAACCACCAAAAACATCCAGGACCAAAACAGTCTTAAATCTGTTCTCATGTGAAAAAAAAAAAAAAAATGCGCACACACACACATATACATGTGTATATATACATAGATCTAAAAAACCCTTTTGTTCCTTATTGTAGACCTTGGATTATCTGTAGAGCTGAGCTAAGATTAGTTCCAAGTTTAACATCCAAGTTAAAGGATTTTTCCAGGTTTCTGTTCTTACAACCCAGTGCTGTATCACAGCAAAATTATGGACTGTCAGTAGGAATTTGACATGTAAAATCCTTCTGCAGCATTGATCCTCACTGTAAATATCTTAGATATTTTTATTAAAAATGTTATTTTTAAGTAAGATGGACTGAGGATTGGAAAAGAGCTGTTAATGAGTAAATGAATGTACCGTACCCCAAACACACTTCAGATATGTCCACCACTGATATCTGTCCTTGGTAATTTACTTACGATTATTGGATTATTACTGACTTCCTGCACAGCAATGGCTTATTTGTTAATGTCTCAGATCCTGATATAGTTCTTGAATTCACACCATTATAACTTTTATTCTTTAAATAGAGTTGAGTGCAAGTTCACTACTTTGTTATGAATAAATGCTTGTTCTTATCTAGAATTTAAAGAAAAATAATATTAGGTCAATTTAATTAGCATAAAAGAAGAAATTTTATCATTACAGAAGCAATCCTACCTGTTAGAAATATACTAAATAGAATCAGAAAAATAATTAAACGGTTTCTCCAATAAGGATGCACAGGAATGGATTCTTTCAGGAATCCATAGAGATCTCTTCTGGTTGCAGTATACAAAAAAACCCCACCAACACAAACACAAACCACACTGCAGCTGGCATTCCTAGCTAAATGTCAATAATGGACTCCTCCAAGATGCTGGTCCCTGGGGTTCTGGGTTCATGCACATTGAGGAAGAACTGGTACAAGGACAAAACCCTTTCCATGGCCAAGAGAATTATTGTTTAAAATATATATTGTATTGTGCATAGACATGTGCAATGTCTATTACTGATTTTTTACCCACTAAATTACTGTTAGTGGGTTCAAAGCATCTAATTCAGTGATGAACACAGAAATCTAATTCACACGTACTGACCCTCACCTTGCTTTAACTGCAGCTTGGTTAATAGTATTTGCTGTCATCACCACCACACTGGGCAGTTTCCTTCTAAGCCTATTTCATAGATACTGTTCCAAGTACTTTCAGAGAACATTTTATTTGGCTTCAAATGAGAATTGAGTAGTTTTGTCTCGAACCCATTCTGCCTATGTGCTTTGTGTATACCTTCTCTTTGACTTCCAAAAATTCAGTTGTTTTTTGTGAAATCAAACCCCACATAACATAGGGACTACTCAAATTGATCATGACAACTGTAAGAGAAGATCAAGATCTTCACCTGACATGAGGGTTTTGATTCAGAACTTTTCCATGTGAAAGATGAGGACAGGAATAATTCTGAGTGCTCTGATATAAATCAGGAATAACTACTCTGAAGTTAGCACAGTTATACTAGTATAAAAAGGATGTGGGAAGATCAGGCTAAAGATAAATGACTGATGTGAAATTATGCGTGTGTATGCATAGATATCAAGACATTTTTGGTTTCAGAATTATCTTTGCTACTAGTAGAATTTCTCTCTTAAAACAGAAGATAGATGTAGAACATAAAATATTTGTTCCTGGACTTTTTTAAAGGTGTTGTACAAGTTAAAATGACACAAGTAGTCTTTTTTTCTCCTCTCTCATTTTAACTTCAGTACTTAGGCAAGTATAATGAGATTAAAAATCTAACTTGCACCACATGAATGAAAAATTTGCCAGAGCTGTTACCAGAATTAATTCAGTCTAGAATTACATTTTGAAACACTGTTAATTGGTGTATATCTAAGATCAATTGTACTATGCAAATTTACTGAAATTGAGGACCTGGATCCTAGAGATGGTTTTCAAATATACATTAATCAAAAAAGGTGTGAATATTGTTACTAGATAATAATTCAGAAGATTCTCTAGGAATAATTGTATTCGTAGCAAGTTAATAATGTTGGGTTGGGTTAGCTTTGGAAGAAAAAGCCACTGTGTCTATGTACTTCACCAAGATTTTGAGTGGTTCTGATAAGGCTGAAGAAAAATAGTTATATATGGGGGACTTGGTAATTTTACACAAAACTAAAGTGAACTTTATTGACTTAATGCAGTTATATGTTGTGTGTAGGCAAATCTCTGGACTTCTCTATATATATATTTTTTTTTTTTTAAATCACCCAAAATTCGTACAGACATAATCTAGACATGAATTGATATAAATCATAACAATGAGATCTGGAGTGTGTGGAGTTGGGATAAAAGTGGATGTTATTTGGAGCCAACTACACCACTACCTGTTGTCACTGAAATGGAGTTAGGATTGCTACAGATATTTGGTAAATGAATGTTGGTTTGGATTAATATGGCCTGTATTGAAAAATCAGCAGGATGGAAATTGAGTGAATCAAGGTAAATTGGGTTTCACAGATATTCAGAGATTCTTAAAAGGTATTGACAATGTAGAATACCTCTGTAATCTACATTCAGAAACACACTAGTGATCAAAAGGAAAAAAAAACCAAAACCACAGCAAGTTGTTTTGGGAGAACATAATAGTTACAGAATCCCCATGACCTCTGCGATATTACTACCTGCTTTCTCAGGGGGGGCAGTTTAGAAAAGAGAATTTTGTTAATTGCATAGTACCTACAGTGAGATTTTGCTATTATTATTACCGAGTTTTATTCCCATTGACAAAATCAGTAATAATTTGTAAGAAAGCCAACAAGAGTACTTCCGTAATGCAGGGACATGGTAAAGGGAGGTCGGGTGAGGCTTGCCCAGAGGAGAGGAGGAGGAAGGTGCTGCCAGGGGCTGTAGGGACACCTGCAGCCCCCTGCAACACACCCCAGCCTCTCCCGTGCCGCAGGGGAGGCACTCCCGCATCCCACGGTTTTCTTCCCTCCTATGAGGAAAGGAGCAGGAGGAAAAGTGTTGTTTACTATATCTGGGCCTTGAAAGCTCGAGAAACACATTTCACACAGTGTTACGCCTGAAGAAAACTTCACTCCCTTCTGATGCATGAGGCCAAGCTATTTAAGTACCACTGTTATGTAAATATTTACATTTGTAAAAAAAATATACTTTCTCGTAATAATTATATCTACTCAATGCATACCGTCTTCGCTTAATAGCAAACATTAAAACAAGATACTTACAAAGAGAAACCCTTGTCATTTGGCAAAGAAAACCGCAATAATCCTCTGCTACTTGCTCCCCCCTCCATTTTAATTGTTAATATCTTTTCAGCATGCGGGAGAAGTAATCTCCTACCACGCTAAAGCAGTCAGCCTAATTGAAAAGAAATACAAGTCATCTAGTGCACAGCTGAAAAATTCAGCTAAAATGCAATCTGTCATTATCTTTCCAATGCCAATTTTAAATAGGTATTAAAGTAAATGGGGGAAACATCTTCTCATTTCTCTTGCGGTATCATTTCGTTTTTACAGAAATCCCTAATCCTCAAATGAAGATTCTGCCCGATACCTAACAAAACACTCAAGGCTCAGCCTCAAGTGTCTTGGAAACCAGATCCAAAAATAGAGGAATAATTTCCCTATCATGAATTAATCTCATTTGAAAATTCTTTTAAAAATACAGTTTATGCAATGCAAATCCTCGCTCCCAGAATAACCTGTATTTGTGGTTGTTATGCCACAGTCAAGAGATAAATTACTGCTCAGTGAGCTGTTTCAGCATGGCAACGTGAACTGCAGCTAGGATTAAGGAAACTGATGAAGCATAACATACCATGAAAGAAATGAAAACATTTTATAGGACACATGGGTATTATTGACAGGTTTCTACTTTTTAGATACAATGAACTCTTTCAGCAGGAGATCGTATTTGAAAAGTATCCTGCATTAGAAAATTATATGCCACATTTAAAAGTATTCACACTTTTAGTCCCCAAATTATTATGCGCTATATAACACATTTCAATTTAATTGGAGAAATGTTGCATTGTGATGCTCAACACTTGTTTAATGGAGATAATATTTTAGCTTGGTAGGGAGAGTTGGATTCATTTGAAGCTGAGACATCCTCAGATTTGTAATTACCAATGCAGGCTTCTGAGTAGGTAAAGTATATTGAAAATATGTCAGATGGGGCCTTATAGAAAATCCATCAAGTCCTTAACAGGTCAAGCCCCAAAAAAAATCATGCTAAAGCTATTACCATCAAAGTTTATTTGGCCCTGGTTTCAGAAAGACAACTTTCTTCAGAATTCTCCACTAACTGAAATCCCTACAACTGCAGGAACTTCAGGTTCTGCACCATATTGCGTGTGCTCAGCAAGTGTAAGGAAATGGCTGGTTAAAAAGATACCCCTACATGAAGCCTGTCAAATTGAAAAAGAGAGTTTTTAGCATTCTACTGTAAAACACGATGGCTAATTATTTTTCCTTCAGCAGCCTTGCTTTCTTGTTCCTTCCCTGAAGTAGTAAAAGATTCAGCTAGATTGAACAAAGACTATGCTCTCAGGAGCAATCCTCTCTTGGTAGGAAATGATGTGACATTTCTGCTGCTATTCTTTCTGGTGTTCACAAATTGGAAAATGTTGTAGTTAGTGTGACCAAGATAGTGCCTCTGTTGTAACCATAGAGGTAGTGGCAGAGAAAAGGAAAACAAGAAATAGGGTTAGGAAGAATCCCTGGCTAAAGTGTGCTTTCTACTCAGTCCTTTCATTTGAATCAATAGCAATTAGTGTTTTAGAGGGATCCTTTTCAGTAACTCTAACAGCTGTTTTGGTGAGGTGGCATAAGTATCTCTTAAGTCTCTTTTATCTCAGTGTCCATAGAGCCCTAAATTCATGGGTCACAGAAGTTTTAGAGCAAGATGTCTTTGAAGAGTGCTCATATAAGCTGTGGTTTTGGTCAATCCACATCCTGCAGCGGCTTGCACATAACCATAGTTAGTAACAAAGCTTATTGTGTCACTGATAAGACCCCCTACTAGGTTAAATGGCCTGGCTAGACTGGAGTCTAATGGGTGGAGAGCTTTCCACAGTTATATTTTGACTAGCAGTTCTGTAATTTTACTGTTGGGGAAAAGTCTGAGCAGTCAAGACATAGGACCAAGTCAGTCCTGCTCCAGTCAGTGATATACCAGCTCTTGTAATGCCATTTACATACATTTTCAGAGCGTGACTGCAGGACAACAACCTTCAATGTTTGCTGGTGCACAGGGGAATCACATGTGTAGGTTTGTACCTCTCCTCTCTGCTATGCTTGATGGCAGTGGGGAGTGCCTCCAAAATCCCATGATTGTGAGCAAGGATCAGGAGGAAGAGCCTGTCAATAGGTGCCATCATCCTTGTTCACCTCCCTCAGCAATTGGTACTTAGAAAGGAGAGTGAGCTCTAATCTTTTCCCTCTGATAGTAACTGCATCGATATTTCCTGAAACCCTACCACCTAACTGCAGAGTGAAAACCAGTTCTTGGTCCACATCTGAAGAACAGAAAGCTTTCTAGATTAGTAACCAAATTTTATAAATGTTAGACATAAAGCTTAATAGATATTTCAAGGGAAATAAACACACTTCTTGTTTGACTATTATACTAGTTTTGATGCTATTGTTTAAGTCAAAGCTGAAAAACTGATAAATTTATGGTGGGACACACAGAAGGAAGTATGAAGATGGAGAAAGACAAAACTATACTGAGGGGAATCTGGCTGAAAACTGATTGGAATATGAACTATGTGCTGTTAGATAAACTGCCTTATTCTTTACTGCAGACAAAAATCTAGAAAATATTATTTTTCTGCCCTCTATTTCATTTGGAATCTGGGGAGAAGGGACAAAACAATGACAATAATAATAATAAAAGTAATATTAATAATAATCTCTTGTGGAGGCAGAGGAAAAGTAGGGAATTTAGGTGATATATGTAGTGAGACTGCATGTGGAATGCAGATTAGTATGAATTAGGGGAAAGAAAATGTTTGTGCAAAACACTGCCTGTCTGAATACAGATTTCTTAATCAGCACAAGAAGACTTTGAAAACAGAGAATGATATTTTTATGTTCTACAAAATGTCATTGTTTTCAGAAGTTATACTGTATTGTATGCATCATATTATGCAGCACAAGATCTAGATGAGAAAATCAAGCCAATGAACTCAAACCACCCAGCGTGTCTGCCTTTCAAAAACTGGTATACTGCTGAACCTAAAGAGAGAATAAAGGCAGAGGAATGATATTTTATTGGCATTTGGTAGTGATGGGATGCCCATGGTTATAACTGGCATAAGGAAAAGTTGTGTTAACGCACACAACACACCTCTTCCCCCATTTCTCTGGGCTACTGATTTGAAACTATCTATTCTGTTTGTTCTACGCCACATATGTAAAAAAACCAACCAAACAAAAAAAATTAAGAGGCCTTAAATTACACTTCTGGATATATAACATAGGAAAAGGACTAATAAGCTAACATGCAATTTTCAAAACAGAATGTGGATTCTAAATATTAATTTGGCTGTATTCTGCTAGTGGCTAATGGTGGCCAGCCAGGTTTTGGTGAAGAGAAAGCATATAAGTAGAACAGGATATACTAGAACTCTGATTAAATATTTACAGGCTATTACTTATCACAGAATTTTCGTATTAATATAAAATATCAGTTATCATTCTGCAGAGGATTAAGTGTTATAGGACTACTTAAAATTCCAATAGGCTGTTTGCTTTTTTTTTTTTCCTTTGTGTCTAGGGAACTACCCTCAATTTTATGTGTAGACTGGAAGAATGACGAATATTTTCTGTCTTCTCCATCCACCTCTCCCAAATATGTTATACAAATTCTTTCAGTTGAACTTAGTATCGTAGTTTTTGTGTTTAATGATTGAAACTCTAATTCAGATCCATGCTGAGGCTGAGCATAGTAATAAATACAAACTGGTTCTACTTGATGCACATTTTGGGGAGGGTGGAGGAGTGGGATAAAATAAAAATTATGCAAAAGAGAAAAAAAATTGCATTTACAAAAATAGTTGATAAAAAGTATTTTCTGCTTCTTGTAAATGCCAAATATCCTTAGCTAAAGTTATCTGCCACAGAAACTGCCCCCAATGTCCTCATCACCAACCACAGGACAAGTCCCAGCTGGAACCATTTATTGGCTTAGTCAAGTGCTCCACTACTTTGTTCTAAATATGTCAACTTTGATTCATTCTTGGGCTTAGTTGCTGTCAAACATTGTTAAATGGAACTGGAATCAGCATTGCACCTAGGCTTCCACTAAGCCAAAACCGTAATCACTTCTGTAGAAATGTTAGTATTCTGGGGCACTAGAGAGTCACTTTGATAAGGAGTGTGGTGTTTCTGTAAGGGTATCTTGTATGAAAAGGGAAGTCTGGTCTCATCTTTGGCAACAGCTAGAGGGAAGAAGCTCATAACATTGGTTCTGAAAGTTTTGGCAACAATCTCTGTCCCTCAAAAGTGCCAAACTTCTTATTTATTTGCATGATTTATACTGTCAGGGCATATGCAGGAGTACATTATCAGACCCAAGTTAGGACTATCCCCATCAACTAAAGCACTAGTGTTGTTTAGTTTAACACTTGATTAGAGTTTGGTGTTGTAAGTGAGGCTAAATGGAAAAATTGGATCATTCTGAGACGTGAACAGTAAAGTACAAAATGTTTTAAAGTGGATAAGGGAAAAATAGGTTTAATCTATAGGCTACAAAGGCAGCTAAAGACATACTCAAAATAGCATGTTATCTACATCTGCTCATATTGTGCAACGATTTTAGGTAACACTTACATAGATTTCAGAGGGTGTTACAAAGGAAAACAGCATTTGAAAGAAGTATACACTTGGATGTCATGTGACATGAGGAAGGGATCACAAGTGCTACCAAAAATTGCTGATGTAGTAATTTATGGTGAAAACTAAAAATTGAAGGCAAGTTGGACAAATGAATATTCACATGGTTGTTAAGCACACTGTGGCTGATTTTGAGCAGTATTGCCTCTGCTATTTAGCAGGGGTCTTCAAAATGTGCAAATGGACCACACGGCCTCCAAAAGGATGCATCTCTTTATGAATTTATGCAGCTGAGTCTTAGATCTATAGTTTTCTTCACTGTGAAATGTAGGGTGAGCAAGATGATCCCAAGAGATGTCTTTAGTGGTACATAAAGGTACCTTCTCAGTAATTTGTCTTAAATATGCCATATTTATTACAAAGCATTCAGTAAATCTACATAAACATGATTTCCTTCTTGTAGTCTACTGTGCTTTGGATGGTAAGGTCACCTTCACCTAATGTTCCACCTCTCCCCCTTCATCCCCTGATTTCTTAGAATATACTTCTCAACACAGGAAATCTTTTAGATGTGTGTGTGAGTTTGTGGCTAGGTGGGGTTTGAAGAAGAGGAATTACTAGATTACAGCTTGCCAACAAT
Organism: Calidris pugnax; assembly: GCF_001431845.1. Lineage (NCBI taxonomy): Eukaryota > Metazoa > Chordata > Aves > Charadriiformes > Scolopacidae > Calidris > Calidris pugnax. Next base: position 10,012,529 of record NW_015090920.1, read on the forward strand.
TCATGCTCTCTTCACAACATTGTTGGTTTGGTTTTTTAGTGCCTTGAAGTAAGTGTGTGTGTGTGTGTGTATTTATCTGTGCACAGGGATAAAACACCAGTGAATAAGAATTTCTCACTCAGTTACTCTAGCAACAATGTTTTGAATCTTTTGTGCTCTGGTCTACATTGCTTCCCTAGGGCAAAACACAGGAAGAGTTAAGCCTTGTTTATTTTTCAACCTGCCACAATATTTACTTTTGTGTTTACAGTATTCGGTGCATCTGGTTCAAGCAAAGCTAAGAAAGATTTCACCTTAAATCATTGACATAACAGAAGCTGAAAACTTGTAATACTGTTTTTCCCCACAGTATTTTAAGGAGAAATAACTGACTATCATGTCAATAGTTAAATCTGCTAAAAATCATTGTGAATGTGATTCTTTTTTGAATTTAATTTCACAATTTCCAGATAGTAATAGTTTAACTCCTTTTATGTTACATGCATTCAATTTTATAACAAACTGAATAGAATCCTGAAATTGCTTAGCCACACATTAGACCAGAAACATCAATGCTATTATATTTCATTAATGAAGAAAGCACTGTGCATAACTAATGGATTTTATTAAGGCTAATATATATAACAGCAGGAGCAGTTGGTAGACCAAGGAAAGATTTTCAACAAGCACTCTGTGGAACTACAAGTCACTGAAAGATAAAATAATAAACTTGTTTGACACACTGAGGAGCGTGTGTAACTTTGATAGTTGTAGGGTGAAGACACCGTGCTTGATAACTCTGGAGCTAGGAGGGTCCTGAAGTAACAGCATTTGACATGGCTGGGACATCTCATCAAAGGGAAAGAAAGAACCCTGATGAGAAATAGTAAAGAGGACTCCTGGTGGGAAAGCTGCTGCCATGCAGAAAACTGTATTAGATAAAGATGTCTGAGAAACTCATCCCTCCTGGGATGCAGCAGCGGATCTAATAATTGATGGAATATTATTAAGATATGTTGCTAAAGATGCTTTTGGTGCAGTGTGAATAACACAAAGTGTATGTTAACAAAGTAACATTTCATTAGTTTACCTTAGTTTGTTCTTAAGAAATTGGTCTTGAGCCTTTTGTGGTCTATAGGCAGTCATTGGTGTACTGGTAATTACTGTACATCACAGATAGGGTCATACTTTTGAAGTTCTAGCAACCTTTAACAGTGTTTCAATAAATTTCTTTCACTGGATTTTTTCTTCAGTAGTGAAATGATGAGACTTGGATCCCAGGAAAGCAGAATGTTGTCCCCGTTAATTGAAAAGTCTAGCTACTTTGTGGTAGCCATTTTGGCAGTTAATTCCTAAGGTGTTTGCCACTTACTCTTTGATAATCTTTAAGAAATTATATATTTATCAGAAGAATGCTCCTTTTTAAGAAGCTCAAACACAAAACCAGAAGACTATGTGTTAACTCAGCTCTTGCAAATATAATAGCATTGTAAAGCACTTATTTGCATAGACCTAATGTTCCAAACAAACTAAATATTGCACTACCTCGTCCTGAAGTTCAGTGCTAAAGTATAAAGCTAACTTTAAACGCAACCTTGACTCTCCTGTTAGTAAGGAAAACCAAACCTTTTTGGCTGGTGAAAAGGCCAAGTGTAGCATACAGCATGCCTATGTTTAGAAGAGGTTGTCAGGTCATCCAGCAGCAAATACGAGATGAGCACACCAGGAAGAGGACTCTGTCCCTAGTGCAGAATTACTTCTGCAAGGCCACCTGGTCCAGAACTGCTTTAAAAAAAAAACCCAGAAGGTATCACCTCTCAGCTAAAGGGCAGGTTGTAAAGTAGTAGCCGATGTGTAGGGGAACAGGTGCAGAATAAGTAGAGAAATAAAACACAATAAAAAGAACGCATACATGCAAGAAAATTTGTCCTTCTGCTGAAAGTTAGTGACCCAAAACCTGCTTTTTCCATCTGGCTGGTCTTAGTTCGAACTTCAGGTGTGATCAGATGATCTGAACATCACATGACCTTTTGTTCCAGGTCTTTAAAGATCACTGGCCGCAGGGAAAAAAAAAAAAAGTTACTTTTCTGCTTACAAAGACAGCTATGTTACAATATTTAAAACCTTTATTCTTTTTTCCTGTACAAAGCTACAGCTTTGCACACAAAATTCATCTGAGAGAGAATTATACTGCTGCCAACTTGCGGTATCTCAGACAGTGCCTACAATCCAATCGTAAAATATTGAAAAAGAAACAATTAAGTCTATTTTGTTCTATTGGTTCTGTGTTTTACATGCAAATATGAATCTTGAGGAGGAATTAATTGTCTTTTCAAGACACAGGACATTCTAAACTTAGTTGGAGATTGCATAGACCATAACAGTCCATGCTTACTACCTATCTAACAAAGGCTTGTACCTTCTTGAATTAATTCTTATTTCAACATGTTTATATATAATTTGAACTCTACGTTTTGAAGAATTCGCTTTAGTATTGGTCAGTTGTTTTGTAGCTCTGCGGTGCAATAAACCTGGTATTGCCATTGTTAGCAAGAAACTGTGGAAGTTGCATTAGTCCTGCAAGGCCCCAGAGCTCAGTCCTGCCCGGACTGCTTTAGCTGCTGTTGGTCTAGCCTGGAGATGTGTTTTAGCTTGTTTCTCTAACGAGCAGTCAAATATTGTTTAGTTTTAGGTTAGCTCTCTGCAACTGCGTGGTGCAGCGTTATGAAAATGTTGTTGCATCTCTGTGAGTACTAGGTAGTAAAAACAATCTGTTATTCTGTGTAGAGTGAACTATCTCTGACCCCAAAATAATAATATGGAGTGGAGGAGAACAGTCAAAAGATGGTAGCAAAGGCCTTGAACGCACAGCCTGGGGATGACAGGAGAGACTATAAACAGTGCTGTAAACAAATTGCCAATGTTGCCAAGGAAAGTACTCTTGGGAATCAGATAAAACCAGTTTTAAGGCAAAACAAAAGGAACAGCAAATACCTAGAAAATACAATGTGTACTGTGTATATCATAGCATATGAGGATATAATGTGGAGTTGTAGACTAATGAAGATCAAGGTATATCAGAACCAATGTCATGCAGGCTTTAGAGTAGGAGGAAATTCAGCACTGGCATCATACTCCTCGTGGTGAAGAGGGTAGGATGCTGACCTCTGATCCCAGCTCCTCCACCTCTTCCTCTTGTGAGCAGTTCTCACTGCTGACCTCAGGATCCAGAGGAACAGGGGAAGGACAATACAAGCAATACAAGGTGGATACTCAAGGTCTGTGGATAAAAATTTCAAATGCTCTATTAATGAGGCTTTTTCTATAATATTGCAATTTAGACAATAAACTTTAGTATTGTTGTAACTGGGGTAGTAAGTCTTCGATTAGACATGTAAGAGTTCAGAATAGCAATTAATTCTTGGTTAGAAATATATTTCTTTAGCCCACATAAAAAGCACCAATTCTATTCTTAATTTGCCTCAGAAGTCTGTGTTTTACCAGCTGACTTTATATGTCTAGATTAAGTTCTGCCTACCAAACTTCCCCCACCTCTGAATTTGTCGTGACCAATTTCTGGCATGTGAATTTTTGTCTGAGAGACTGTACATCCCTCTGTTATCAAATTAATATTCCACAGGCAAGTTATTTAGAGATCAAGTCAGTTTTTAACTTCCTCTTTGAACAGATGGAATAAATAGACTTTGATTTGCCAGAGGTTTTTAATAACAAAATGTGACTTCTAATCTTATTCTCGTGTTTCTTTACTTTTTCAATTTTACAAAATCTTTTGAAATCAAATGTAGCAGACCCAGACAGATTATGTCAGTATTCGTTATTCTGTTGGCAGGCAAAATGGTTTTGTTATTCCTACCTGGTGTCCACTGTATATGCGGTGCTTTATTTGCTCTTTGTGCCACAATCTGACACTAGAAATTCATGTCTGGCTGATGGTTTCATTAGCTGTCCTAAAAGCAGCCATATCTGCAAGAGACCAAACAAAACATGAAAACCTTTCTAACCATAACGTGCTATAAAATGCTTTGAACTCTCTTTTGCTCTGCTGACAATAAGATCTTTCCTTCTTTTTATTTTCCCTTAGTATTTTTCTAAATTCCTTGTTTCTAATAAATTTTTGGTTTGGTATGCTTCTTTTCTTTTTAATGTCAGTTTTACTTAAGAATGCTGGGATTTTGTTTTACTTGTATTAGCCTGGTCTCTTTTGTTCAGGAGAATTTTAAGACTGGGACCAAAAGCTCACGTAAATATCACGGCTATGTTTTCCTGTTTACCTTATGTCTCCCATGATTTCTCTGATAACTGTTACCTCAGTGTGAGGATGTCCTCAGTCATAAGATTTTTCCCTTAACAGCTGAAACTTATAGTATTTTGCGTATAAATGCAACTGAGCTACACTGATGCCATTTGAGCATGCAGGCTTTGAAGTTGTGATATCCGTTTGATGCTGCTGCCAGATGAGATCTGACATAGTCCAGCATGCTGGATCACTCACTTTAAGAAGTTGTCACCTACAGTTGTTAACAATTGTTTTAGAAATTCTCAGATTATTTTTTATTATTGGAAGAATGATGTCTCTGTCACGAGCAGGTCACACTGAAATCATTCCTGATAATAAAGCTCTTCTTTCCTGTGAGATATAAAGCGTAACAAATAACTTGCTATGACATTCTCGCATGCAAACTGTGGCTTGGTAAAGAGTATATTCTATTCACTTTAATATCCAGATTTCTAATATTTTTTTCCTCTCTCCATTTCCCTTGTTGCCTCAGTAATCTTATTCTCAGCATAAATGATGTATAGTACACAAGTCAGCACTTGTTCTTCCCTTCATTCTTCCTGCTCACATCAATTAATATCATTCAGTTGACTCATCCCTGCCAGATCCAAGGTCCATTGAAGATAACAGTAAGACTCCTGATGACTTCACTGTGATTTGAATGAAACAGTTATTTTGGTATCAGAAATGTTATGTGATGTCAATCAAGTTGCACGAAGATGTAATGCAAATACATAGCATGACTGAGAGCACAAAGTGCCTTGTGCTTCATACAGAGTTCATGAAAACATATTCTAGATGCTAACGTGAAAATGAAAAAAATAATTGACAACCCATGTGTCTCTTGGCAGACATACACTGGGATTCATACAGCAAAAACACCGTAGTAAATTTTGAAAAAAAAAAAAAAAAAACTTTTATAATTGGAAAGCACTGAACTAAAAAAAAATCATATTTGTAGGCATACTTTTTTTTTTTTAAAGCTCTGAAATAGACTGGTTTCTAAATATGCTGACTTTAAGTATATTTGGAATCCCTGTGATTCATAGATCAGATTGTTTTGATTAAATATCTTTCAGCAAACATTGTGCAGCCATTTTGCCCGTGAAATGACAACAAAGCATATCAAAGAGATACGCTGTTGTCATATATCCTAGCAAACTGTCTGGATTTTTTTTTACTTTATCCACAAATATTGGCATCTTTCTCTCGTGCATGGTAGTAGATTGACCTAATGGGTTGAACAGTTATCATAATTTACCTTCACATTTTTTATTTGTTGGCCTTGGTGCATTTTTGTCAGTGTAGATGAAATTGTTCCTTGGTGGCAAGCGTTGCTAATAGAAGTATGGTAATAGTTTTCCAGCATTGAAATGCTTCTCAGTAAAACGTATGCTTTCCCGTTTGGCAGAGAGCTCTCAACTTTCCCTTCTTTCAGTAGCTGAGACCCCCTTAGCATCATTCAGTGGATGACTCTTGGTTTTGCCCAGGTGGAGGCATCAGTCACTGGGAGCAAGGAGCATGAAAGGAGAGGGGCTGTCCTTCAGGCACTTGAGAGACAAAAAGCAATTCGGAGAGATCCATGCAGTAAAGGAGACTTAAAAGGCTGGTGCATAATGCATGATGCACAAAGGGCATGTGCTTGTGAGATGCCTTTATTATGAGTTTGAATGCTACGTGGGAGGAGGCAGGGAAGTCGAGCCTGCTAAATAACCTGTGCTTTTGTTAATCCAAGATCAGAAGCAGATCACCACAGAGGGTTCGTGATCACCTGCTCACTTGCAAGTCCTTAGCCTGTATTGAAAAATAATTTACTTCTCTCTATTCTGGTTTCTTAAAGCTACCTTTTAAAAACTTTCACTAATGGGAGATCTGTTATGTTTAATAAAAGTCAACTCGCTAAATAGAACTTATATGCATTATAAACAGGAATTGTGCATTATTGGCTCTCACTGTGCCATTGCTGTGACTCACCTTTGTAGGAGCTATTCCTTAAGCTAATCTATTTGCCTGGTTTTATATGGGGTTTTCCTTTAGCACTTACCAGAAGAGGGGTGAGGGGGAAAGAGATTAAAAGCTACTTTGATGTCTCAGCAGTAATATAAGCATCAGGCACTGTGCTGTTTTTCAATATCTGGAAAAAGCTCATATGAATGTTAGAGGAATATTTAGTTAAGAGAAACTCCGCTACCCACTGCATTTGTCTTTGTCACAAAAAAAGTTTTACATAGAAAGCAAAATGTAGACACTTTATTTATAGACAAAATAAAAGAATGGAGCTATAACTCCATGAATGAAGCTGTAAAATTCAGAATTCCTTCAGGAAAAAGAATCCTGTAAAATGTAAGAATTTTACAAACAGCTAAATCTCTCCTGCTTAGGCAGAAGAAAGTTTAAGAACCTTAAAATATTTGTGCTTGTATTTGCATATTGTTGAAAAAAAAAAAAGCATGGGAGAATCACATCTGTACACAACTACAGTGATTGCTATGGGATCTTTCCCCAGCCACCTGAGATACTTATTGCAAATCTGGAACATGCAATACTCTTTAATACCTTGTATCTTTCACTTTACTGTAGCTATGAAATTATATGTACATAGTATTTATAAATAAAATAACTAATTCAACTTCATCTTCAGGCATGTAACCCAGTGACCCACACCACAGAAGCAAACACAAAAAGATTACACACTTGTTTTTTCAGAGGTTGGGCTTGTCAACATCATTACTCACAGGACATTGCTTAGGGAAGGAGCATGGGTAATATTCTTGTCTGCATACTCAAAGTCTGTTAATAAGGATTAATGTGAGGCTTAGTCATAGAATTTTAAATATTTACAATGCACCTATTTATACAGTATCACTTTGAGGTTAAATACCTAGCTAAATACTTATGCCTACTCTTAGTGTCTTTTTTCCAGACTATTTTAACAATGAGCAAATAAATGAAAAGGATAATGAATGTAAATTTACATAAATACATACTCATAACACAGTGATATTTTTTTTTTGGCATCCTTTAGTATCTGTGTTATAAGAAATGTTTATAATAAGGATACTAGGCAAAGTATTGGCTAGTGTCATCCAATCCTTTGAAAATGAATTTTTCAATTATGAACTACATATGTTGATACAGACAAACTTTATTCAGTATGTGCCTATATCCTGTTATAAAAACAGCTAGCTGAGAGGGACCTCCAGAAGTCAGTCTTTCTTCCTCAAAGAATGATCAACTATTTTAGTACTATTTTTTTACAGAAGTTTGACGAATCTGTTCACTATCCTAACCATTTAAAAAGTGACTGAAGATGAGCAAACGAGGTGACCCATTATTTTCATTCCATATCTGGTACAAGCATGGAGAAAGCTTACTTCCTTTCCTTTTAGTAAAGCACCTCACACACCTGACCTGTAAGATTCCATTGTTTCCCTGGCTACTCTTTTCTTCCCACCTTTCTCTAGAGGAAGAAACCCTGGTTGTTTCAGAAGTGCCTTGCAGGTCTCCCTCTTGACACCCCTGATGTTCCTGTGTGCTCTCCCCTGGTGTTTGCCCTAGGGGCCTGTCCCCTTGCCCTGAAGCGAAGTGCTGGAGGCCAGGCACTCCTGGTCCTGCTGAGGTCTTGCCAGCACTTAGCGTAGCAGGACCATTGCTTCATGTTCAGGATGGATGTCTATATACATCCCATGTCTATATACATCCCACAGTGACATCTGCCTGTCTCACAAAAGCATGACCTTGCCAATTCTGCTCAAGCATGTAATACCTTGTCCTGGTTGGAGGTAAAAGAGAACTAATTTTCTGATCAGTAATTTTACTTTTTTAGCTAGGCCCTTTCCTGAAGGAGTGCTGCCTGCTCAGTTTTCCCTGCTCAGTACATCTGCTGCTGATCCTTCCCAAGCACAGCAACTTGCACCTCTCCCTCCTGAATCACTCCCAGAACGTTTCTCTGCTTTGTTGAGATGGCTTTGATAGCTAGTCCCAACTTCCAACATAGTCCTTCCTGTCTTAACGTTTTCTCTAATTTTACACAGAAGCCTACTCTCTTCTTTCATTAATTAAAGATTGAACAGAGCTGTATGAAAGACAAGGCCCAGTGGGGAGTCATTTGATATTTGCTTCCATTTTGACAGAGAACAGTTGGCAAGTCTTCTGGGAGGTACTAACCAACCACTATTGCACCCAGTTTATAGCGATTTAATCTAGACCATGTTTCCCTACCTTAAAAGATTGTAATGTGAAATAATGTCATGTTTTAAAGACAAGATACATGATACCTATTGCTTCTCCCTAACCACATAGCTGGATACCCTGTTGTTGGAGGAAACGAGCCAGTTTTAACATGATTTGTTCCTTACAAATCTCTGTTGGCTCATCTGGCTTTTACCTCCCAACTTTCAAATAATTTATAACCTCTTCATTTCGCTAAACAGGCCTCCTCATCCCTTTTAAGACTCCAATTAATTATATATTTGTAAGGGACTTGGTAGTCCAGCCTATTTTTATTATATCTGACAATGATTTTTCCTTAATACAATTATGGCACATAGTTTAAGCCTTGTGGCTCCTACAGGAGGTAGATGCATCTTTTATGTTTAAGTTCAGATGGTTATTTAAGTTCAGTTTATTGTTAAAGTATCTTTTATGAATATCCAGGCCTAAAATTATTTTTCTTATAGTGTAACTAGTCTGAAACATATCAAGCCTGAACACTTGAAGATAGTCATTTGCCACAGGAGAAGAAAAGAGCGCAGGACAAATGCCGGTATTGTGTCTGTGCAATGCTATACTGTGAATAGGCATTTTTTGAATAGGCATGCTAGGAATAATTCCGGATCAAGAATAATTACAAGTTGAGATTAGCTTTTGTTTTACTAGCTAAGGGGCTCATAATTTTATCATCTCTTGAGGACTGAAGCTTCAGATATGAGTCCAGTTTCTCATTTGCATATGATATTACATTTCTCTCTTTTGGCCTACTAGTGGAACACATTTAATTTGTATGTCATCTCCAAAACCACTACACATTTTAGGTAAACAGGGCAGAAAATGAAATCCTGTGTCAGTGAAGAGCTGCTGAAGTAGGAGAGAAGAAAGATTTCATTTCTCCTATGCAATGCTGTTTTCCATTGCTGCAGCAGACACCTAAAGATACTTACTCAAGAACTCATATTTTTATAGAATAAATTCCTAGTTTCTTATACTTTCCCTGGGCATTTCTCTGCCACGTGAAACTGAAAACTGAGGTCAGTCAGTGCTTTAAAGGTTAGAAATGGCTTAACGTGACACATCAGCTGTGCAGATTGGGAGAGACACAGGAAGCCGAATAATCTCATCTGTGATTTCATTGTGAAATGCCCAGCGGCAAGAAGCATGGCCCACGCAGCATATGGAAAGGAGCTCCATTCACAAATATTGTTTGCTGCAATAGCTGGAAAACAGGCACTTGGTGGGAAGACGGAATAGGCAGCTAAGCACTGGTTACACATCAGACCAGCAGCATCTTGTGAACATCACTTCTGGAAACGCTATTGTACGTAGTGATATGGTGTGTAAGTAGTCTAAATATCTGAGCCTTGAAACGCAAAGACAAAATTGTGGAAGAGATCTGCAATATCAACATTCAGATATAGGTATGGGGAAAGGGCAGGTGGTGGTAGGAAGGGTTTCCATAGCAAAAATGTTGAAAGAGAAGCAGCACTTCTCTGTGTTGTGACAAAGCATCAGCATCACTCTTTAAAGTGAACATTCACTTGAAAAAAGATACTTTAAGCCCTACAAATTATCTTGCGGGTATAAACCCCTAAAGTGACAAGCTTAGTAGCCATATAGACAGAAGTATCCAGTAAGGACAACAGAAAACACTGTAATAGTCACCGTCTATCAGGAACTAAAATTTGACTACTCTAGTTTTATTTTATGAGCTTTTTCATTCCATCTTAAATATATACATTTATATAATACTTAAATGATGTCATTTCAATCTGCAGTGATGATTCACATCTGGGATGATATTTAAGATATTCAAAAGGAATGAATCAAACTTCAATTGAACTAAGCTAATTCTAGCTAAATCCTTCCTCCAAGTGTTTCTTGTTGACTTTAAGCATTCAAATAACTGACCATTAAGAAACACTAAGCTGTTTCTTAACTAGAGACTGGCAATAGTGGATATCTTAAATTCTTGAAGTGGTAAATAAAACTGAACTGGATGAATTGAGAGTTAGAGTAAGAGGAGAACTAGAACAACCATACTTCTTAGTTTGACAAAAAGTGCCATCAGCTTACATCCTGTTTGCTGAATACTACATTTTTGAGCAAGCAGTCTCTTTGCTGAGGAGGATGGGTAGTTTCCTAGATGTGATTAGTTGACACTTTGGAGGAGACAATGAAACACTGATATTTAAAGATGGGCATCCTATCTAAAGGTTCCCTTGCCCTTAAACTCTGCCCTTAAGATAAGCTCGTGTGCAAAATATGCAGCTGTGTCATTTATCTGAATGACACAGATAGTCTTACAGATGAAGCCTTTTGTTGTGATCTTTATAAATGGTATCATATAAGCAGCTTAAGGCTTCTTTTGCTTATGTAAGTCACCATATTGTAGAGAGGATTATAACTCTTACTTCATGTCACTATTGCTGTATAGCAAGGCTTTTGTACAGAATCAGTGAAAATAAAACCTATTATAAAACTATATTAAGTTGTTAACTCAGTAAACAGATATGTATTGGAAACTACATAACAAGCCTTCTGTTATGACAAAAGTAGTTACAGCAATTACAGCAGAACCCAGCTCATTTAATTAGCAGTAACTTTCAGGTTATGCAATTTGTCCTGAGGTATTATTTTTAAAACACAAACTACTCATGCTGCAAGCCCTATTTTCAAATAGTCTGGAACAACTTCTTGCACTTTAAAATATAGTTGCATCATGTTCTCCTACCAAAAACCCCTGCTCATTGGCAAAGAAACAGGGTTGTCCTGTGCAGACACAGGTGACTGCCCGCTCCTGACTTTTTATCTGTTCTCTTATTAGGCATCCTGCATAAGAACTAGACATCCAGGAGGTTGGGGTTTTTTTTATTTGCTTTGTATCAAAAGAGCTAAGATTCCCTAGACAGGACATCTTCCTCATGGAAAGTTAGAGGAGCACTAGATTTCCTCAGAAGTGGGGGGTTCTTATAAGGGAGCCTGCTTTTGACTGAAGGAGCAGACTTAGGCAGAATAGGTGCCAGGATCACTGCTTTCTCAGGGGAAGTCTGTCTTGCTTGAAAGCCATCATTTGCACCATGGGTTGCTGTCTCTCACCACTCTTTAATTTCTGTTGTGGAGAACTGAAGCTGGTGTGCTTTCCCTCCTGTGAGAAGGGTCTCTCTTTCCCTCAGAAACCTCGCCCTCCAAGGAGAGAGGAGATGGAACATTCCCTGTGGAGGTCTGCCTGCATGGAGTGCTGCTATGCTGCTGGAAAGCTTCACTTTCCTTGTTGTGACAGCATCCCCTGGCTGCTCTGAGCCTTTCATTGGGTTCATTTGCCAGGTTCTTTGTAACTTCAATCCGCCTTTCTTTTCAAGTCTTCATGTTCCCTTGAACTCTTTCAATAAAGCCCTAGACAGCCATCCATCCAGAGTCCCTGTGTCCAGGTCCACCTCTGTGCTCTCCTTCACGCCTGCTACTCCTTCCCGAGCTCTGTTCGTTCTCATTATTTATAGCCTGACTTCCAAGAGATTATAAATCTTACTTCTGGAAATTTATAAATCATACAGTCCTATTGTAAGGAAAAATGAAATAGTGTTTTTTGCAGCTTTCTAGACTTATGATTTCCTCACTCAGCCACAGGATCTCTACTGGCTAGTTATTTCTCATATTTGTAGTGTGCTTTGAAAAATTGGTTTGGTCCTACATTGTTTATCAGTCAACTGAACTGTCCACATAAAAGGACCTGTTGCTTCACTCCGAGCTACTTTTAGAGCTCCAAACAGGAAGAAAGGCTGTACCTATCATTATTTCCACTTCAAATTTTTTTTTTCTTTCATTGTAATTTGCTTGCAATTAATATGTTTGGTGTCAGTAACAATGCAAAGAGAAAAAAGCCATTAATATTCTCTGTAACTCAAAGCCTTCATCTTTTGTTTTATGAATTATAGCACAGGCAGTAAGATGGTAATACAGAGTAAAACAGTACTCTGGAAATGCTGCTTGTATGGCATATGGAAAACATGGAAAAAAATCTCTCTCCTTTCTAGTGAGGAATCTGAACAGATTAAATTGATTGTCAAATGGACAATAATATACACGGGATGGTATTGGTGAGGGTTTTCTGGTGATTTTTTTATGAAATAATGATAATAGATTTTTATTTTTCTGGGTTTTGGTGTTTGTTTGTTTTTTTTTTCCTAGTAGACACACAAACAGTTTTAATAGGTCTTTGGTTGCTTCTAGGAATAAATATATTTTGTGAGTTCACATGTAAGTGGCAAGTTTACAGTCAATTTAGTGTGAAGATTTAGTAAACACTCAAAATACCTTTTTTGATACAAAAATAATACATTGAGCTAAGTAGTTTTGCATACAAAAGGAACTCAGAATAATTTCTTTTGAACCAGCAGGTGCAAATATTGCAGCTGAAGTTGAACTTAGGGGAAAAAATGTCTGTCTTCATTTGGGTGAGTGACAGTGCTTATAGTAACACTGAACCAAATTGTCTTAAAATCAGCCTTAGGGGTGTGTGTGAGAGAGAAGAAGAGAGAAAGGGAGAGAGAGGAACTTAGAGTGAGAAATCCTGCTTTCCTGGGTTTTACTTGTTAACAAGGTTTGTAGTGTTTCTCGTCTATCAGAGGATCTGCTTTTTTGGGAAACATTTTCTTTTCCTGTTCTTCCAGGAAGAAATGATTATTCAGTTTTCCTGGCACTTCCAGTAGTTAGCAACTCAAGGAGTCATGTAAAAGTAGCTTTTTTTGCCACAGTAGAGCATTTTATGAGCAAGTAATGTTTCAAGTCATGTTCGACGGAGAGCAATGTTGGAGTGCTGTTTGAGTTACTTGCTCAGTGCAAAAGATGTAAAAAAAACCAAACCACCTCTATTGTCTTTGGTGGTACCCCAAACTCAAGTTCAGTCCATCTTAAGTGGAAGTCCAGCATGCCTCTCTACTTAAAAATTAATATCTCTGAGGACTGTTGCATAACATAGGGAAGAACCTGAGCATACATGAAAATTTGGGGTTAACCTAAAGGTGCTGATTTATCCATGCTTAAGCTCCAGAATGTCCACTGTGGTCAGAGAAGGATTATTTGGTAAAAGAGTAAATGAGCAGTGGAGTGATGCTCAGTGGACGTGGCATTACACCTTTCCTCTCACCTGGTGGGGTCTTGCATTATATAGGACATCAAGAAATACTGACAGCTTTTTTTTCTTTCTGTTATTGTTAAGAGTACCGACAGCTGTATTTTTCTCTGTGTTTTTGTTACTTTATTATTATTATTTTTCTGCCTTTACAAAGTGAAGGAGAACTCTAATTCATGTGAAACATATTTCTGAAGGGAGGAGAGACAGTAATCTTATTCCCTACCAAACTGATGGTGAAATGTAACAACAAATCATGCTGTTTTGGGAGGCAATGCTGTCAAGAGAGTAATTTTACTTTCTGATACTTTAAAAGCACTTTTTAAAGCTCTTCCTACTGATGTACTTATAAAAGGAAAACAAATATGAGAAAAAACACTTTCAAACAGCGGGCAGAAACAGACCTGCAAATAAACCAGGTCCAAAACCAGTCTTCAGTACTTCAGTTTACAGTCATGTCAGTGTCTCTCTGGTATATAGCTTGTGTGTGTGTATGTTTTTATGTAAGGATGTATATGTGTGTAGGCAGGACTTTTAAATAATGTAGTGAGACAGACATAACACAGGATCTATACTCAAAACATGTAGGATATTTCCATTAATAAATAATTCCATTAATATCCAGAAATTCTGCCTGATGTTGCCTTTCACTTTATGTTATTGTTTGCACATCTGCAAAACTGGGAGTAAACGAAGTACTTGTGTAGTAACAAAATTTATTTCTCAGAGTTATGTTTTTATAAAATATCTTTGTCATGTTTTCAACTTGTGCTAATTCAAGTAATTTTCAATTTATTAATTTTAAAATTATTGTTACTATTACAAAAAATTCCCTAATACACATAGGCATAAGTTTTTGTGAGGATGCATTTTCACTTTCATTTGCGAGTTCGCATATATGAGCAATTGCAAAGATCTGATATTCTTAAACTTGATACTGTATGTTTTTCCTATTTTAATGGTTGTTTCATATCTAGACAGTAGCTTGTTGAATTTTCTAAATGTATTCAGATTGTCACTGCTTCAGCAATCCTTCCTAAATGGAAATTAAAGACACAACCATTTAAAAACATTTTAAAATATTTAAAAAGCATTTAAAAACACTGTCAGAAGAAGTTAGTACAAGAAAATTGAGAGCTACATGAGACAGCCCTTCTAAGTCACTGTTCTGATTTCCCATTTTCACATACAGCAGACTTGAGTATTGTTTTGTGCTCCAAACCCAAATGTTGCTCCTCCTTCTCTTTTCTGTTGTCTTTTAAACTCCTCAGTAAACATCTTAACAAGTATCTGCAATGCTGTTTTAATTTGGCTCCCTGTACACTCAAATGAGTGTCTTTAGACTACTTGAATACTTCAAGCTACTGTTTTTAAACATTTTACAGTAATTAGCCTGCTCTCTCCATCCACCAACAGCGGAGTAAATTGTATGATGTGTTGACAGGGCTGTATTACAAAAGTGGACAGTTTCTTTTCTGAAACTTTTTTTTTTTTTTTTTTTTTTTTGTACACATCCTACAAATGTAGCTTGTGGTATTTAAGTGAGCAGATGGACAAAACGTGTTGCACAGGAAGGCTCTAATCGATTTGGGAGAATGGCTTACATAGTGATAACAACTGTTACATTGCTGCTTGCTTTCTTTAAAGAAATTAAAACAAGGACACCCCCCAAACAAACCCCCTGTTTGGAGCTCTGTTAGGTGACCAAGGTAGCAGCTCCAAATTAATGACCAAAAGTTATATGATCTAATAAAAATCTAAACATTTTCCCAAAGATCACAGGTACCTCTGGTTTTCAAAGTTTGAGCTTTAACGTTACTTCATGATTATTATCTATTTCTTGTTTTATTTATTAGTTTTCCCAAGGGAACTTATCACTGCCTGTAAGATTACTCCTTTTGGGGTGCTGTTACGAATCCTGCCTTTGCCAAGCTGCAGTGGAGACAGTGCAGCATGCCAAGCCTAGAAGCTGGCTCCTGCAGTACAGCACCTGCTTTTCCTCATACAATCTCCTCCAAACAGATACACAAATCAGTGGGCTGTCTTTTGAGATGCGTGTGTTTCATTTTAAGAGTGTTTACATTTCTTTGCTAGCTGACTAGATTTTATCTCTTTTTCCTTGGTCACAAAGAAATGTAACTTTGATATTTTCAGAGAGTGTCTTGTTCCATGTGTCTTAAACGATAGGAAACTGTCTCTGGTGAGATGAATTGTCCTGTGGTGGTGCAGACAGAAGATGACTAGCAGTACTAATTCTTAGGTGCCTTAAAGCAAAGATCTGGATTCTAGCTCATGATCACTTTACTAGACCTGCGAGTCTGGGGGTGTGTGTCTGTGAGCTCTCCCCACACCCCACCCTTTATTTTGTCTCCCCTTCATTGTCCTTCTTCCCTTCCAACTGACATCCTGTAGGGTTGTTTTCTAGGATGGAGTGTTGGTTTATTTCTGAATTTATGTTATTTACCAAGGACGAATTTAGAACTTTGTATTGAGCATCATTTGGAATGTAGCATGTCAAACTAAAAACAAATGTTCAGCAGCACTGAAACTCAGAAGGAATCCCTTTTCTTAATAAGTACTAGTCCTCATTTTTAAACTCATCTAGAAGATCAAAGTCTTGTTCATAGTGCAAATGAAAACAAAGGTGAAATAGGACTTATTCACATTTTTCAGGTCACTAGCAGGTAACTATTTGCAGTGCAGTGCAATAGAACTTTAGCTTTTGAAATGCAGAAAATTTTAAGTAAAATTATGGTGACTTAAAGGATGTATGTTTTGTATCGTATAGCGGTCTCAGATAAAATATCTGAAATATAAAAGCTATGATGAATCAAATACAGCAGTGAGTTTCAGAAAATATGTATTGGAAACATTTAGAAACATTTCAAATACAGAAGTAGTAGACTAGACGCTGTGCTAATAGATTAGGATTTTGTTAAATCTGCTGAACTATAGATGCTTCATGTCTACCTAAAAGTTCACTAAGACTTTGAGGCATGAATCATGGCGTAGTCATCATGTGTCATCCACTTATCATTGTCAGAGTCTGATTATTTAAAAAATATATAATAAAGAACAAATCATTTTTCATCTTGACTAATTTCATTCCCATTTTCATTATCTATCCAAATGTTTTCTCTCTGAGCTTTAGTGGTTTGTAATGTTTCTGCCAGATGTATCAGGTAGCCAGTCGTCTACCTCATGTCTGGTCATTTTAATAATCTAAAACTTGTTACCCGTTTTCTTAATCCAATTTAATGCTGCCCTCCTTGTTTTCAAAGATATCTGCGGCATTACTTCATATCTATGCTTCTGATGTCAGTTTGATCTTGTGCTTCTTTCTCCTTGACTTTTAATGAACTCTTTCCAACTGGAGTTTTTATATATTTGCGGAAACTCACATTAAAGCATTCTCTCACTTTCATGATCATGCAACTTCAAAATTCTTTCCCTTCTTTTGCTTGTTATGTTTTTTCTTTTTTAAGAGTGTCCCGTGACTCTGTATTGAACGAATGGTATTTAAAATATGTGCAAATTTGCATAGCTGCTGCTAGATATTCTTCTGGAAGTCTCTCTCTTTAAAGTAGCCTGAGAAATATTTTAGCTTGTCATCATCTTTCCAGTATTAGAAAAAAATAACATGCACATTAAGAGCAATATGATTTAACTTTCCTGATGGTGTATGTAGCTACTTGCCAATGCTTTTGGTTCAGAAGGAAAAGGAAATAGGTGAAAGAGAAAAATATGAGAGAACTTTATGTAACTATTATTCAAAGGTCATGTTTTGTAGTGGCTTTAATACGAATGGGAAAATGAGGATACTATGCAAACAAATGTCCACAGGTAGTTCTGATGTATATGGACTGATAAGGTTACTAGCCATAAGAGATCTGCTATATTATGACTCACTCTTTTAATTCTTATGGAGCTCTTAATTGGGCATTAAGTTCTTTTAGCCGTATCAGAATTTGCCTAGCTCATTGGCTTGATAAGACATAAGAGGCCAAGTCTGTCCCTTATGTAGCTCCATTGACTTCTGTAAGATTGCAGTGGGGAACAATTACTTTTATTAAAATGATATTACTGCTGCATACTGAGGGGATGTATGTGTGTTGACATAGCATTAAATTTTAAAAATATCAGTTTTATATATAGAAAATGAGGACATATTTGGAGATTATTCCCTCATGGAAATGAATTTTTTTTTTTTTACTCAAGGTTTAAGTTTTGTTGAGACCAGAAGCCTTTTTTAGCAGGGTGGGTTTGTACTGCAAACAGAAGCAGTTGGGCTGAACAGAGTCTCTGTAAACAGCCCTGCCAATGGAGAAACACTCCTTGATCTAATCAAGCCAAAATCATTGATAGTGTAAACAGTTTAAATAGTTAATGAAATTTATTTTACAAAATGCAAGCTAGTGGGTTTTCATGTGAACTTCATATGGACAGAGGACTGTCTGTCCCCTATCTGGTTTTTAAACCAGACAGATAATGTGCTGAACTTTGCCATGCGTTATGAACAAACCTTTTTTGTCTCCTGGTGTGGCGGTGTGCTCTCACACTTCCCCCCTCTCCCCCGGCTCCTGCTCAAGCCATAACCATCAGTGGGAGTTGTGATGGGTTGCACCCTGGACCTAAAAGCCCACGTACATAACAGACAATCCAAACAGCTTGATAGCCTCATTTGCAGAGATGATGAGACTTAGTGCAAAGCAAAACTCAGAATATAAATGTTTATGTCCAAAACAGTAGCCATGAAGATATTGATTTGGCCCCTAGTAACTTTGTAGGTGTCATAGCTCTGTAAATATCTTAAGGTATTCCTCCCCCTGCCCCACCATGTTCCCTTCATTTCTGTTTGAGTGTATTAAAAAGTGCCGCCTCCTTAATACGGATAAGTATCTTGACACTCAGCTGATGGTAAGCCTGATACGATTTGTTAAAGTAGATCAGCCTTGCCAAAAGGCTTGATTCAGTCATTAGCCTTGTCCAGAGTTGGTTATCACACAAAATTTGAAAAGAGGCTAAATGCAGCTTCTATATTGGGAAAGGAAGGAGAAGATCCCCTTTTCTATTTCAGTGGTTAAAGTAAAGGTTCAGGATTATCTGGCTTACAGAGAGATAGAATTTCTGCATTATATGATCATGATACTCAACTATCAAAGGGCCATCTACATTCTAGACGCCTTCAGGTGAAGAATGACAAAGAAAAAATTTTGGAAATATGGGCACAAGGGTCACATTTATTACTGATGCTCAGGCATGAATGATGTTTCTTGAGGGTGCCTAACATCCAGTGTTGTGTGCAAGATACCCCCCTCCTGGAAAATGGGACACAGGCTGGAGCCCCCTGTGCCATGCAGGGATGTGGGCCACATTGTATTTGTGGGAGCTTCCTCCTCTTTTGGAAGGCTGCAGAAGCCATCCCTGCCCAGGTGTGTCCTGGGGTTGCCTGTGGGGTGTTACGTTTTTTGGGAAGGATGGGAAGCATGTTGCAATCACTATAGGAGGAGCACAGAAGCTGCTGGCTTAGACCTGCTAAGGATGACATGTGTCTGCCTATGTAGGATGGCAGAAGTCAGGGGTCCAGTGGACCCCAGCTGTGGCTACGGAGTGAAGCAGGTATCAGCAGAGGGTTTCTGCCTGCAACTTGGAAAACTTAGACACCCACCTCCCTGGAACTATTCCTGGTTCTTTTTCTAGTATGCTGGGTTTGGGGGAGAGATTTCAGCAAAATATCATGTCCTGTTTCAGGTCCAAGGGTCACTCTAAAAGCTGCTCTACTCTTAGATCTGACAGAAAAATGCATTATTAAAAATGATAGGAATGAGTGTCTCTAAAAACAGAAAATAGGGAAAAGTAGATTTAAATACTTTGATATCATTGGTATTTTCCTTCAGAAAACCCTCTCCTTGCCTCAATGTATGTTCCTTCTAACAAGAAGAAAGGAGAGAAAACTTTTTCAGAATGAGAGGTGAAAGTGAAAACAGCTTTCAGAGCAGAAGTTTTGATAAACATCTGCTTATACAGAAAGATATACAAAATATAATTTTGCCCAGTTTGCCAAAATGGCTGGAAAAAATTTGCTTGGAATTTTCAGGATGATTCATATTTTTACAATTATTTTTATTTTAACCAAAAAAGTAGATTGGTAGTTTGTATACAGCTAAATAAAATTATTTCTAATTAACAAATTTAATCAATAAAGGCATTAGATAACACTTGTTTGTATACAAAGTCTTGATAAATTGTTTATGTGCATAATTTGTTTTCCCCACAGCTGCCTGCTAGTGCAGTTTTAGTGACAACCTATTTACATTCTTTCTAGTTGTACGAGTAAGATCTCAGATAAACATCACTTATGTAACAACTGAATAATTATTTGACCATATTTTGCATCTTTGATGACACATGAAGAAAAAAATCGCTAATGATGCCACTGCTGCTAGGGCCAATTATCACTGTGCAAAACCAAAACTTCAATGCTCTGAAGCTTTTTCTATAAGAACTATCACTTTTTATATAGGTACCTATTCTTACTATTATACTTGATAATTCAATTCATGGATTATAGAGAAAGCAGTACATGATTTTAACAAGCAGTCGTAAATGAGCAGATTAACAGGTAGAAAGAAAGGTATTAAGCTTTTATCTAACATCAACGTTGCATGAGAGAGTATCCACTCCTCTGGGAATAATTAGTTTGCTTAAACCTGTTTAGATTTAAAAGTGTCATTTGTATTAATTGAGTGTTTAGAATTCTGTTCTTACCTTTTTGGTCCTTCTTTTCATTGCTTTACAAAGCAATAGATATTAAAGATTGATTAAAGGCACTTTCCTCTCTATTTTTTTTTTTTTGTATTTTCTTCTGATGTACTAAGGAAAGCATTTGTCTTAAGAAGTCAATTCAGTCACTTGAACTGTACGGTCACAGTTCAAATAAATGGCTATTTGTGCTTCATCCAGCAAGCATTTTCAATCTAAGTTATTTGTCCCTTTAAGCCACCTTTAGGCCCACATTGGTGACAATATCTGCATATGACTTCATGACTAGCATGAGAGATTTCCATTCCACTGTTAAATAGCTGCATTGGTGTAGTGTGTAGTCATCACCAGCAGAGAGTCAGTGAGGAAGATACACAGGCCAAATCAGTCTTTGATGTGCTGGGGAGTTGTGGAAGAGCAAAGCTACTCCAAAATGCTTATCCATATCAACAGCTGATTCAAGTTTCTGTATTAACTCTGTACTACATAATCCAGTCAATAGTAACATGTACAATAGTTACGGTAATAATCACACTTTCACATGATTAAGTCTATTCTTCTGTCAGTTTTCAGTAGCCTATACATAATTGTGTATATATACACACATGTATTCTTATATATACATATAACATATGACTTCCTCCCAGATGTGTTTCACTTATTCCTTCCCTGCTAGGTTTTGCTAATGCCTATTTGATGTTTTTTTGGCTTCAAAAAGTGGCTTTTTTACTAAAGCACACTTGCCATGGATTTGATTTTTAGCTGCATGTTCTCAAAGCAAAGTTACCCCTTCAGAGGGGTATTAACATCACTGCTACCTAGTCACATAGTCATAGCAATTCCTTCTCTATTCTTTCTTTCTTTTTTTTTTTGTTTTTTTTTAATTCTGTATCCTCTAGGTTAAGATTAGCCTGTGAGTAGCTTCAAAGAGTTGCTGTGTAGTAAAAAAAAAAAATATCTCATTTTATTCAGTTCCTTTCCATGTTTTCAGATTGATTATTGAAACCACAGTAGCTGTTCGTCTGTGTTCTCCTTCAGATTGAGCACTGCTCTTGGAATTAATGCACAGGAGAAAAAAATCCCACCTCTTTCCACCTGCATTTCCAGAGAAGAGTTAAAAGATGAAAAATATGCAGATTACTTTGAGAAAACTCATTGGTTTCGGAACATCCTTAGAAGCTTGTATAGTGAATGAAGCCCTCAGTGTTCCATTAGATGCCTGTCTGAGGATCTGAAGTTTATTTGTGAATTATTGAAGGTTTGATCTTAAAAAAGAGAAACAAAAACTTTCAAGCCTGAAATCAAAATCAGATTTGCATTGTTTAAAAATGTGGAGCTAATGGTTTCCTATAGAGGAAACACCTGTTACTAGTAGAGAATTAAAGCAGTGTTCCAGATCCCATGAAAGTGAATAAAGAGCTCAAGGCACCACTCAGACAAAAAGCCTTCAACAGAATTCAGCAAAGACTATCAATCACACTAGAAAGCCTTGATGAAATGTTTTCATTACTTCTAAACAACAAAAGGTATCTTTCTGGAAAAAAAAATAAAATCCTTGGGGATATTTCAGCTGATTAATTATACAAATAAATTGTCTCTTTAGTAACAAAGTGGTTACAAACAACATTGCAAATATAAACTTTAATGTGCCTCTCAAACTTTGGGATGGTAGGCATTTTGATACTGGTGGCAAAATTTACATTTCAAAGCATGTTCTTTTTCATTTTTAGTAAATGCCTGCATGTTTAGGAGGAATAAAGTCATTGAAGGGAAATCTGTGAAAAGCTATCATACAGGGTTTTATTCTTCTACTCGAGCTCCTGTTGATTGTTATCTTACCTTGAAATTCATCCCATTGATCAACTCCAATGATTTACATAGTTAGACAGCACCCTTGATGAACAGTTTAGCAGATTTCAGCCCTTAATTCCCTGAAATCAACAGAAACCTGTACATGCACTCAATGACTATTGTAAAGGATGACTTCTCCTAAAGCAAACATGAGGAAAGGTAAAGCTTCTATGCTGAAAACAGGCATAATAGAAATGGCCAGGGACTAATGAAAATGAGTTCCTTATTTTTTTGCAAAGTTTCAGCACTATTGTAACCATCTTTTTTTTTCCTTAAACTTTTAAGATCAAAAGAAACCAGTATGATAATTTTCATGGCTCACAGCATAACTGATAAAATATAATTTTATTAGTTGATTTCAAATCAACTCCACAATATCTGGTTGAGCTAAAGGATATTGTTTAATAAGTTATCTATCCTTTTTTTAAAAAAAAACTTCATGTAACAGAGAATTGTCTGCTTCAATAGATAAGTTGTTCCAATATCATTATTATTAAATATTTGCACCTGATTTCTTGTCTGAATGTATCTACTGTCAGTAGCTAGACACTGCAGTGTCACTTTGCACCAGTGTCTGCATCGGTTTCTTTATTAAAAATCTATTTTCTCATATATATTTAGAATTACTTTTTTAATAAATGAAAGAGATTAGTTTTTCTTGTTTCTCACTGTAAAACAAATTTCCTAGACAAACCATGACTTAGTTTTTAAATCCTTTAAAACGTATACCTTACTTTGAAACATGAATACTGGATATTATAATGATGACATCATTAACATATAAAAGAGCTTTGTCAATGTATGTTCTTATCCAACATTCTCCCAGTGTTAATCAAAGCATTGGGTTTTTTTGAGGTATACAATTTCTATATTTTGATATTCTAGAGCAATTATTTCAGATAAAAGATTACTTCGTATGACTGATCTTTAACATGATGTCTTGCAAATAATATAGAGAAACAGAGAAGGAAATCTTCATAGCCCAGTAAAATAAATTTGTAACATATTTACTCTGATGTTTTTTGATATTATATGAAAGCAGAAGTTCAGAAGTGTTAGCTGTGTGTTTCTTACTGTAATTTTCAATGTACCACTATCTCTGAATTTTGTGGGCTTGGGATGTTCACAAGATTCCTGTATGCTTATTACCATTAAGTCCAGATGGATGCTTTCAACCTTGATTCCTCTTAAAATAGCTTCTATGTGTGCTCATGTCTAACTAGGGATTAATTTCTCTATATCCATGAAGAACAGTCTTACCTATTTCACCAGCAGTTATTTCTGTGTTGAAGCAGAGGATCCCAAATTCAATCAATTCCTCTAACAGCGTAGCTTTTAGTTCACCCCTAGCATGGAGAGATGTGTTCTCCCCAATGGACCTGCCCCAGCTCACATGCATTTGAGGCATCAGCCACATCTGTGCACCACATGTATTGTTATAATGGTCACAGGAATGCAGCAGTCACAAGAAATTATTACATATTCTGGCTTGTGCTTGTGAAATGACGAAACCAAAATATTAGATGCTCTGAACTATATTTTACTCCAACCACATGTATAAAATTTATTAGGAAGTGTGAGGTTCCAAAGCTGCAGCAGATTGGTGCTTAGCTGGCCTTTAAAAGTTATGATATTACAAACTGGACAACAGGATAAATGGTTTTCTTCTTTCCAATTAAGAACTTTCTGTACCTGTCCATCTTATTTGATTCTGGTTGTGTTCGTTTTTGAATGATAGAATCATTCAGATAGAGTGGATAGGTAACTGTTCAGCTAGATAGATCATGATAAAGATAACCAAAAAGGATCAAGTCTCCATTTCACAGGTGATATCTTCTTGAAAAATTATGGAAACTTATGCTGACATTGATAATACTGGACTGAACAGTGCAGTTTAAGAATATTGAAAATTAATGTAGGTAGTTAATAGAGCTCTACTGAATACCTATGAATGGTACAAATAATATACACTAATGATATTGAGGATAAATATATGTCTAATTCTCCTCTGGGAGAGTGACTTTTTTTTACATGTCACTGAGTTATCACAGCTGCTGTCAGGGCCACAGTCTACAGTGTAAGTAACTTTACAAGTGAGGATTGCATGGCTTAACCTTGAACAGAAAATTGACTAAAATTATTTCAGAAATGTGTAAGAAGACCTATAGATGATGCAAAAGTCTCCAGGGTTTTAAATAAATTAATTACTTTTTAAAAAATACACCCTTCTACTACATTCATGAAGGTTATTTATTATTTGCTTGATCAAAACTGCTTTTCTCCAAAGAAGAGGATAACTATTTTCCAAGGCAGCAAATACAGTACAGACTCATGAAAATATATTTTCAATGGTGCAAAATATTTGAGTCTTTAGCAGTACAAGAATGTTTCTAAATCAAATTATACAACCCACGTATGCTTAAAGTTCAGTCAGGCAAACATTAACATATATATGTACACACAAACATATATATATATATAATCCTGTCTATTTTATTCTGCCAGGCCACTTCTGTACTTTTTTTTTTTTTATTATTTTCTTGAAAAATCTGTACAGAAATAATGATAGATATGATATTGATAGCTATGATAAATGGTGCGGACCAGTTCTGGTAGTATGAGTCCTGCCACATCTGACAAAGTGAACATTAGATGTCCTATACCATAAAAGGCATTGCAGTGCAGGGAGCTGGTACACTCTTGGCCCACCTGCAGCTCGCAGAAGATGATGTTTACTGTAAAAATGGATGTGGGTACAGGAGAGGTGCAGGTCTCTGCTCTGGGCCCTTCTGCACTGCCATGTCCTACATGGTGTGATGGGTCTGGTCAGCATGTGGTGCTCATGTCCAGAATCGCTCTGACTTGCATGTTAAATGTATCTACCAAACACGGCTGTATGTCATAAATGTGGGTGGTTTTAGTTAACAAAGGCTTGATTTTTAGGTTGGGAGTTAGCTGAAATAGCCTCTTGAAATAACAGTGTAACATTATATAAACTATTGCTGAATGGGGGGAGCTTGATCACACTCACAAAAATCACACAGGAGCATTTTGATGGATGAGACCTAATAGCTGTATGGACTCATAATGCTTATAATCTGTGAAAACTTCACACTTTTCAATATAAAAGTTATTTTCCTTATCCTTGATTTTCTAGTCAAAGACCCCAAATTCTAGAAAAGAGGAAAGGCGAATAAATTCACTTTCCTTAAACAAAGATACAACGATGAAACAACGGAAAGTGTTAAATATCATTTAACTTTTGATTGTTGACGCTCTGTGGTTTGGAAACCAAAAGAAAATCCTCGCTGAACTATTATTCCCTTGACAAATGAATTCAAAGCAGCTGTTTTCCAGAGGGCAGCCCAGGAGATAATAGGTGTGTTATATGGTAGGCGTGTTATACAGTACGCTCTACCTTCTGTTCCCTATTCCCCTGATTTTTATTTTTTAAACTGAGAAAAAAAAAAAAAAGCAACATCCTGATGGTTAAATCAAACAAACCCTTTGTTTTAATTTACTTTCTCTTTTTTTTTCCTCAAAAAAATGGTTACTTAAAATACTTGCTGTCCTAGGTTTCTTTATTATTTCATAGGACAGACAGAAATGGCAGGAGTTCTAGATACCAAGTACTTAAAAATCATCCACTGATGACACTGGCTTTCAATAAGAATAGCTAGGCTTTCTTATCTCTTTATACCTATACCAATACATGTGTGTATATTTTTCATTTCATTATTTATTTGAAAATTTTATAAATGTTTTTATATTTTATTATCATTTCATTCCATGATATTGTAATTACAACTTGTGAATTATAGATGTAATTATGTTGCAATTACTGCAATGGAGGCAGCAGTGGCAGTGCAGAACTGGTTTAGGACAACTCAGTAAACACAACTGAAAACAAATCAGGAAAAGAGGATCATTTTATACCATAAGTTAAACTGTAGTAATACACTGTCTTTTCAAGCTAACAAAGGAATTTTTCGGTATTGAACAGTCTGTAGAAACAAACAAAATGTCCTAAAAAGTGACAGGGCATGGTCCTGAAAGCTAATAGATACAGAAACAGATGCTCTTTAAAGTAACAGACTGCTGTACGAGGCACAAGACTGCGATTCAGGCAATCAATGAATGTTCGTTTCTTCCTCCAACTCTTATGTGGGCATGTATTCTTATTCTGCTGTCTTCTTTTGGGTCACCTCTTCTCTCTAAGAGTTTATGACATGTTCTGATATGTTGATAAAAATGTTTGCTGTTGCCATGTCCAAATTAGCTGTGAACTCTTCAGTCCTATTATACAAGTGTTGATGAAAGGCTAATTCTTAATTTTGTACTATTGACAGCGATGTCCTGGTTGCCAAGGCAGGGCTTATCGAGACCTATTCACCCAAACCCTGTGCATGAAGGTGCAGACTCAGGCACGGGGGAAAATATAACGTAGAGGGAACTGCAAAGATTGTGTGAGCTTCCCACAGAGGGAGCACTGAGGGAGTGCTGTGGATGGAGTAACTTGCTCAGCTTTCGAACTGTGTCCACTAAGCAATTAGCTTAATTTGTGTGTTATGCATTTGTACCCTTCTGGTGAATTCTCATTTTGTCTGTGCAAACTATCGGTCGCATTGGTGGTTAGCATGCTGAAGACACCTTCACTTTTGAGGTGGCTTATGTACAGCAGTTTAGAAGTCACTGTCCTAATTTGCAGCACAGTAACTCTTTCACAGTAAACAGTCGCAGAACTGCCAGTCCCAAATGCTTGAGTATACTTTTTTCAGCTGAGGAAACTGATTTAATCCCTCCAGCTCTAAGGAAGATTTCTCATACCATATGCCTTTATTTGTCCATGAGGGATTTAAATCCCTCAGCTAATCTGAGGCTGTCATATGGTTGAAACCAGGCTAGGAGGGGCTCTCTCCTGGAATAAAATATGATTACACTGGATATATCAACTTTCATGGTTCCCTGATCCACTTTATAGCTGTGTTGTGTTGAGCTATGAAGCTGTTGAGCATGTTGAGCTATGAGTATGTGCCTGGGAATCATGATTCCCATACCTTGTCATACTGCAGCACCTGGACTTTCCTGTTGCAGAGAATCTGTCCCCAGGTTTCTCCCCCCAAAATTCAGTTCAAGATCACTAATTGCCCTTAATGAGAAATACCAGAGAAACTTCAACTGTTTCAGAGTCTGAACCACAATTTTGTCATGACATCGTCCACATGGTGAGATGTTGTCTACTTTCATTTGTCAGAAATAACCCACAGATTTTGATGTATTAATCTTCATGTGTTCAGCAGTAACCAGTCTGTTGATTTATAATATCAAGGCAGACTATTGGCTTGCTTTATTTTTTTTTTTCTTTCCCCTGCTATGTTAGACAGCCTGGAATGCCATCTGCTACTGGGATTCTTATCCCTTAAACTAAATGTGTAATTCAAGTATACAATACAGTATTGTACTTCTGTCTTT
Source organism: Calidris pugnax (assembly GCF_001431845.1). Taxonomy (NCBI): domain Eukaryota; kingdom Metazoa; phylum Chordata; class Aves; order Charadriiformes; family Scolopacidae; genus Calidris; species Calidris pugnax. The sequence goes on from NW_015090920.1 coordinate 10,040,233, forward strand.
TTAAACTGAACAGCTGCTGGGTACAAAAGATATACTCCAACAGTGTTGTTTTAAGTATGTTATCTATTAAATATCAATGAAGCTGCGCATTGTTTAGCACCATTATCAAAGATGAGATTTTTCTCCAAGTAATCACACTCTGGGAAATAAACAATCTGCAGCACATTTGATAGCATCCAAACCAAGGTGTGGAATTTCATTAGGCTGTTGGGTTTATCTAATGTGCTCATTTATCAAAGCTTACAGAACAAAGAGGTTCATTCACTTGAAATGGGACATTTCTGTACTTAAAATAGAAATACTAAGGAAAGATGTGAACTGATTCAGGCTAAGGAGGGAAGTGGGAACTACTGCAATATAAACTCTTGAATGAATTTAATAAGTAATGAGTAAAGAACATCTTCCATCTTTATTTGTTGTATTAATTCCTGAGAAAAATTCTTGGTTGGCTGGAGGATTTATGCAAATCACATCCATTTTTTGTATTTAAATGTTTTAAATGAGAGTAACTTTTGATACCGCAGTTGTTTGGTATAGGTTGAAAAAAAGTCAGAAGTTCAAATCAAACAAAAAAAATGGTTCTTTAGTTTTGCTGAACATGTGCTAGTCACTATTAACCTGGGCAGGATTTTAGGAGTATCAGTACAGTAAGAAGCTGATGGAAACATATCAGTATACACTGTGTCAATGTAATGTGTGGGCATATGCCATGTCTTGTTAGTGTATCAGGAGTTAGGTTCCAGAAAGGATATGAATTTTGGAGAATTTTGTAAGAGAGTGTTAATCATAGAGAGCTGTATATTAATATTCTGGGCAGACAAATCTGACTCGTTAGAAGCTATACCCCCAGTAGAGAGAAGAATGGGAGGTATCTCTGAGAGGAAGCTCCATTAATCAGCATCTACGTTTAGTTTACAAATATGTTGGTCAGAAAATAAAGTTGCAGCTGCTCATTTGCAAGAAACAAAAGCTTGAAGGACTACTTGAACATTTTATTAAATAAATATTGGGTGTAAAATATATAAATTGTCCTTGGGGACAAGATTAGAAGCAAAAGTGTCTCTTGTGTCACATGTTCTAATCAATGCAATACAGAATCTTGCGCTCTCTATAGCAAAATATGCAATTTTTAAAAAAAAGATTAGAATCCAGAAATTAGAGAAATACCTTTCACCCTGTCTTTTTACATACAGCAGGGAGCTGTAGTATTCTCCCGAGATGTCAATTTGAACTCTTTCAGGCTGAAGAAGCTATTGAATGTGTCTTTGGCATTCTGGCATAGGGTTCGGCACTCAAGCTACCACTGGGGTATTTCTGCAGCTTCCTCCTTCAGATATATTTTTGAATGTAAGTGGTCTGTGACTTCCATTTCTGATGAAATTCTCTCCTATCTGCTAAGAAACTTTAAGGCAGCAGAAATATTTCTCATTTTAGAAAATAAGCACAAGTGTTTACCTTCATTAACTACATGGAGACAATTCTCAACACAGATGGAAGCAAACTTTTGCTGCTCCAGAAAAAATCCTTAATAGAAAGCATATAGGTATTCATAGATAGCAACCTAAATGGGGGGTTTTTTTTGCAGGTTTTGAGAACTGGGCTCCTGGAATTAGTTTCCCCAATTCTGTCTAAGCTACTTGTTAGGGACCTTAATATGTATGGAAATCTGAGAGATTACAGTCCAGTTCTTCAAAGGTTTGTAGGCATCTGAATCTTACTGTGTCAATGAGAGTTAGATACCTTTAGGAACCTTTAAAGATCTGAGCCTAAATGACTCTCTTCAACATGATACAGAAAGTCATCTGTACTTCGGGAAATTAAACTGAGTTCTCTTGGGGCTGCTGCTGTAACCCCAGGATCATCCCTCTTGTTGTCCCTGTGCAGCTCTGAGATGAACTCCCTGTGATACCTGTGAGATTAGTCAGCTCTAGATATGTAAGAAGTTATTACTGTTTGTATTACAAAAAAAAATCCCAAATCAAAGACATAGTACGTTTGGATGCCAACCGTTGTTCCTCAAATTGAAAAAGCACAGGGTAAAAACTAGTCTGTGCCTGTGAGAGTTTAAGTCATGATTTTCAAGTGCTTTGATGGAGTTAGGCACTTATCTTTGAATTTCAATGAGATTTGAACAGCTAGTAGAAACCCTTAAGTTTCTTCAAAATTCCCATTTCAAAATCTTAATAGCAAAATACAGCAGCTGGGAGTAAAACCTGACAGAGGTTTGGGAGGTAGTACTGGGCAAGACTAAAGTGAAGTTGTTTTTCATAGTGCAGCTGAGACAAATCTATTAAAAGCAATTAGAAATTCACAATTATGGATTTCATTTTGTAATGCCTATGAATGCTTGAACATGCGGCAGCTGTAATTAACCTCTCGTTTGCTGTGCTATAGTGTCTCAGTCCCATACCACAAGAAGGTGGTGGGAGCGTTGTTGCTGATTTAAATGACAGAAGGCTCTGAACCGTAGTCCAGGAATAATTCCTTTGGGAAGAGGAAAACATCTGTTTTAGGAGAGAATCAAGAGCAATGGTATTAACTGTTTGATGCTGCCTTGGCTTCTGTTCTAGAGTATCCAAATGACAACAGCGTTGCTCCAGAGGTCAGAACAGATAAGAGAAATGGGTTGTATATACTTGGGGGTTTAGAGTAAAGGTGCTCACAGGAGCTGCCCAGTAGAGCTGGACACCAGACCCATTTCTAAAGTAACCTTGGCAGCGGTGAGGCTTCATTCCTGACCCTAAGCCCTGCTTGCTGTTAGCTCTCAAGAGTGAATTTTGTGTTGATGACAAGCGAACAGTAATGGAAGTTACATTTGTCCTCAATTTTCACCTCGTGCTCTTTGGCTGCATCTGCAGTTTCTTACATGCTACACTGTGCTTCAAGGTCCTTATTTCTCTGGTTCTGGGATCTTTAGCAAGCTGCAGCTCCTGCCTATGGCTCAACCTGGCTTGCACTGATGTGGAAGCTGGGGATAGAAAGCGGTGTCTTGGAATGTTCCAGCCATGGAGCACGCAATTATCTTTGGGAAGTTGGATAAACTGTTGGGTTCTGCTTTTTAGTGTGTGCTCCTGTGTTGCAAGGATGCTGATGGAAAGCGGTGTGCAAGCATGTTTTGGGGGGGCTGCAGGGTGCTTTTGAGGGTGAAATGAATCAGGCTGCACTGCTGAACTGAGGTTGCTCCGGGCAGGGAGGTGGACGGAGATAATCCAGGTCAGGAATTAGGTGACTTGCTGGAGAATGTCATTAGAGAAAACCCAGGCATTCTGGGTATAATAAACAACAAAGCCTTAAATCCAGAGGACCCCATTAACACTCAATGTGTCTTTAAAAGTATTAAGGCCTAACAACACCACAGACTACTTTGTATTTTAGCTGTAAGATGCTCAGGAGTATTAGGCGTAAAGCCAGCATGAGAATCTGCCATGTGGTAAAGATTATCCGACTGTTTGTAACATTCAACCACTCCTTCCTAGCCTGTTTCCCCATAGATACCTCCTGTATTACGGTGGCTAATTTTAAAGCAAATATAGTAATCATGACTGTGAAGGCATGACACACTCTTGGACTTTGGCTTCTTTCTGAAAGGAAGCAAAAAACTAACAATATATAGTCTGCGTAAGACAAAATAATAGATTATTATTGACTGAAACATCTTAATTCTTGAAGTTTAACATCTTTTGCTGGAAAACATACATAATACTTTAAAACTCAAAAATACAGATTTTAAAAGAAAATTAAAATGGAAAACATTTGGTTCCCAGATGATGAAATGAGATATTTTGACATTTATAGAAATTGCTTACACTTATAAAATGATATTCCTGTAAAACTCACTTGATTTGTGTAGCATTTAATTTTCCAGAGACATGAGTAGTCTGTCAGCATGTTCCAGTGAAATGTCAGGGACTCATATTAAAAGTAGTAAATAACATATTTACAAATATAAGCATCTGAAACAAAGCACAAATAATATAATAATAAATAACACCTAATGGTAGCTTTTTTGACATTATGTAAAGAAAGAGTCAAGTATTGTTTACTGCCCTGTGATTTTACCATTAGGTGAAAAACCAATTTTAAAATCCTCACAATAAACTCTTGGAAGGAAGCTAAACTTTTTAATAACTGGTTGCAAATGACACAAGGAGCTCATTCACCATCAGCTAAAATATAGTATTCATCTTCACAATCGTTAAAGTTTGGCAAGTTACAGGGTAGTCATTTAAATATAATGAGTCTTATCTAGGAAAGAAGCCGAGAAGAAAATTATTTTGTATTACGGACTGGAAGAGTATAATAAAAACAGTAATAATCACCTTTTCTTGATAAACGAGGTTTCCAGATTTGTAATATGACTATTCTGGATTTTACAACTTAACAGCATAGGGGAGCTGTGAGCAGCCACGTGCAAATGTGCCAGGCAAAAGGGGTCGCCCAGCTCTGAGCGGTCCCCCGAACCCCCAGGGCCAGGTGGCTGCAGGCCTCTCCATGTTGAGTTTTCTCACAAGTACCTGAGAAAATAGGGTGCACTCTTCCATCCTGTGGAAAATATATATCAAAATTAAGAACTTGACTGCATTTGCAAAAGTTCTTGATTTCTCACTGGAAGTAACTCGTGTCTTCTGCGTGATGCTGGTTACAGCAATGTTTGTGCAGTTCCTTCACGATCGTTCACTTGATAATATTTTGAAGTAATAGTCAAAATAATTTGACATGATGGTGCAAGGCAGCTTTCCAGAGCAGAGGGTGAGAAGCTATCTAACATGTTTAGGGAGAAGATACCACGTCACTGAGCCTGATGTATTTCATTCAAAACACTTTGATGTACTTACCCCTCATCCACGGCACAGTTGCTGTGGAGGGTTCCTGGAGGAGTGTTCTGGGTACTGCTGTGCCTGTGACTTACAGGGAACTCTGAAGAAAACTAAAAGAATAAATTCTTTGTGAGAAAGGAAAGTGACTATTTTGTTCACAATGCTTTGGAATGGCTACAGTCCATAAACAACATTAGTAAACCAGAAAGAGGGAAGAAAAGGTATAAGTCTTGCCTTAAATTCCAATATATATACCCAGAAGGGATGAAGGGCTGTAGTGTGTTGGCCTTTTTGCACCCACAGGTATGCAGTCCTATCACAGCTGGGGGGAGAGCACGTCAGGGAGGGAGGGAGGGAGGTGGTTTGGCTGAGTGCATTTCATCTCAGCTGTTGTGTGCTGTGCACCTTCCGTGCTCAGAACAGCATCAGGGCCAATCTGTGCATGACTCAATTTCTGGGGAGTGCTGGAAACGCCAAGGTAACTAACGCCACCTTTGTCCGCCCCCTCCTCCTTTTTCTTTGTGCTGGGAAGAGGCAGGAGACACTTAGAAATAGGACACATCGTTTCATAGCTGCTTTTCTGACAAAAACCCTGCTCATGACAAAAATTGTAAGAATTTATTTTCTTTTATTTTCTTTTATTTTCTTTTTTTTTTTTTTTTTTGATAGTAGCTGTTAATGTATTGGCAACCATCTGGAAGGGATTAAGGAAGCTGCATTGTAGGTACCAGCCCCTAAAATGTACCAGTTCAGATTTTTTTTTTTATTTTTTAAAAAGAAAGCTCTTCTAATCTGTTACTGGTTACAACAATATCAATTCAAAGACTGCTAGGATTATGCATCTTTCAATTTAACTAACTGTGTCAGAATTCAAGGACTACATTTGGTATAACCATGATGTTATATTTAATTAAAGGCATTGCTATCGTGATCCTTAGCACTATGGATTAGTGCTAGTCTCTCGGATAAAATGAAGCACACTAATTGTAAGCTGATTTACTGGTTGTCTTCATGCAACTAGATGGCACCGCTATTTACACCAAATGCGGTCAAGTATCCTTTTAATACAGACATGGATTACACACATTAAGCACAAGACAACATAATCCGAAAGCATACTAAAATGTAACAGAAATCCTGACAAAATCTAAACCAGCTGTTATGCAGCTACAAATTACTTCTGCAACCTCTCCTAAGAGTTTTAGTGAAATAAATAGAATGATAAAGAACAAGGCAGAAAAACCCCAGACCAAAAAACTTTAGAATAATGATAGAGTTGAGTGACAAAATAACATATTTTAAGCTGTGACAGAGAGGTATTTCTGTATGAGTACTTCTTGCTAAAAAAAAATTAGTTTTATAAAACCTAATATTAGTGTAAATACACATATGGTTTGCTGTAACCTAAAACCTGAAAAGTTTTATCTGTTTGGCTCCAGAACTGCCCTCTGATGAAGCCAAATCATGCAAATACATATACAGGGTGCAAGGACTGATATTCAAAGGGAAAAATCTTTCTTTTATTTTTCTTTTTTTTTCATTTTCTTTGTTACCTTTGGAACACTGATGAGTATTCCTGTAAAATCACTCGTATCCATTCTGATTTTCCATTTCTTCTGCTGCTTGTAAGAAAACCTGATGTCAATGGGTAGCCAAATTTAAGACTGCCAGGTAAAGGAATTTTAGGAATCAGGAGAGCTGGCATCAATTATAGCATGTTTCCCCTGGGGTTTAATTCATATTCTGAGAAATATCACAGGTATTTTACACTGGAGAATTTGGTAATTTAAAAAGTATTTTTATTTAAAAAAAAAAACAACAACGTTTACAAAAGACTGTACAATAGCTATGCTCAAAATGGTCAGTATTTATGATCTGATTTTGGCCTCGTTCTAGTTGAAACTGCTAATGGAAGAAAGGTCAGTATTTTTTGCATACAACATGCTACTTTTGGTTTTGTATTTTCAGAAACAACTCAAAAGTTAATCTGAATCCTGCCTTGTAGTTCTTTATCATTGTTGTTATTTTTTTCACATGGCTCAAATCATTCAAACCTCTTGGAGTTGTAACTGTCCATCTGTTGACAATGGAAGTTAGTGGGATCTTGTGTGACATCTGAGGATTTTTTTTTTTTCAACTGTACATTCAGGTTTTCTAGTAGCTTTTATTTCCTCTTTTTGCCTTTTGTTTTTGTTTGGTTTTTGTTTCTTTTTCCTTTTCTTCTTGTCTCTGCTATATATCTGATGGTATCAACTGGTGAAAAATGTCTCTAAGTGATGTTCTGTGGGAGGGTTATTCAATAAAAAATCTTTAGTTACCAGTTCCTCAGTCAAGAAAAGTAGGGACAGGAAAGTTTGTGTTCTACACTTGGCAGTGTTTGAATAAACTTAGTAATAACTCTGTCTAGGTAAAAAGACTTACACTTTCAAAGGTCAAGCTATTGGGTTCAATATGCATAATGAAATTGTTATCAACGAAGAGCAGTCAGGAAGCTGGATCACGAGGGTCAGCATTTCTCAGCCCATGTAAGACATCAGGCTTAAAATTCAAAAAACTTAAAAAACAGTCCATAAAATTAAAACATACACTCACAGTTCTGCTAACAGAGAAGCAAGAAAGGGAAGAAAAATAATCAGATACTTTAGCTTTTCTTCTTTGAACTGAAAGGCTTGCAGTCACAGTACAGATGATGAATGTTATTTTTTTGGTTCTGTTTTGGCTAGGCGACCACTGGATTTCAAGGCATAAAGCACAACTCTGAATTATTTTAATTTTTTCTTGAGCAACAATGGCACTGAGAGACAACTGAGGTACACTACTATGTGTACCTCAAATGTCTCTCTTTTTTTTTTTTTACAAGTATATTAGTGTACCTCATAGGAAAATGTGAGGTTCAATTAACAAACTCATCAATATCTCAAAAATGTTTTGACATTTTCAGATTGAGTGATCATAAATAATATCATTATTTGATATTATGTGAATATAATACATTTCCTCTGTTGGAAGGGTACAACCTTATCTTCAAATCTAATTTTTACAATACTGCTCTAACTGGGATAAAACAAAACAGATGGGAAATGAATTTAAACTTCTAGTTTCCAATATTGCTACCAATATTACTGATAACTTTTATCAATATCTTCCTTGTTTCTCTCCATTTTTATGCACTTTTTTTTTCTTACAAAATAGTATATAAGTATTTTCCCCTTGCAGAAAGTGTAACATGAGTGTTCAGGTTACAGGACCTTATTAGCTGGAACAAATCTTTTGAAGGGATAGGTGTACATCTCCAGATAAAGGAGAAAATGGGAAAACACATTTGCTTGTTACATATGAGACTGAAAATGAGAATGTTTCAAAGACATTGTGGCTAGGTTACTGCCCCTTATCCCTCAGTCAGCATTTCAAGTCAGTCTTGGGCTGATAGAGATCAAGAGCAGCTGTGACTTTTTTACTGATTTGACCTGAAAAAACCACCTTAAATCATATGTTTTTGTTAGACAACTTGATTTGTCTCCTGTAAAAGTTACTGTATTTAGTAGACTTTATTGTTTCTGCATTTTGTATTCTTCTTTTTTCTTTTAATTCTATACTGAAAAGTGCTGAGTAGAGTAGATGTGCATTATACTTGGTTTAGTGAGAGCTATCACATTCCTGCAATTCATTTAGTTCTATTAAAAGAACGGATTCTGGCCAGCAGAAAAAGAGATATGGTGGGGGTTTTTGTTTTGGAAATGCTGTTTGTTTTTTCTCTCTAACAAGCTCTGCAATACTATATTATTTTTTAGAAGAGTTGTCCAGGTGTTGAATACTACCATATTAAAAACTAATATATTAGGCCCTTGAGTTACAGCTCTTATGCAACACGCATTCAAAAAAATTTAAAATCAATCAATTATGCAAAGAGGACTTGTAAATGGGTTGAGATTAAAAATGTCACCTGGATTTCAGAGTTCTTTGGTACTGTGCCCTCAACAGCATCAATGTTTTTGTCCTTTGTTCTTTTTTCTTAAAACAAAGCTTTCTCCTCTTTTCCCTCTGGCTTCAGATGAGCGGCTGCAAAACTGTTCCATTTTTACGCCATTGATCTATTTGTCCCTGGTTTATATGCTTCAAGCAGTTAAAAAAAATTAACAAATCAATCCAAAGAAAACAAAGGTCATAGCATGCATCATAGGAATTAAGGAATACCACAGTTCTAACCTTCTCATGGAAAAAATATTTTTTTTTTCCTACATTTGTCTAGGAATCCTGGCAAATTTTTTATTTACTTTAAAAAAAAAAAAAAAGTCTCTTCATTCAGTATGGAGTGACGACGGATAGTGCTTCTCCATAGCTCACGATGGTCTGTGAAGCTTGTATAATTTTCTTTTCAACAACTCAGCTATTAGGTCTCCTACTGATTAAGTACTTTAGCCTCTCTATGCAAAACTGAACTCTGCTAAGGAAGACTACGTTATGTTATGATGTAGCACAGTATTTATGCAAAATTTATCTGACATCTGATATTCTAGATTTAAAAAAGTCTATTTCCTTTCTATTATACTGTTTTCAAAAGTATTTGCAGATAAAATGTGAGGATATTGTGAAATCCATCAACTAAAAAGAATGTGATAGAATGCTTACCATTTTTGATGTGTAAATATGCCCTTACATATACATAGCTCTGATATAGCTTCAAGACAGGAGATAATCACATCAACTGTATAAAGAGGAATTGGTGGTACCTCTAAACATGGTAATGGGTTCTCAATAATGGGTGCACAATGGGTGCAGCAGCTAGTCAAGGATAAATTAGTATGGTTTTAATATTGAGTAAAAGAGAAAAAAAAACCTGCCTAAGTGTTCTACACAATAAATGATAAATACATAGAAATACACAACGTAGTTGAACTTCGGTAGAGATTTTTGAGTATATACTTGTCTTTTTTGTATGGGCCACCTGTAGCATTAGATACCTCAAAAGGATATGCAGTGTATAGAATTATTGGTGTTCTTCATCAGATGCTTTGGAGGTGTAGGTATTTTTTCTGTCCCTTACTTTCTGTGATGCAGAAGCTGAAGTCTTATTATCCTGCACTAAAAGCCTCAGGGAGAGATTCCATTTTGAAACAACCACCTCCTTCTAGTAACTCAATCTCCAACAAGATCCGTACAAAAGATAAATTGTCAGATAATCAGAGATGCTTCTTTTGTGAAATTCCACAAGAACAGTGGGCAAATAATCCACTGGAAGATAAAACACCTATTACCAGCACAAAGTGTAAGTCCCTCTAAGCAAGGTTTTGTCTGTGTGAATGACCGATACCATCTGGAAGCAGAAGATTGACAAGCTAGAAGGCAGTTAAAGATAACAACAGGGCACCTGAGAATCACTGAGGGAATTTATCACTGTCACAGTGTGTGATAAGTAGCACACTGCAAGTGTTTGGGGTTTTTTATTCTCATACATTTTAAGTCTCCAAACTGGTTTCATGTGCAGCTGAAGCAATGGAGAGAAATGGATATTTTTCTCACAGTGCAGTCCTACTGATTTCAGATATATCTAATTAGTGCGATTTCATTTTACATAGCTAAACAAATACTGTTCACATAAATTGCTCTCATTACTATTGTCTAAACCATAGAAAAGAGAGATCATAGTTTAAAATATGCATGGTTTTTGTAGTGAAACTTAATTTCAACACATTCTTGCTAACTTCCAATATGGGCAGTATATTTTGTTTCTAGTTGATCTTAATTTTCACTAAAGTAGCTGTATTATTTGTATTTCTTTTAGGTTAAGATTTATGTTAAACTTTTAACTTGGAGAAAGGAGGCAAAAGAATTAAGCACGGTCACCATCTATTTATGCAAAAATATACAGCAAAATATGAGGCACTGCAGGTGAAATCCACCCATATGCAAAAAACTGATTCATGATCTGGGTGTTCATTTAATCCCACCTCAGTTCTCAAAATAGAGCATGGTGGGAGTTGTGATACATGAAGTGGCAGATTGAAGATATGGCTGTGAACAAATTGTGAACTCCATGCTGCCTGGTGAATTCTGTTTTGTTTCGGGTTGCCTATTCTGTATCCCCATCTCGAGTTTAAGTGTTGCCTTGATATCATATTATAATTTCTTTTGTAGATTGAATTGTATTCTATTTAGTAGCAGGGACTTGATGCTTAGTGAAAAGTATGTCTGAGAATGTAAGATAAAGTACTGAAGAGTCATAAGTGTTATGGTACTCTCCCCTGTGGGGCTACTTCTTTTGTATTATCAGGTTCATTGATGTGAATGGTTTCTTGGGTTGGTGCTGAAGGAACACAGCTAGAAAAAAAATATCCTTAAACGTGCACTTCAGCTGAAATACAACAGCAACTACCTGTCTTAAAGGAAATCTAATTTTTAAGGAAGGGAATGCTTGCAAATTTTTTTATTTACTTCTTTTTTAAAAAAAGACAGTGGCTGTAGACCCTGATTGCCATAAGCAAGAAAGGACTGTTGATAAAAGGCTGTGCTATTCCAAACCTTCCCCGATTTTTCTCCTGGAGATCTGTAGCCTTCAGTGCATTTTGACTGGGAAGCTTTTTTTGGGTTAGTGACTCTTTGCTTGGAAATCTGGGTTGCAGGTTTCAGGGCTGTAATGAACAACCCTTGTTCAATGAGCCTTGCAAGGGTGCTTGAGCCCTGCAAGGGAGCACGCACCTCCTGCCCTTCTCTACCATCTCGAATGTATTTCCTTTCTGCCCTAATCTACCATCCCACATCTCTTCCCCCTACGTGTTCATAGCCTTTTTCCGTGGAGCCCTTCTCCCTCCCCTCCTCAGTCTTGGGGAGAATTCAGAGATCTGGAAGTCTCTTTGCCAGCAGACAATGGCACATGGTGTCCCTCAGAGGAGAACTGAAAATCTGCCACCTCTGTGTGGGGATGGAAGTGCTCTCAGTAGCAGCAGACACCCTTCCCTCTTTTTGTGGAGTGGCTCATGTACGTGCTCATTGTAGACAAATACTTAAGAGAATTTAACCATCATATTTCAGCTTGTGGTAGCTGAAACAGAAATTTTAAAAAGCAAATTTTACGGTTTACCCATATTTGAAACAGCAAAAGGCTTTCCTCTCTCTGGAATTCCCTCTCTCTGATTGTGTCATCCAATTTTTCTTTAAAACTTTAAATTTGTGATACATCTAAATGAAATCAACCTGCTTAGAATTATCCATACTGTGATGATTTCAGTATGATCACCCTAGTCTCATTTCAGAATGAGCTACCTGCATTGCTTTAATTTAACCTGTTTCTCTCCACCCCTCACCTTGAAAAACCCTCAATTACTAGAAAGTTTCAGACTGAAAGTTTGTCCAGCTAGTTAAAATAAATGCAATGTGATCTAAAAGCCAAGAGAAGCAGCGACTCTGTGCTAGATTTTCACAGTATGGAAGCTTATATAAGAAAGCATTGGATATATTTTGTGACTCTCCCTTGTCCTAAATAAATTAATACCAACCATAGTCTCTTGAAGTCATATACCATACAAGATCCCATACTGTTAAAGTCTTTTGGTCAGTTTTATATTATATATAAAGAGGCTGATAATACTTGGTATTTGAAGAATTATGGGATAATTATGTCAGTTTTCTTCTTGACCTTACCTACCTTGTGGAGCTGCTTTTCAAGTTCGGAAGAAAAGGCCTTAACTAGACAAGAGAAAACGGCACATTATCACTTTCCTGTGAGCTCTGTGTGATTGTCAATTAAGGGAATATATGTGTAATGGCTGCCAGTCGTATCAATTTGTGCAAAATTCCTGAGAAATGAGACTAGAACACAGGACATTCCCTGCAATGAAATGTAAGAGACAGAACGAGGGAGGTGAAAATGAAGGGAGAGAGAAAGTCCAGAAAAAACCTAAAGCACCACTCTGGCCACAAAGGAATATCGCTGAAAAATCCAAACCACTTTCAGCAGAGAGCATGGGCACTGGGACAGAATTATGTTAGAAACGATGGCATTCCTAAAATCTTTCTTTGACTAAAAATCAAGTTATCTTGATACAAGGCTTTGATTATTTCAATTTTAATTTAATACAGTTTGCTGTAAGAAAGAAAAAGAACTTTTACCTCTGCATCCTGGTCTCTTAGCCATCTATTTTCTTACAGGAATTTATTTTTAAAATCTTTATTTTTCATGTTTAATAATCTGAAATGATGAAAAAATCTAACTTGATACTCTATGGCCTAGTGAGCAGAATCATTGCAGCTGATCAGAGGGAATTTAGCAGTCTTCTATTAAAACGTTGGGACGATATTAATTTTCTTCATCATGCGCATCAATATGGTGCAGAGAAAAGTGGCACAACATTTATAATAAGTAAGTGTTTGCAATTCACAAGCAGTTTCCAAAGCTTCCCTGACACATTGGGCAGCAGATTCATCTCCGTAGGAGGTCTAGATCTCCGGCTGTCTCATTTTAGAGTTAACCTGGGCCCCTGCAATTCTGCGAAGATTGTTTGTCATTTGTGGAAAAGGCTGGTGTCACCATCGGGGTGAGCTGTCAGCGTTTGTGACGGCAGAACAAAGCCGACGGCCTGTCTCGCTTAGACATTCAGCTATTGATGTTGTCTGGGGAATTAGAGGTCTTTGGAGAATACAGGGCTTAAATTGTGGGATGCCTTGCTGCTGGGTGCTGTGGAAGCCAGAAAGGTTAGTGATTTCCTTGAGATAAGTTTATGGAGGAGAACCCCACGAATGGCTGTTTGAAACAGTAGCTTGGACATAATCATCATCTCAGGAACTCCTGGAGAGGGACCTGGAAGTGGAAAGGCCACACAAGCAACCTTATCACTCTCTACGGCTACCTGAAAGGTGGTTGTAGAGAGGTAGGGGTTGGTCTCTTCTCCCAAGTAACAGGTAACATGACAAGAGGAAATGGCCTCAAGTTGTGCCAGCAGATGTTTAGGATAAATATTAGGAAAATTTTCTTCATCAGAAGGGTTATCAAACATTGGAACAGACTGCCCAGGGAAGTGGTGGGATCACCATCCCTGGAGGTATTGAAAAGACAGGTAGATGTGGTTTTGGTAGTGTTCGGTTAATGATTGGACTTGATGATCTTGAAGGTCCCTTCCAACCTAGATGATTCTATGATTCTAAGCTACCTGTGCCCGAGGCTAGCAGCTGCAGCAGGACCAGGGTGCAGAGGAGCGGTGGAGCGCTCTGCCCATCTGCCATGTAGGATATGGCCCACACCACATGTGTCAGTGCCATTTGGCATTTTGTAGCACTGGAGCCAGCTGTCTCTCGCTGCATGGAGGCTTCTAGCCACGTGGATCTGCATAGAACACGGGAATGAGTTCTCTGTTTCTTAACTCTCTGTCCATATGAGTCCTCTCCTTACTGTGTCTGAGGTGGAAAGTTCTCCAGTCTAATGTGGTTTAAAAAAATTCCTATTACTTAATTGCTTAAATTACACTTTTTGCCCATTTCTGTGCTTTGGTTCCTTGCCCTGCTTGGTTTGAAGAATACTAATGAGCAAAAAGCAGCTCCCCTTCCTATCAAGGTTATCGGTGTCTTCCTCAGACAGAGCAAGCTTCCTGGTGTTTTCAAATGCTGCTCCAAACATTATTTGTCCTAAGGAGAAATGTGCTAGATTTATCTGTTACAAGTTCTCTTCTGTTGTTTTTTTTTTTTTCTCTCTCAGTCACAGTGATGGTTTTCACATAGAAAAAAATAATTTACATATATAATATGAATTAGTAATTCTTTTTTCTTTGTGTGCACAGTAAATTCTTTGTTAAGGGTGGTTTTGCTTGCTTGGAAACATTTTTGGAAGTAGGTACTACTACTACTGTTTAATGGGAAAACAGGTATGTGAATAATACTGTGCAGAATGAAGAGAATAACATAGTCTTGCAGCTGATAAAATAATGAAAATATGTGAGTAAAAGTCACTGCAACCATTATTGGAAAACAATTATCCGGCCAGTTCTTGACGCTGCCAAGTGAAACAATGAAATGATAAAGGTAGGATGATTACTGTGATTTATCTCTCTAGCTATCATTTAAATATGAAACCTGTATGCTCCCAAATTCACAAGTCAGGGGCTTCCTCCACCGTATTTCAGGGAAGGCCACCTCCAGTTTTTTTTGGTGAAAGATTTCCATTGCTTTCAATAATCAATAATGACTCAATAAGGTGAGTGTAGAGGATGTAATTTATTGGTAACTAGATGCTTTCACATTTTGGAGTATATCATCCACTACAGTATGTATTCCAATAAGTCATATGCTACTTGAGTTCAAGAAATGCACATAATCCACTGTATCATTGCATGGTTTGAAGTGCATACCAAGGATATAAGCTACAAATAGTTTCCCTGTTTCCCCTAAAAATGCAATGTGATGACTTTTTACATTAGGCTTGCTTATTTTGACTGACTTAGTAATGATTTAAAAAATGTGCAGCTACCTGAAACTCACACAAGAGTAATCTGCATGAGACATCTTGTCATGGTAAATTTTCTCTCTACTGATAAATAATTTGTTCCCTGCTATAATTCTTCTGGATTCACAATCTGCTTTTGTTTATTAGTCAGAAGTTAAATAAACTTGTGGTACCGAAAATATATAGCTCCCTGGAAGTGATATAAATCTTAGTTTTTCTTCTTAGTTACAAAGGGGCAAGTTAAGAGCAATTCCAGTGATGACAGTTGTGACACATTTAAAACTGACGTAATTGAGGGAGGAATTAAGCCTGTAATGTATTTCAGAGACACCAAATGCTCAGAAGCTATGGATGCAGGCATAATAATCACTTATACATTAAATATTGTGGTTAGTGATTAAAACAAATGATGAGGAGTCAAGACTGCTTGACTCTGCTCTTGGCTCTTGCACCAAGTCCTTTCTGTGAACTTGAGCAAGACGTTTATCTCTTTCTGTTCTGTTTATCTAGTCATAATATCTTCCACCCACCCACTGCAGGGAAGCTCCTGGGAGGTTTGGATGTGCTGGTGAGAGGAGTCTGACAGGTCAGGCCGTCCTCCTCTGTCCCATGACAAGGTAGCAGCCCTCGGCCACAGGACATCGGGTATTCTGCCCCTCGGAAATCTCTAAATCCTTATCAGATTTCCAACATACTCTTTTCATGTTGCATGGAGATAGCTATGATGAAATACCATCAAACACGTATACAACATGACAGAACACCACCATACTCGGACTCAATCCAGGATGATATATAAGCATGTGACATGTCTTCAGGGGCCCCTAGAACATGATGCAGTGTTGTCAGTCTGTTTGGCTGGTTTTCATTTTATCTAACTAAAGTAGCGCGTTTGTAGCTCTGCCTAGGAAAAGAGGTGTCAGCTTCACCAAGATTCATTAGCTGTAGTAGGACTGTTTTGCAAGTATTTACAAGCCTGCAGCTGCAGTTGTGGCTGGCTCTGTTTGCATTTCCGAAACAGCATAATGAAGCCAAGGAAGTCCACATAAATTACTTTAGCCAAACACATCCTTGTACATTAAAAAATAAATTGAATTGTTCCTTCCACTGAATAAAAACAGTCTTTCATATAGAAAATACTATTAGGAAGTGTGTGCAGCTAAAACCCCTTAAACTTAAAGCATAAGAAGGTGGTAAATGCAACCTCCATCACTGTGCTTAGTCCAGGTCGGATCTGACTTCACAGAGAAGACCAACAAGACAGTGCTCTTGCTGTCATTGTTTCTAATTAAATCGCCACAGGCAAAGACTGAAGATATGTGTGTTAATGGGAGATGAATGCCATGAGGCCATGAAAGTAAGAATCCTGAGATGCAAACATGGAGAATAAGTATCCCCTTTACAGCCAGAGATCTTCACCCCAGAGCTCTGATGGGCAGTAGAGGGTTTGGCATGACTTTATGTACCAAACACATCCTGCTGGTGAAGGGTTGCAGATACAAGGACTGTTAGCACACTTTAAAAGCACCAGGTTCCTTTGAAAAAAAATGAAAATTAATACATTCCTGAGCATAGGGAAGCTTTGCTCTTACGGAAAAGAAAAAAAAAAAAGAAAAAAAAAAAAAAAGGAACAGTTTTTAAAAACATTTGAGCACTGTAGGGTAAAGCAGTGAAATGACCGGGAAGGCAGAAGCGAAGGTCAACATTCAGACTCAGCATGCAGAGAAAGGGCTTTTTTTTGCCGTGGGAATCTGACCCACCATGATTAGCATCGTTCTCCTTTTCAGAAGTAGTGAAGGAGCAATGAACAGTAAGGAAAGAGAAGGCTTAAGAAAATAGCAGTGTCAGTGGTAATACCTGGATGAAACCAGTTTTCTTGATAAACGCTATTGATGTTTAAAAAGCAAAATAACATCACCTTGCAAAAAAGAAATAGAATAGAGATTCCATAAGAATCAATCCTACAGAAATAATAAAAAATAAATATTCAGATACAAGTTGTTCTATAAAGTTAAAATTGTTAGGATTTTTCTGAGCAACCCAGCCTGAGTAACCAAAACAAAACAGAGACACAGTGAAAGAATGTATGGATTAATTTTAACAGTTTGTTTAAATGCTATCTGGATAAAAATTGAAATTGCACACCCAACTCCTAGCCTCTCATATTCAGCTAAACTAAAGATTTTTTTATTTCCCATTCAGTCTTTTGCCTGCAGCAATTTGTCATTATTATTAAGCAGAATTATGGTAACTGCAAGCCGAGGGAAGTTCATAGTAGACGTTTTATAAATGTTGATATACACAAATATTTGAAAATCTTGTCTTTTCACCCCAATGATGGAATACTTCCACTCCACACTGATTTTTTGCCCTCCACCCCAATTAGTCCAATTCAGTCAAAGGGACTGGACAAGATTCTGTCTCAGGACAATTTGAGGCCTCAAATTCCTGGATCAGGGCATTAGTCAATATGCAAAATCCACAGCTTTTCTAAGTTTCAGACCTTTTAGATATATTCAAAACAAATTTGACCTTGGCATTAAGAATTTCTGGGTTACGTTTGGGTTGCTTTACCAGTTTAAAACCTGCTCTTTTCCCCTTCTATTTCAGATGTACTCTAAAAGAAACAAACAGGCCATATTGACAAATACGTTTATTTTGAATAGCTACAACAAGCTGAAAGTAGTAGCTTGCAACCTTAAAATCCAGTAGCAGCATGAGTGCTAGTATGAGATTTGATGGATCAGTTTATGTATTTTGCCAATAGGTGGTGCTACTATTTTTACATTCAATACTAATTACTGCAACGCGCACCGTCTGCTCTGATAATCACGAACATGGAACAGCTTGCTCTTTTCAATAGTGTTTCCCAGAGTAAAATGACACATGGATATGTAATAACTTTAATTGTAGCAAATAAAAGCAGATACAACAGATTGGGAAAACATGATCTACTTCATAGTTAGATATAAAGTTTCAAGAAGTAGTTATGTGCAAAGATAAAGAAAAAAAAAAGAAATATATACCTGTGCGTAGTTTTGTTTGTATATATCCCACCTGTGCTTTTGCTGATGATTTTTCAGTCATATAAATGACATGTTTGTTTCAGGGAAAACCTGATACAATGCAGATAAAAGACAATGAGAAAAGACAGTAAAATAAATACACATCCAGAGTGAGAATCCATTAGTTTCACTTTAACTTTGTGATCCAGCTGCGTATAATACAAAACTGCTAATTTTGCATTATGGGATTTGACATTTCTCACTGCAATATTTGAAAAGGAGAGAGATGGGTGAGAGCTTTGTAACACAAGAACAGACAGACGCCCATTTTAGTAGTTTCCTAAATATTATTTTCCTACTGAGCCTCTATTATTCAGCCGATTTGCAGGGTATTTCTGCAATATGCAAAATACGTGTATCAGAGGTGGCGGGTGCGAGCTGGGGCTGTATCGTGGAAGGCCACTTAAGGCAAAAATCAGTATTTTAGATTGCAACGTTTGCACTCTAATGTGTTGCTCCTCTGTGATGGTTTCCTGTCGCAGGTTCCTCTCACCTTTTGGAGAATCTTGGTGAGAGGCAAGCACAGCTCCGAGCACTGAGCATCTCTCCTGGCGGGGACTGCCCCTGAGGCTCTGGGCTCAGTGATAGTGTGTTATGTGTCTGCAGCAGACACAGCTCTGCTCTGCGCCCACAGGCACTGTCATCTGCAGCAAAAACCATGGCATTAAGTAGACAGCGCGCGATTTGTATCCGGCAAAACATGGCCTCTCACGATGTTTGGTGAAAACAGACGTGTCTTTGGTGAAAACACATGTATTCCGTGAAGTTCACTTTCCAAACATCTGGCTCAGCGTAGAGTAGCTCTGAGAGTAGAGTTGTAACATTACAGGAGATGGATTGACAGCTCTTGACACCACGGATCTTTCTTTATCTTCAGAATAGGTACAGTGCACGGAACAGGCAGAATTATTTATTATCATTTCAGAAATCTATTGAGTATGTACTTACTACCCATTCACAAAACATACCTCAACAGTGATCGGGGGGACTGCTGCTGGGGTAGGAAGGGAATTTATTTTGACTGTTCAATGAAGCCATCAGGAAAACTGTAGCTGTGCTGCAAACACCTCTCTGTGCTCTTGGATCGAGGTCTCAAACTCATTTACTGTGACTGTAAGGGGAATCAAGCAGCTCTTGAGTGGTAACAGTTGTCTGCCCAGACTATGTTTTGAACAATCGTATGCCAGTGAAAGGTGCCATATTAATTTTGAGATTAAAAAAAAAAAAAAAAAAAAAGTAAAGAACAAGAAATGCTACTTGTTTTTTAGCATATTCTTTCTCTTGTGTGTTTTACTTATGATGGGAAAGCTGTTAAATCAATAGCTTATCTGTTTAACCTTTAACATGGCAGAGGTCTCAGGCATATTAGACTTAGGAAAAATAGAGAAACACCAAAAAGAGAGTAAATAGAGGGTAAATTTGGTACCAGTGGGTGTATGCTTGCTTTCTCTCTCTGCATGTACATTTTGAACAATCGTATGCCAGTGAAAGGTGCCATATTAATTTTGAGATTAAAAAAAAAAAAAAGAAAAAAGTAAAGAACAAGAAATGCTACTTGTTTTTTAGCATATTCTTTCTCTTGTGTGTTTTACTTATGATGGGAAAGCTGTTAAATCAATAGCTTATCTGTTTAACCTTTAACATGGCAGAGGTCTCAGGCATATTAGACTTAGGAAAAATAGAGAAACACCAAAAAGAGAGTAAATAGAGGGTAAATTTGGTACCAGTGGGTGTATGCTTGCTTTCTCTCTCTGCATGTACATACAGATATATCTGTAACTACACATAGTAAAAATAAAAAATTTCAAATATACAGTTCTAGCAAATAGTAGTCACAATTGTCTCCACAAAATGTAATTTTATTTTTTTTAAATAAGTAGTTCCTTACATTTGTTTCATTACCATCATATTGATTTAAGTGAAAAGTATGCAGTGGATCAAATCGTGTAACTTCTTATGCTCATCTGAATTTAGGACGATGATCTTATCCAGCCACTGAGGAAGAGAGGCAGAAAGAGAAAGGAGGACTGTTTCCATTCTTTCTTTCTTTCTTGGAACAGGATATGAATCAGATTCAATAAAGGCAGTTATTTGGTGTGGTAAAGAAGTGATAGCAAAGTGTGTCAAGCTGAGAATGGGAAGCCAGGAATGTAAAATTAATACTCAGCCTATTTTTCCTCTCTGGCACTATGTTTAAATTATTTTAAATGGCTTTTATCTTTAAATAATAGCTCCATGCAGAATTGCAAAAGCCTTGTCCTACACACTGATACTCATGATATAAGCATTATTAAACAAATTAATTTAAGTTTTATGTCTGTGTCATTATCATTCTTGGATGAAAAGTGGATCAATGAGAAAATATTTCTCTAAGTTCAAATGATATTTCCTGAAGACTAACTAGCATGCACTAAGTCGATTTCAAATGCGGTAAGCATGAACCATAGACATGTTTACTACAAGAACTTAAACGCTGTTCAAAAATCATGCAAAATTTGCCATCCAACTGATTAATTAAAGAATGCAGGGAATAGAGGCTTCCAAGAAAGAGTTAATTTGTAAATGTTATTTCAGGAAAGACAAAGCCAATAGTCTAAAGAACTCTTTGTCTCTATAGCTGGTCAAACGAAGTTCATGGAAGCACATGAGTAATGGGGAGCTGGATAGAAAGACTGGTAAAAGTTGTACATGGAAAATAGAAGGCAGAGTTACCAGTTAGAATTTTAAAAATGAGGCTTTTTCATTGTTTCATGTGCTACTTTTATATAGGGATTTTGTTATTGTATATGCTTTCAGAAAATATTCTTGGTTTGGAACATAATAGTATGACTTGCTGCTTTGTATGGGTTGCAAAATTTTATTTTCCATGGTACAAGAAGCTGAGTACAGAAATTACATTTGTTTTACCAGATAACTGGTAATTTAATGTGCCAGTTAGTTATAGGTGAAGCTGGTATGAAAATTATCACAGCAATTTGGAGATAATGTTTTGTTAATCCATTTCGCGTGACCTGGCTTGAATGGATATATTTTTTCCTTCAGTAAACACCTGGATCAGACATTGGCTCACAAAGCTTGGAGTCCAGTTGATTCCCACATTCCAAAGTGCACAGAACTGGTAAATAAACTTCATTTCCCCCTGGAAAAACATTTTCCATCTGACACACTGGCAAGGAACAAGTCTGGAGCTGGGTGTTTGCTCATGTGTGCTCCTACAGAAAGGGGGAGTTGGGACCAAGGGACCTTGTCTCCCAGTCCAGGCAGTGCTCCAAAGTGGGAGGAGAGGCTCCTGCTTTCTCTTCCTTGGGCTTCTGTAGTAATACGGCTCCAAAGTTTGAGTCTCTGAAAGTCAGGGAACACAACTGTGCTGAAGAGGGGGAAGTTCAGAGGGCAGGCTTGATGTAATATTGCTTACGCCTATGATAATGGTTGGATGAAAAGAAGAATCTGTGGTGTCTTTCCTGTCATCTGGAGTGCTGAGCAAAAGGCTGAAAGTTATTACTTACTGTCATTCCCCACAGCACCCTTTGAAGGACATAATGTAAATGTCACTGACTCCTTTTAAATCAACACAGCTTCTTGACTTCAGCGAAGTCAAGTTGATTTACGCTGGCTGATAATTCGGCTGTTTCTTAAAAGCAGGAGTTGTGAAATCTAATGCTTGGTGGGCTCAGCCCAGCACTATTGGAAATCAGCACGACTCTTGCCATTGACTTTATTGGGCAAATGGCCCTGGTGAGTTATTACCGAGTGTTTTGTCTTGCAATGTACTGGACAGCAATCAATAATGCTCCATGACATAGACAGAAAGCTTGCTGTTACAAGAAAGATTTACCATTTTCTACCATCTTACAAAACTTGCAGATTTCCAGGTGTGTGGTGACTTTTAACACCTTTTAGGTCACCTGCCCACTTGAAAGTGAGACAAGATCACTCATCTTCCCGTTAGTGAACATTTCAGAGATGCTGTAGTCCCACACTTCAAATATTAAATTTATTTGAATATAAAGGATAGTATTATATAGGCCTAAATGTATATCTGTTAGGTAAACATTTCTGTTATCTACTCAACAGAATTTCATAATTACCAGATGAGAATGATATCATACATTTTTTCATTATTATAATTCAAGTAGTATATTGTTGCCCTAATGTCCTAAGATGACTTTATTTTGGTTCTTTGCATTTTAATAGGCTGAAAATATAAAGTAAAATCACTTTTTAAAATCTTAAAGCCTTTTTAACCTTAACTTTATCTGTCTTCTATAGTTCTGGGAGAGAATTGGGATTTCAGTTTACAGAAGGGTTCTTGCTTTTTTAAACAGAAGATAGAGCCTTGCTACAGCTTTACCCAGAGATATTTAGCTTTGACTTGTGACTTAAAGACCAGGGAGATGTATAATAAAATATTAACAAGGTAAAAGTCATGTTTTGTTTTGCTTTGTTTTATTTATCTTATCTTTTATTTAATTTTTTAAAATTATTTTTTCCATTATATGTTTTGATACATGAATTCCTGACCTCTAGGTATCCATGGATAATGCTGGAAGAGATTCCTTAGAAATACCAGATATATAGGATACTCTTTTGCTTGTTTTGTTTCTGAATTTTTTGAGAGAACACAAAAAGACATCAACTGTACAAAGTTATTAGTTCCTCTAAAGACTACTGCTCTGAAAAAGCTGGAGAGCCAGAATCATTATTTTATTCATGAGGAATAATCAATGTGTCATAGAGATAAGTTGGATTTTTATAAAAATCTCCGTGACCATAATGAAACTTCTTAAACTGAAGAAAAAAGAGTATAATTCTAGTAGTTTCTTCAGCTATGTTTGCAGTTCATGAGCTTAGAAACTCAAAGAAAGAGTTATTAAAAAAGGTAAAATAAATGCATACATAGAGCTATGCATAAGCAATTTCCAAAGACTCTACAGTTTTCTCCTTGGTTCCTCCCTTCAACTCGCCTTTCTGCTCTCTGCAAGAGTCTTCCTTTTCTCACACCTGCCTTGGTGATACACTTCACTACAGACTCAAGGTTCGGATACCCTTTATGCCTGGCACCTGGAAAAAAATACTCTCCCCACCCCTCCAAGTCCCGTCCCTCCCACAAAGAGTTTCTTCAAATGTCATTTCGTGTCATTCAGCAGTGTAACACTTGTCCTCTCAGAAGTGGTAGTTTTTCTTTTACAGCTGAAATATAAACAATATACTTTCAGAGAGGAAACTCTGTATGCAAACATGAATGCTAATTAACTAGCTCATTTTTACGTGTTTAGTTTATAAATGTAACCATAGGGAAAAGATAATAGGAAACCACACCATTTAACTCCTTACTCTTTCTTTGGTAATATTAGAGAGAGGTAAACATATCATTTATCTACTAATTTTCACTGTATCACAGTTCTTGTACAAGGACCCTTAACTCTTAGACATACAGATATCATCAATGAAGTGCCATACCAGGGGGAAAATTGCTAATTAAACTAACTTTAAACCCACCTAATTAATTAATTCACGATTCTATAATGGATCTAATCTGAATCTCCCTGTAGCCTCAGCTCAGTAGGGACCCAGTCTCACACATTTCCAAAAGGTGGTTTCTGTGTCTTCAGCAGGGTTCCACTTGGGCAATTTGCCTCCACAGAGCCTGGTGCGGGATCAACAGCTCTGTTGCTGTTGGAAATTGGGACTTGTAGGAAAAATATAGAGCTACGGAGAGGTACGTAGGACCCAGTTCTACTCAGTGTACGGGATATGGCATGCAGAAGTACAACTGGTGGAACCTGACCACTGAACTTCATTTAAATTGAAGAATAGAGTGGTTTTTTTCCTAAGTGTGCATGCAAATGAATACACAGACCTATATAGATATACACCTATAATTTATAAATAAAAAATTGATAGGATCTGACAAACTTCAGAGCAGAGACACTTGGTCTTACTACTGCTCACTATTAGAGTTCTCTGAGGCTACTCATTATAGAAGAAAAACCTGGTATTTTAATTATTCGATACATTCTTTTGATCACTGGTATGTTGATGTTTCAGAAGTTTCTTCTGAATTTCATGTCTATAGGAAGTGCTAAAATGAGATCAGTTGATGGGAGTCTTCACACAAAAAGTTGAGGACAGGCACTGAAAGCGTGAGAAAATACCAGCTCTCCCTCTTCTCTGGGTACTTCAAGAGGATTTCAGTAGCCCCTGAGGGACTTTTTGAGGCTTGACTGACAGTGTTTTGATTTTTGATCCTTTACCTAATTACTTCTTGCTGTCTTCGTTGATATTGCCAAATTATTCCAGCATTGCTAACATCTGTCAAATTACTGCACAGAGACCTCAAACTTCTGGGTGGATTTCTGGTCAGCCAGCAGAGACTGATCGGATTGACCCTTGTCAGACTCGAACTGCTGATCCCAAAGTGAGATTATCTGAATCCTGTTGCTGAAACGCTGAATCCTTCAGCTCCTCTCTCTTGTATTTAATGCATTTAGAAATAAATAACTGCAATCCAGGGTAAGTGTTTTTGAGCTGGGGAAACAGCTGAGCTATTTAGCAACTGCCTTTCTTGACTGGCTTTGAAATCCAGATCTTCAGTCTGGACAGAGATTAGCTTTGTGTGTGCTGGTGGGGTTTTCTTGGTGTTGTTTTTTTTTTCCCAATTTTTTTTTTTTTAATTTTTTGAAGTTGCCTGTGGGGTCTGTTTCCTCGGTCTGCAGTACCACCTGGGGGCAGATGCAGTGCGTGTGGTAGCCTTGGGGTGTAGGGCATCCCTTGGGGTGATCCCCAAGAGCCCTCCCTGCACCTGCTGTGGGTGAGAGGAGAGGGTCTGGGGGAGAATGGCCAGGCAGGCTGGGCAGCAAGGACCCACTCAGCTCACTCCAGCCAAAGAGAGGTTGAATAAAACTATCTGGAAATAGACAAATGGGATTTCACTCTGAGTCCCAAGTATGAAAAAGGGTGATTAATGTGATGATATTTGTATCAAAAAGTCCTCAGAAGAAACAGTAGGAATTTTTGTTGGGATAGACTTTTCAATCTATCCCAGAATACTTTTAATTATTGATGTGATTATTTAATCACATCCATAAATGACATTCCAAATTGACAACTATTCCAGTCACAGCAGATGCACAGTGATGCATCTCAGTTACCAGGCCCTGGACTTTATCAGGAAAAAAAATAAAGCATTATAGTCCCCAGTGCACGGTATGCAAGTACTAAGTTGCTAAAAATAATCATAGAGAATATTCCTCTTAAAGAAGAGTCTTCTCTGTAATTAGGTGATAATGTCTGCAAGCCACAACTGCTTGTCAGTCAACCCACCATCCCACTCTCAACTGTGCCTGACTTGTTGTTTCTACTATGTTTTGTATTTCTAAAGATTGGAGATTGGTTTCATTTTTGCCACCCTGCATCACATTGATCTGTACCTCAGGAGGAAAATCCCTCAAGGACATTTTTTCATAAAGTTCCCTAATGCACAACACAATGATATTTCATTGATATAGTCTGATGTATATGTGTCTTCCCCCCCACCAGGGTTCTTGTGCAGGAATATTTATTGTTGCTTGAAATAGCGAGCATTTCTTCCCCCTCTTCAAATATTTAGTCAAAAAGCTGAAATTATACAGAGAAACAGAAATACTATAACAATGAACACTGATTGTTTTCCTCGTTCCTTTTCAGCTACAGGATAGCCTTCAGAACAGATCAGAATCTTTCTGACTTATAAAACATAGATGGGAGTACTGATTTGACAATACTAAACATTTTATCATAAGAGTAAGTAATGTCAATTAGGATTTCTTGGGGAAA
The DNA here is from genome assembly GCF_001431845.1 of Calidris pugnax. NCBI lineage: Eukaryota > Metazoa > Chordata > Aves > Charadriiformes > Scolopacidae > Calidris > Calidris pugnax. Next base: position 10,066,359 of record NW_015090920.1, read on the forward strand.
AGATGACTTTGCTGCTGAACGGGCTGTTGAGAAAGGTCTCTGATGGTTGTATACAGCCTGTTTGGAGGGTCTGTTGTTCAGAGACACCACCTCAGGTGTGTGCACTGAATGAAAGGGAGTGGGCAACGAAGCCACAGTCACAAGTGCAGCACCAATGACTTTGGAGGGGAAAAAGGGACATCTTCCCCTAGGGTTTTTTTCCATTAAAAAATTCAAAGGGAAAATCTTCGTTCAGACACAGAAGAGGATTTTTTGGTTTTTGGTTTTTTTTGATTGTTATATTGTTTGGCAACCTCATTGTCATCTTTTTCCAGCTCTAATTGGCACTACATTTATGCTGTGGAGTGGAGGGTTTTATATCTTTGGGCAGTCAGTAGCCTATCAAAATCATGAAATTGCTGTTTTAAAATGGCATTTAAAAAAAAACAAAACTTTTCATCTTGATAGTTCCTTTAAAACATTCGACTTTTGAAGATCCTTTCTTAGGCATGGATAACCCATCTACATTTTAGCATCAAGACTTCCCCGTCCTGGTCTTTTGGAGACAAAATGAAACTTGTTTCATAAAAGAAGCAGCAGTCCTCTGGTACTTGAAGTTTTAACACTGGCAGCTGCTGGCAGATACTAGGGTGTTGGGCGTCCTAGAATAAATCTGAGGAAGATGTTAGCAGGCAGAGGAAGAGGTCACAGGAAGATGACAAAGCACTAGTGGCACACAGAGCAGTTGAAAGCGTGTCTCACAACCTGCTTGGACATTGCCTCCTCCTACATACCCTATCCAAGTACGTCTGGTGTGTGTATATGTCTAAAAAAAGAACTGCTTTATAAAAAGAATTGTTGATCTAATGATTCAGTAAGAAATGCAAAGCTATTCTAATTGTTATTGCGTAACATTTGTATTTTTCTGTGATATTAGCAGATGAATCTATCATCTAGTATATTTTTAGAAATAATGAAATACATTTCTTCAATTTCCTTCCTTGTCATTTATACTAAAGGTTATTTTCACAAAATCTGTCAGGTCACTTCACTCTGTGAGTAATTCTCCTGTGTTTAATCCCTGTTCAGATCTCCATTTCTGCAGTATCATCCCTGTAGCAATTGCATTTACTCTTAATAGGAATTCCTTTGTTATTCATTTAAATTTGGAAGACTGTTCAGGTCAGCTAACACAAATGTGCCTGGATCACTACAAATCTCATTGTCTTTAGTCATATTAGTCATATTGACTTTTTTTTTCCTTTTTCTTCCTTCTGTGAAGAAATACTATTAGACACTAGTAATATAGTATATGTATCATACTTCCACTTTTCTTCCCATAGTTCTAGCAGCTGTCTTTTCATTATATCACATTTCAGCATTTGACTTCTTAACCCATGTGACTAAAAAAAAAAAAATCCCCATGGAATAACGTCTAATACAACATCTTTGTGTGGATTTTTAAAGTACTTGAGAATTTCTAATGTAATCTCTGGTTTTCTTGTCTATTCAATACCTATCTGTAACATTTTTAGTAGATACAATAAGGAAGGCTAATAATTCTCAATGTTTTGTTTTATTTTTTAAACAGATTTAAAATGTTTCTCTATTTAAAAATAATTGGTTTTCCAGTGAATCTTGATCTCATTGTATTAAAATTAAATATCGCACGGGCACACTGTAGTCTTAGATATTATTTTCATGTGACTTATAAAGAATTAGCCCACCTTTAATTTGTGTTTTTAAAATATGTAAGTCATCCAATCAAAGAACGGAAGCAATACAGCATGACCTACATAAATAATTCAACATGGACTGTAGGTTAAACGATAAATATCAGTTCAAAGTAGTATTTTTGTGAACAATAAGCACTGGATACTTTTTCTAACAAAATATGTTCCTCAGTGTTTGTAATAGGTGAAGTGTTTGATAAACAAAGCTTTTTTATTTTATAAATTGTGAATATATAATTTCTTTACTCAGTGGAGTCAATACTATTTTTCCATTTTGAAATAGATAATTTCAGTTAATCACTTAAAAGTAGTACATTAAAAGTAGTAAATAGGTCTGTATCCAACTTGTTTGGCAAAGGGGGGAAAAAAATATCTTTTACCATCAACAGCACCCTATTTAAAAAGAAAAAATTATTTAGCTCTTTCCTGTCATGGCATTTATTTCCTTTTAAAATCAAGTTATGCCTTTTTCAAGAAGATATACCTGCTTTCTATTACTGATGAGCAGGGATTACCCTAGACAAAAACATGAGGGTGTAAATTGTGATGGCAGAGTCCCTGCCCCACACATGTGCCCACAGCCACCAGCAATGGGTGAGCTGCTGCTGCTGCTGCTGTGAGAACCACCAAGCCCAAGCTCTCACTCCCTCTGCAAAGTTTGTGAGCGCTCTCTGCACCAAAAAAAAAAAAAGAGAGAGAAAAGGAGAAATCGTCTCATCTCCATTTCCAAGAGCTGCTAATTACATACAGCATATTAAATCAAGTCCACTTGGGGAAAGACTTCCTTAATTAATTAATTTAATTAGCAATAAGGCAGAAGAGGGAGATATGGTTATCAGGAGATAATCATACCTTTGGGACACTGGATTGCGAAGACAAGCTTTGCTTCATCTTTCTTATTATTGTGGTTTACCACTTTTATGTGGTTTTAATAAATAACCTATAGATTCTATTGAACAGTATTATATTTGGTACTGGGCTTATTCCTAAAATGTCCTTTAGAACAAAGCAATTATAATCAGAAACAAAACGAGTGACTTGTAGTCTATTCAAGCATAATAATTGGGGGAAAACATATAGTATAATGTGACCTCCTATAAGCTGTACTGCTGGAGAATAGTCCCAGATGGATACCAAAAAAAAAATACTGGGAAAATACCCCTCTGTTTTGGCATTTTTCCTCTAACACATTACTTTTACTGGCAATGCGTGAAGCAAATGACTTCAAATTAATTATTTAAGTAAAGAGTTTTCAATAACTATTCAATTAGATGTCCACATTTCTTCTGAGTTTGAAAAACAAAGGAGATCTTTGCTCAGTAATGCTGGGTCCATGTCGTGTTTGGTGGTTTGTTTGGGTTTTTTTGGCTAGATACAGGCTGTAACCAGATTGGCACAGCATGGTAGGCTGCATCTTTTCTGGATTCTGAGTGGGTTGAGGCAAAGCCGGGCTGGGGATACACCTCTGCGTTACCTGCACTAATCTCAGGTCCACATCAGTTTACTTTGCAGCCTGGTACCTCCATCTGCTGAACTAGACATGGCCATACAGTGTCTGAAACTGCTTGGTATAATTTCCCCACTGGAGGATTAATCTTCTAGATTAGGTGCTCAAGAATTACCAAAACTAAGGAAATCTTGATGTAGTAAAGCATGTCTCTTAAGAAAACCTTGAAGGAATGGAACACTTGACATGCACAAAGGAAGTAATATATCTGGCTGTGCTCAAAATTAGTCAGTTTTGGTTTTGTTTTTTGCCTAACTGAAAGTTATTTTCTTTCTAGGTTGAATAATCTATGTGAGATAAAGTAAAGCCTGCCATTCAGGATTTAAATATGTAATATTCACTGAAATGAAGTCCAATTTCACAACAAAAAGTATTATACAATACAGGAATTTTCTTGCCCATCTCATTCAGCACTCGCTCTAAACTGAAATTGTTTCTGTACTCTCTCTCTCTCCACTTTCTAATGTAGCTGGATATCCAAAGTTTTTGCCCGACAGCTAAGTGATATAGCACTGTATCTCACATCCACTGCAGCACAGCCAAAGAAATTCTCCTCTCCCTACCGCTCCTATACCTATATATATAACACACCTATAACGTTATTTTCTTCCTCCCTCTCTGATTCTCTTACTTCCCTCTCCCTCTGCTTTCTGCACTGACAAAGTGCCTTCTCTCTTCCATTCCAGCAGCCTTATTGTTGTAACAATAAGGGAGATTATGTCTACTAGGGAGGGGGTGCATGACCTCCCCCGCCTATGCTGCCGCCGATTTGTATGTGATCCGGCTCCCGTGCGGCAGCAGCACCGTCCTGCGAGCAGGGTGGCATGCCTACACTAATGTATTCTGCCTCTTATCCTTTCTGTTCCTCTCTCCTACTCCAGCTTTCTTTGTGTTTGTAAGTCTTTCAGGCTCTGTGATTTTTTAAGACCCATTGCTAACACCTGATCTCTTTGTTATGCTTCTGGGGAAATTCGACTTCTTCAAGCCCCGGCTGCTTTCTGAGAGGTTAGAGAAAACGGATTTCATCTCAGACTCACCTCCATCCTTTTGTTCTCACCAAGTGAAGGTGTAGAGCAGGGCTGAGAGCCTTCAACGATCCATTTATTCAGGGATAGTCGTGTTGATGTCAGTCCCCTGCCTCTTTAGCACAAGGAACATGAGGAAAATGAAGTGGAAGGCAGTCGGAAAACAGAGTATAGGAAGAAAAGCAAACAAACTGAAAGTCATAAACTGTATAAGCAGAGATCACCTAAATCAACAAGATGCCAGCAAAGTAATCCTCCTTGTGAGCTTTAATTAAATCGAATGATCCTCAAAAGTGACATCACCTTAACAAAAAGCGAGACTTACTGCTGGTCATTTAGTACTTCAGCTCTCATATTGCCAGTTAGAGGATTTAGGAGTAGATATTATCCTTCACATCATGCCTTTGGATTTAATGTGTTGAATTGACTCTGTTCTGTCCTGTTTGCTCTGTTGGCCTAAACAGAAAGGAAGCAACCTGGGGCAAATCAACTCATAACATCGAGATCTACTTTTTTCTTAAAGCATAATGTTCCCTCATTATGGAGTCTCAAATGAGACTACTGCACATCCCACAGGAGGAGATCAGGCATCTCCTGAAGATTTTTTGACTTCAGCAGAAACAATACTAAAAGATTACTGTAATTTTGAAAACTGGCATGACTTCTTGCTTCAAGTAAAACATTTATATATCTCTCCTTTTCTCTTACTTTCATTTCAGGTGCCCTAGATGATAGCTGAATGCATGCCTTCATGACTGCAAAGAGGCAGAAGGTTCTGAAAATGACATCCAGGCACCATGAAATTACAGTCTTCAGAGCGTATCAGTAAGAAGCTAATTCCATATAATTTCTCACTCTAGTTACAATTTTGGTCATGACAAAGAGGTGTCAGAATTTTAATGCCCATTATATTTTGTGATTTATGCTATTTTGCTATAGTGCTTTGACCTTTTTAATATGCTGTATTTTGGTTGGATGGTCATTTCACCCTTCTTTCTAAGAGCAAATTTGCAAGGAATGCAAGTGGCAAGGAAGAAGTTGCACTGAAATATTTCCAAATGGGTAACTTTATGTGGGAATATGCGATGGGGAGGGGGAGGAAGGAGAAGATACAGTAGAACAGGAATAAAAGTTGGAAAAAGAAGCAGCTGCTTTAAAGTTGAAGGATTCAGCTGAAAGAGAAATTCAGATTAATTTGTCCTATTGGACATTACTTTTAAACTTTAAATAACTTGAGCAGGAGGTTCAAGCTGAAAAAAATTCAGAAGTGGATTTTCAGTTATGTCATATTAGGACCCTGATTTGTAATCACCCTATTAGTCCTATTTTACTTGGTTCAGTTATATTGGTCCCATCACGCTCTTAAGTATTTCCTCTTAAGTGATATGCTTAGCTACAGGCTTCTGAGGTCCTGCTGCTGTATCCTTGTATGGGAACTGTTTCCTGCTCTTGGCAAGATGCCCTGTTGAGCTCTGGGGTGGAATAATGCAATATTTGGCACAAAAGTATTGCAGACAAGGAAGGGAGTGTGATAAAACTCTTGATTTATCTGTCTTGGACTCCAAATAGAGTCAGTTCTTGACACAGGCCTGTTCTCTAATGACCATGGCAGAACGTTTCTTTGGGATTACTGGAAAAAAGTGTTTCTTTGCATACTGTTTACACAAAACTGTGACAGCTACCTTGCCTGTTTTCAATAGCCATCAAGCCTTTAGCCCAACTTTAGCTGAGGCTAGATGCAGCAACACTATGATGTTTTACCAGATGCATAAGAAGGACAGCCATAGCTCTGAAAGTAGGATGTTCCAAGACAGTACTCGTTAGGGACAAATGCATTTCATCCGGTCTACTTGCCAGGTTTTCACTGCCTGTCAAGCTTGTTGGTTCAGATCCTCAGCTGGTGAATTAAAGCCCAGCTCAACTGGCTTCAGCTGGACGTGTGCCCACTGACAATAAGGTTCTTTCATTGCATGTCTCAGGCCCACCAGGAATGCAGTTCAGGTGTTGCAAATACACACCTTGTTGCATGGATGCCTACAGGGCTTGGCAGAAATAGTGTTTTGCAGCACTGGGACTCTTTGCAGTGGCTGTCTGGAGGTGTGCTGCAGAGCTGTCTTACCTGTTGATAAGACGAGAAGGCAGGATGTGGATGATAGTGCACATGCATTAATTGTACCATGGTTATTAGTTGGCAAATGTTGGCAAGCTCCTCCAAACTGCTGTTTCAACATGCTGTAGCTCTGTGCCTCCCTGCAGCAGCATTTTCCTGCACCTAAACCAGATACAGTCCATGCTGGTCCAGTAGATTGCAGGAGTTCTCCAAAGGACACAGACTGGGGTTGAGAGCGACTGGGTCAGCACAATTTTAATCTGTATTATTTAAGTGTCCTTGTCTCAGATGTAAGATGTCTCTGCCTAACTGCTGTTTGGTTAGGATTTGCATCGCTGTGCACTTGCCTCATGCCTCTAAACTGGAAATCCTAATATTAGACTGAGACCCGTATAATACAGTACAACCACTTCAGCAAATGTCTTCAGCAGAGTAGGTAAAGCAAGTTTGCTGGGTTTTACAATATTGTGAATACACAGGACAAGTCAATATTAATTTATTTAAAAAGAAGGGAAATTTGTCATAAATGCTGCACAATTTTAAAAATAGTTATTGGATTTTTCTCAAATGGCTTTTTCCAGTTCTGGTTCCAGTTACAATGTAACTACTTCCTTAGATGAGATATTGAGAAATCAAAAGCACTGATAATTTCCATGGACTCTTTCTTGATGAGAAGGGAAAAAAAGAAGTAGTTCAGATCTTCACTATTGCATATTTGGTGCTGCCCATCTTTCTTCACAAGACTGTCTATTTGAATATGAATTCATGTTGTAAAATTAACGCGTTAAAGGTCTGCATCAATCATATTGAAAAGCTAGCAAAAATGAAATATAACATTCATTTTATCACAGTTTATAAAGAAAAATGTCTTCCAAGAAGAAGCAGTTACATTTTTATATAAACAAAAGTCCAGACTTAAGTGAATTACCAAGGTATTTGGGAGACTGACTATCAGAAAATTTCAGATACTTAATGAATTCCTTGTAGCATAATCCCCAAAATGCCTTCCATTACAGTTATCTGAAAATATTTCGTAAGTTTTCAACTTACTTGTAGGAAATTTATTATCCAGCTGTGATTTCATACTAGTTTGTAAAAGAAGCAATGCAGCAAGAACAAATTTTTAGACAGTAATTTCCCTTATCAAAATTAATTTTCTCTGAAAATTATTTTAAGTACTTTTATCTGAATTGAAATCTTAAGCCAGGCTTTTTGAACCTGCTACAAAATGTAATTTAGGTCAGTTCCCTGATTTGGCTTATTAAATGATATTCCTACCATTTTGTCAATGAACCTATTTGATTTTGTTTTTTTGTGTTTTGAAGTTGCTGTGTGAAGACTGCAAAGCTGTGTAGAATGAGGATTTGGAATCACTATGGCAGTATGTGATGTTTGCATATACACATAGAACATAGAAGAAGATGAGAAGTTACTGCTTTTTTGTTTGTGTTTTTTGAATAGATCTTTTGAGTTTATTTTGCCCATGCACTTAGTGCATCTTCTGGCATCTGACACACCTGACAGGCTGAGACGAACTGGGAGTTATGTAGGTGCTTGGAGTTCCTGGGAGTCACATAGATACACTTGACTCTATTACGCAGTGCATCTTAGGATCGTGTGGTTATTTGAAGTTTATGTAAAGCTGGAATGGAAAATGATTAGAAAATAAAAAGATTAATGTTTCAGGTCTTTGGTCTCTATGAACATTTTAGATTTACTATTTATAAAGCCTTGTATAAAGAAGAATGTTGTTTTTTTCCAGGTTAGTTTCATCCTTGATATGCCCCACAGGTACAGACCTGGAGCCCCAGAGGATGATGATGTCAGTTTGTTTCAGCCTCTGAACTAACCACATGATGCTTTGGGTGCTTGCTTAAGTAGAAAAGGAGGGGGAAATAAAATCCAGATTTTCCATCTTGAATCCAGGACTAGTTTGTAGGTAACTACTCACAAAGGTGTAGGACCCACGTTTGATATAATTTTAATTTCCTAGTAGTGTTGCTTTTTCTGAACACTACCCTGAGGTTTCTAAATCTTGCCTAGGGCTGTGGACAGAGACCAGATATGTCATTCAAGACTCAGGATTTTGCTTTGGGAGGACAGATTCTTCTTTTATTAGTTTCACAAAACTCGGCCTCACATTGTCCAAGAATCTTTGTCAAACCAACTCTGAGTACTTGCACCCAAAAGTGAGATGGTGTTCAGTGGGTATTTATTTAATCATTTGAATTGTGACACAATAACTGGAACAAATTAAAAAGCACCAAACCCCTTCTTGTTCTCAGGAACTTAATGAGATAAATGCATTTCAAAGCCCAAATATTTAACTCTCCAATTTTCTGTGCCTTTCAATTATGCCATCCTGGAAGCCTTTACATTTAAAACTTTTGGAAAATTGTTTCTGACAATTTTTTGAAAGTATGCTGACAAATATCTTTTTGAACATATGAATTAAAAAGCATTGGAGTTTTCTAATGCTTTCTTCAGGAATGGTTAATAGCAGTTACTTTGGTTTACTGAGTTCTTGTGCAAGTCTCAATCCTTTTAGGAAAAGCTTTGTTGGTCACATTACAGAATATTTTGAGCACAGACAGGACACTTGTCATAGATGTCTAGGTGTGTGATTTATGTGTCTCTGTTTTCCAGAAGGTATAAGCAACTCAAAATTCTGAGTTGGAATGAAAACATGTAATTTTTATTGTAAATTAAATTCCTGATTCAGAGCACAATAAGGCATTGATTCTGCCCCCAGACGCTGAAGTCAGCAGAATTAGGACATAAACCTCACAAATGTGTCTTTGAAGACAGCAAAATGACTTGCTTTCTACTTGAAATTAATTTAGATTTTAAACTTCAATGCTGTCTTAACGTTTTTCTTTCTCCCCTCTGGAAATAGCTCTATTCCCCCATGTGAAAGATAGAAGAGATTTGCTGCTGTTCTAGGTATTTTGCACCACCTGTCGTTAACAAACAGACTAGCAGTCTTTAAGCATTTTCTTTCTTCAAACTGTAGAAGGCAAGAGATACTGCCTATATTTTAAAAAAAACCAAACCAAAACAAAAAAACAAAACAGGTTTATCTGTAATTTGCTTTATTTTATGCTAATAAGAGTGGCTGTCATTAATTACCATTTTAAGCACTACAGGTATTTCTGGTAATCGTATGTTTTCAATGCTGTCATATTCTCTTACAGTAAAGATACTAATTCATAAATATTCAGTCTTCTGAATTCATTTCCATCATAAAAGCATCAGTGCTTAAGTTATTTACAGTGAGAGTAATATAATTACAGATGCTACTCATAAAACATAAATGTCAGAAATATTTATTATTAGCAGTATGCTTATGCCTTCATAGTCAAACTTTGGATCTGAGAGGAAACACTGAATATAGGAAAGCTGCAAACTAAAAAAAAAATTATGCAGAAAACGGAGAAGGTTAAAATAGTAGGCTTCGAGTTCCACTAGAAATGTACACAAATGGGATAAAAGATCCTAAATTTCTAGAAATGTAATCCCTTTGAGGGTTTCATCTGACAAACTGTGGCCTCATGATCTAAAGATGATTGTAAAAGTCGTACCCACTCTACATACTAAAATCTGCCTCAAGGGGCTCTCAACAGAATCTAACCTCTCCTCTTCAGTTTAGAAGAAAGATCAAGTGCGTCATAGATACACTAGATATTTCCTACCAATTCAACAAACTGCCCAAGGCTGCTCGAGAACCTGAAAAAGGTCTTTCTGTCCAACAAATTACACCAGTGTCCTTCGATATACAAGAGCTGTGATTTAATACTCTAGCAGTTACGCAATTTTTATTCGAAGAAAAAACACATGCCTGTAGGCCTTGGATCAGGTTAAATCTTAGCAGCATCAGGGGAAAGTACTGAAGGTCAGGAAAGGGTGAACTGACCACAAGTTTGCCACAGGGAGCTCGTTTGGGTCCCTCTTTCAGTTCAGCCATTTAGTGCGTACAATTGCATGTACATGCATGCACACACCTGCACAGGCAGAGTCAAGTCAAGGAAAAGGCTAAAGGAAATCAGTGCATGCTCAAAAGTTGTAGGAACATTTTCTCCGATGTTTTAATTATAATACCAAGTGCATTTGTAACAGTGATAAAAAGGGACTTCATCTCAAAGAACAGAGTTCACAGCTCAAGCTTTTAAAGTCACAAGGGAATGACTCTGCTCTGAGCCAAAGGAGATAATTATTAAACATTCATATTGCCTTCTTCTCACAAACAGAATATCTGATGGCTCAGATTGCTGGTTAACACACAGTGGTGAGGGGAATGGTTTCCACACATCTGTTTGTTTCTTCAAAACCTGAGTCTTGAAACAAAGCTACTGTGAATTCTCCAGTAAGCCAGGAGGCAGTGTGAAATTGGGGAGATGAAAGAGACAGCTTTGGCATGAGGTTCAGCTGGGATGGGATCTAGCAGGAAAGGGTGGAGACTCAGACAGAGGAGATGTGGAAGGGAAGGAGTCACTTACAGCCAGTGTTTTACAAGCCAGTTCATTCCCTTCCAAGGCTTATGTTGTGACCAATCTGAATCTGATGTTTCACTTGCTTCTGACCAAGTGAATTGGGTGCTGGCTTACAAACAGGAAGTTATTAATAGTGCTAAGACTTTAATGATGCTAGAACAGTTGAGTTGAATATTTAGAATCTTCGCAGTTTTGAAACAAATATGGCTTTCATACTTAAACTTCTTCAGTCATGAGGGTTTTTTTCCTCTTTAACTGTTTGGTTTGGATTAACACATGAATTCATCGAATAAATATTTTATATTTATATCTGTATTAAACAGGACAGTATAGAAAAATGCTGAAGATAGAAAAATCATAATGGATAACTATTTGCTGCACTGTTTTTTTGTTGTTATTTTGTGAAGGAAAAGTATAGATTTCATTGAAAAGTCAAAGGGGGTAAACAAGTTGATAATTGTTAAATGTTAATTTTTTTTGTGACGTTATTCTCCACTATGCAAGTGTGGAAGTTTGGATGTGGCTGCTCAGAGCTTGCAAAATGATGTGCAGGACTGATATAATACCTGTGCTTGACTTTATACGCTGATGCTATCAATGAAGGAAATCGAAAGATGTTTCTGAATGAACAAACAGGTGGTGGGTTTAAATTCAGAAAGGGAGTTATGCAGAGAAGAGATGGAGATAGGAGCTGAAAATGAAAAAGGAAGTAAGATTTGCAAAGCCAGTCATAAGACCTCTTCTTTCCTGTCTGCTTTATAAATTTCTGAAATGTATTACAAATTTATTAGACAAGTGCACATTTTGACCTAGTTGGTCATCCTCCCCACGGAGCCAGAATATGTTGCTTATCATACCTTATGTCAGACTCCTGGCTACAGCTGCATGAATATTACTTATTCCTTTAGAAAAAATGCAAATATCTATTTTTTCAGAATCAATAAATATATAAATAAATAGTTTGCTGCAGTTCAGTATAAAGTATAGTTTAAATTAATCTTTAAAAAGTAAAATGTTCTCTATTATTGTAGGTAGCAGCTTGTCTGAACTGTCCAGAATGACTAATGAATGAGATAACAGAAATGCCTATCACTCCTTCATTGTGCTCAGCATAAAAGGTTTCTTTTTTCCCCCTCAAGCCCCACAATAGCACCATATTTGATTTGAATATTAATGTTCCACTATGAAATTATTAATTTAAATACATTTTTTTATTTGATATTTTAAGAGACTTCACAGAGAAAAATGATGGAATATGAAACATAATGAGCAGCATCAGCTGAATAAATTATGTAGTAAGACATCAGAAAAAGTAAATACGTTTACTTTTCATTTCATTTTTATGCCACATTTACTCATGTGAGGCTGAAAATAGCTGTATTGCATGCTGGTCTTATTTATCTGTAGGTTATGAAATTACAGATAAGTTAGCTCAAACTTAAGCCTCTTGTCTGGATGCAACGGAACAATTCTGCCCACATATCTGTTATATTTTATTTATATGTCCATACCTAACATCCACAACAAGTAATATGGAGATCTAGTAGCTTAATGAAAGTTTTAGGACACCATGAAACACTAATGGAAGATAGATTGGTAGAAAGGATACTGAGAAGCTGATATCCATGAGTTTTAAGAGTGTTTTTGACAATCTGGAGGTGATATCCATTAGAGGCAGTGTATAGCAGTTCCTTCCACATGGTTGTTTTTACTTTGTTTTTGTGGCCTCATAGGGAATATATTAATCGTGTTTCAAGTGTGCCCATTTTTTACAGAATTTTTGCTTTTAAATCTGTGTCAGAAAAAGTTTTTTCCGCTTTTTTACATGTAGCACTTCAAATTTTCTTAAGAAAGCCATAAAAAAATACAACTAGGTAAGTTTTGTGATTCATTTTAAAAAGAAATAATCTATTGCAGTTGCAGAATATTGTTGTAACAGAACATTTTAGATCAACTCAAAAGCTAACATTCTTAAGAGTACCTTTGAATAATTATCCAGAAGCCATCGGGAATGTGGAAATGTTAGCAAAAAAATATATAGACCAACCTCTGTTTGGCTTTTTTCCTGCTGCCAACCTGGACATAATTGATATGTGATGATTTATTCAAAATTTAAAATTTTCCTAGGGATGCATGTTGGCAAGATACATAGAGATTTGTCTGATGTTAGATTAGTGATTGCAAAACGTTCTGTTTACAAAATGGCTGATGACTAGAAGATTAGTGTAAGAAAGCCTGAGAGTAAAATGCTTCCTTTAAAGTGGTGATTCACATGGTAATTCTTTTTCATTTGAAAATTGATTCTGCACCTAAGATAGATGACAGCAGTCATTTCTCAGTCCTACTAGCCCTCTTAACATTATTGTTGAATTTGAAGGATAACCGTAAGTGCCTATCAGACCAAAATTGATTAGTCAGTACAAGTCTAGATATAATGTGGGCTGCACGTGAAAAAGCAGTCTTTGGTCATTATTATACATAGAAGTTCATATCGTATTTGTGTAAAGACATTATATCCACTTTTTCATTCCATTATATCATTTTAAGGGGTTAATCTTAAATCTGGATGTACGTAGGACCAACATCCTGCTCTCAAGGGTTCTGGTTGGTCTGGTTGGTCTGGTTGGTCTGTAGGACCAACATCCTGCTCTCAAGGGTTCTTTTTGAGGACGGAGAGTTTGTGATCATTTCACATGAGGTGCTGCTTCAGTAATATTTCTGGGTTCAAAAAATTCCAAATATTTTGGGTGTCACTGACAATGTTAATTGATCACACATAAAAGTAAGGTCCAAAAATAAAGTGCATTAATTATGTAGAAATATGAGGTCTAGTCACGTTTTACGATGTGTAGAAAGGTCTGCTCACGTTTTTACTAAAGTTGGCAGTAAATTATTTTTCATATTAGATAGAGCAAGCCAAACCAAAGAGAATTCAAACTTGCTCTTGTCTTCTCATGGGCACTGACAAAGCGACTGGAGTGTTCTTACGTGCTATCCTCTCAATTTCTGCCCCCTACTCCTTAGGAAAAAAGCAGTGAGAGGTATCCAGCAGAGCCTTTTTTTTTTTTCTCTTGGTTTGTTTGTTGTTTTTTTTCTTCTTACTGGGAAATACCATGACTGAATAGCCTAGGAAGTTTTAAGTACCTTTCCAGTCCAGCATCTTAAAAAAGTCTGTGTGTTGAGACACAAATGTTGGTAGACACGCTCACGTTTAAATGCCATGCCTAAAAATCCCCCAGAGGGGAGGGGTACGCAAAAGAGGCCTCTTTCTCTCTGGCATAATTGAATTTTTCCTTTTCTTTTGACAGTGAATATAATTTTTTATTGTTGGCTATTCTTGGCTTTATGAGTTAGTGTACAATTATAATTCATGCATATATATTCATGAAAATGAATGACTGACTGGTTTCCTGGGATTTTTACCAAATTTGGGGTCTGAGCATCAGTGAACATAAAAAGCAAACAAAACCACAGTTAATAATAATTTCCATAAGACCGCTCAAAAATAGTAAGCGATGTATTAAAGCACTGAAAAATTATTTAGGACAGACCATAAATGCCTCTATTTTAACTCTTTTGCAAAAAGAACTTTGCAAAATGAACAAATTTATCTAAGTTGATGGATAATATTTCATAAAATCAGCAATTCTCCTTGCCAGAGGATACAAGCCAAATCTTTTTAACTGAAATATTATGCAATAATAAAACTGTAGAAAGAAATTACTGCTATGTTAGTGTACATGGGCTAATGTTAAAATAGAGGAAATATTTAGGAGCATGCTAGGAATAAAAATCCAGAATGAAGAAGCAGCCAGAGAACTTTTGCATGATGTAGTTACAGCAACAGCAGGCAAACTGACATGTCCTAAGGATTAAGAGCCCTGATCCTCCTGAAGTCAATAACCACATTTCCTTTGATTCCAAGTCGGGTAGCTCCGTTTATGTCAGGCTACGTCTGGCTCTGCTTGGCTGCACTGGCAAAGGAGAGCAGAAAAGGCACACAGGCAGGGCAAGGGTAGGCACAACCACAGCTTTTGAAATCTCTGCTACTAAGTAAAGGAGATTGAATAACTGCTCAGTTATTATGAGCAAAGACGTCAGTGTTTTTCAGCTTAAATGTAGTTGCAATTTTTTTGAAGGCTTGTGGAATGGTTAACTTTTGATTTGCTGTTACAGAAAAAAAATATTTTCAGATTTATTAATATATATAGAATTAATTTTATGTGAATTAAAAAATATTTTTTCAACTCTGGGTCACAGCTGAAATGGCTAATGCAGCTGAAGTATATACTGCACATTCAAATTGTAGTATCTGACAAGCTCAGATTCTTATTTTGTAATATTAGCCTATTTAGAAATGTAGTCCAGCTCAAGTTAACACAACTAAGGAGGATATAGGGGCTGATTTTTCTCCTGATATTATCCAAAGAGTTCTGCAGTATTGTTGGTATTTTAGGTAACTCAGGTCTGATAGAAAGTCATATTTTGGCCTTACTTTATAGGTTTCTTTCATTTTGTTGACAGCCTGAATTTTTTAAGGCTTATGTTTCGTTCTAAGAGCTAACTGATCAGCCTAACAAAGGTGTACATAATTTCCTTTTTCTGTTTTGGGGTTTTTGCTAACCCCAAATGTTAATGTAAAAGGCAAAGCCTGCCATGATGTGTTAACTTGTAGAACTAAAACTTGTTCAAACGCAAGGTGGGAGGATAATCTGCTAATGTGTCTGTGAGGCTGGCTGTTTTGATAGAAGGGTTTTAATAGGATATTTATATAGTCATTGTGATCCTACTGGACTTCAACAATTTTTTTCTCAGGAATCTTTGTTTTGGAAATGAGAAAATAAATGTGAAATAATTGTTATCGGTACATAATAACGTATCTTAAGTTTTGCCATGTATATGTCCATGAAAATGTAAATTAGATAATTTCAGTTATGAATTGCATGTTTTATGACTCGTCTTTTGGTGTTTTCCATCTGTTGGCTATCTTACTGTGAAGAAACTAAGGCTGAAAGAGATAGCAAATCCTTAATGAGTTTATACTTTCTAAAATTACACTGTTTTGAATGATAAAGAATATCGACTCTTTTTGAGTGAAAGGTTTGGTTTTTCAAAAAAACTGTTATGTGATTGGCCAAGGCAAAAGTAAGAAGTCTTAATTAATACTTATCGAATTTAAATCTAATACAAAAGGCAAGGTTTAATATTTTAATACCTTCCAAAAATGACCATATGTTCCAAGTCTTTTTAGAATTCAGAATTTTCTTTAAAGTATCTCTTCTTTTTCTGTGAGGCTTTCTGAAAATGAAAATAAAAAGTCCTCATCTTTTTTTTTCTTTCTATTTCCTCCTTTTCAATTTAATGATACTCAATTCTTTCTATTGCATTCCAGTTTTCATCCAGTTAATTAAAAAAGTACTTTTAATTACTTCAGCAATTTCTTGCTCGAATACCTTTCAGTTTTCCTGGATACATTGAATCCTAAACTATATCTTAGAGATGAAAAGCGTATTTTTTAATTTTTATTGTGGTGGTTTGTATTACACATTGATAGCAACTCGACTAGATTGCTTTACTCGTTCTTACATTTATTTATCTTAGTAAACTTGGCAGCCAGTCAGTTTATCACTGCAATAAGGAAATATTTCCCTTCTTCCCTTGTTTCTTTCTGAAAATTCCTATTTTCTTTCTCTTCCTTGGTCATAATTATAATGATATGATTTTATTGGGCAGTTTCATTTCAAGAGATAACACAATCCCATCAGTGTTTGCATTCTTCTGGAAAAAGTGTCTTTTGATGCGTGCTTGAGAAGGTTAATGCTGGACATATGAGCATATGCACAGTGACTGTTGCCTTGTTTACGGAGAATCTCCTTGAAACATTTTTGGGAAAACCTGTCTAAATGAAATCTTGGTCCATATTTAATAATTTCTATTTGTCTTCCTCCATTACAACATTGTAGGAGCAATCTTCAGTAGTTCTGTGTCTTGTTTACACTAGAGAGGAGTTATTTTCCCCCTCAATACTTAATCATGAAACAGTTTAAAAAGACTCTTGTTAGTGGGATGCAGCACTACTGAATTAAAATAATGGCTCTAGAAAAACAATTTACCCTTGCATAAAGAAAATGTAAATAGATGAACAAAAATTAAACTCCCAACTGGAACAATCTAGAAGAACTTACTCTCGTATAATTCTTGTAATATTATTCCTTTCACCTTCCAAACCATTTTGATTTTTGAAAGTTCTTATTGTTGGTATATTGCTAACTTTTAAAAATCAAAATTATTTGTGTGCCAGAGCTATAAGCTTGCCAATGATTTCTGAAACCAGTCCAAGAGTTAATCCTAACTTTAATATTTCTAATTAATTAATCTTGGCTATAACAATTGTAACCTGCAAAGGATGAGATAGCTGTGGAGTTCATCTGCATGTAAATAAATCCATTTTTACATCAGAAGTATTCTTTAAAACTGGTGTCTGAAAGTTACTAATGCTTTAAATTGTGTCTAAATAGAAATCATTCTAAAAGAACCATGTAGTTCTCTAAGTAAACTTAGATTCCAAACCATGGTTAAGAGGAAGAAATACCTCAGAACACTTACCGTTTTACAAAAGCCCATTTTAAGCCATTTTTGGACAGCAAGTTTAAGTGAACTTTGAGTCGAAACAGCATGTGTACTGGATATAAAATGCCATGGAGCTCTACTGACTCTGAAAACTTCTGTTTACCTCTCAGTGCTAGAGCAGTAAAGCCAAGCTGGTGATGAACTGGCAAGGTTAATCCACAGAAAGACAGGTTGCTTATTGTAAGCAGTGGATGAAAAACAACCAAACAGACCAAAAACACTCGTCAGTGCCTCCTCTCACAGCCTCAAAAGCTTGCATACTCCCTAGTTCTCACTTGGTTTCCACAGGCATGTCGCAAGGACACCCGGGAGATTGTCAGACAATCCTGCAAATTGTGGAAAATTTTTTTTTACCAAACTCATGCAAACTGTAGTTTTTGGACACGTAGGGTCTGGGGCACAGCAGTGAGTGATGGATAGAGAACATACTTTTACTGAGTGATTCTCCCCATGCAATGCAGTTTGACTAAGCCCACCTACGTTCAATTGAACAGATTAAAATATATTTCAGCTTTTTATAGTGCAAATGTTACTACTGCCATAAATAACATCAATTTTAAAGTAACATTTTACTATAAATGTCTGAATTTTATTTTCAAAGTTTTTAAATGCATAAATTCCCTTTACAGGGTAAATTTATGTATTTTTGTTTTGATTGGAAGGCAGACCAAATTTTAAAATGTCAAAGGTTGTTAATGATGGGATTTGCAGGGTTTCACGATACATGCATAGGACAAGCAAAGACATGCAGGCATTCTTTAGAGCACTGAGAAAACAAAATAAAAAGGTTTGTCAAAGGATGACTGGTTACTCTAAAACTAAGCATTAAAGTGGCTTGTTTATTTAGAAAATAAATAAAAAGGAAGCAATCCTTGTGAATTACATCTGAACACTGGAGAAATTGTATTATAAAGATATTCTAAACACAGTTTACAGTACGATGTAATCAATGGAATCTGTTTATTGACTTTAGTGGATATTGGATAAAGCTTTTTCTCAATGAAGCAGCAGAAATTTGTCATGACTGGTAAGAGCCAAAATAGCAAATCATTATAATAAAACTGTTTAAAAGAAAAAAAAAGTCATTGCTGATTTATTCAGATTCTTTATGAGTAACTGAAATTTTCTTCAGTGACTATCTGATGAATGTATAAACCCATTAAGCTAATAAAAATCCTACATAATAAATGCAGAATAATAATTACAGCCAGATGCATTAAATTAATTAAATCTCTTCTGAATCAATTTATGTTATAATGACTTAGTCATGTGATTAGAGTCTCTTAAAACAATATTTTATCCAACTATCTGCAGTCGAGCCAGGCAAGTGTTTCATCTTTAATTTTATTATGAAAAGTTACGACAAAGAGGAATTCTTCACGTGGTTGGTTTGTTTTCCATGCTTTCCATGTTTTCCAGATCTTCTTCCCTACATTTTTTACCACCACATTCTCAAGTACCTTCCCTCCTGGAGTGCCTGAATACAGAGGCAGCGGAGACGTGAGATATACTGGATAATGCTGTGTCATGTCACTGTGGGCTTTCTGCATGACAGAAGATCTTTAAAATCTTTTAAAGGGCATGCTAGCCCAAAAGAAGTTAATGGCAAATCCCCCCCTGGAATCCAACTGGGACAAAAAACAACTTAGCAATTTTTCTGCCAGGTAGGAGTCTTTCACATCACCCATGACTGATGGCACAGGAATTCAGTTTTGGCTGAGTCTGGCCCCGTCTTTGTATTAATGCAATAGTGCTTAACCTATTTTTAGGAAATGAACTGTTTTATTTATTATTTATTTATTAGTTAATACCTTCTTTAACCTTTTGCAATGAAGCAATTATAGGAGAGGTAACTAGAAAGGTATACTGGGGAGGAATTATTTAAAAGTATCATATCGGTAAACATTCTTTGTCCGTGACTTTTTGGTTCAATGCCTTTTATTCAAAATCTTACTTTTTAGGTCATGCAGAGTTTTGGTTTTGCTCTTGTAATTGTTGAGGAATGTTTGTTTCTCTCATGAATACATGCCTATGTACATTGTATAGTGTAACCATGCACATGCATAAAGGAATATGTCAGGGCATGGAATAAAAGGATGGGTTTTTAGCCAGGTTTAAAAAAGCAATGAATATAATTCAGTAGACCAACTTCTTATGGAAGCATATAATCTAAGCTAACGTTTCATGATCAGCTTACATCCCCGGGCAATATGTAAGGTAGTAAGTCATGAATCATTTGAGGCATGGCAATAATCATCATTTGCTGCAGCAAATAACTCCTTTTTTCTAGTTCAGAGGAGCATAGGAATGCTCTGAATCCTCTAGTCCCATTACTACAAGTCCTTCCCATATTCTTTCCTTCTTGTCTGTCACCACGTACTTTCATAAAAGTATCATTTTGCTTATGAACCCATTGCTAAAATTGATTATGGGCCAATCCATGCTCCTGGCATGTACAGACCAACAGCGGTGCCTCCTTGCCTCTCCTCTGAACGTGTCTGTACTGTTAGAGATGGCCTCCCTGCATCTCACTTCTGCGCTGGCAGCTCCACACAGTCTCCTTTGTGGTGGTGATCAGCTACAGCATATTTCACAAAGATGTCACTTAATTGTGATATTTGATCAATATTTGTTCTGGAATCCACTTTATTCCTGCATCTGCCTGGAGACGTTCAGCAGCTTCAAAGCTGAGTTTTTAGTATCATGCTAAATATATTGAGCCCTTTTCAGTCAGGGAATCTTCAGTGATTCTTACAGCTGTAAAATCAAGGCAAAGTTTTTTCAAAAATCATATATGGGTTTATCGATACACTTAGAATATATTGGCTAGAAGAATTGCACTCAGTGGTCTTTTTACAGACTCCCTGAAGAAAGGGAGTTTTATTTAGCAAAAGCTCTAGAAATGCTTAACTGAGCCGTGCTTGCCAAGCTGTTTTATCCACTCAAGTAGAGCAATTGAGCACAAATAGAAATTCCAAGGCACTTACAAGAGAAAGGACAGCGGAGGCAGTAAGAGATCATATGTGGAGAGCTGAAATGGTATTCTTTAATATACACAAGAATGATGCATGACTATTTTGAGACACCTTTCTGTAAATCTCTGTTTGTTTCTCGTGAAGGAAAAAGAAATGCCAAATAATGTCCACAGCAGGTAGGAGCAAATCTGATAACAAGAAATGCTGATATAAAAATTGCATGGCTTTTGTTGAATTCCTACTGCACATGATATTAAAAGTAATTTACTCACATTTTTCATTACATAATGACAATGATTTTATCTGTAGACCATAATTAATACATGATGGGAAGATTCCTGGGGTTAAAATGCATTATAAGCTATAAGAGATGGAAACAAACACAGCATGAGTTTCAATTTTTTTTCATTGTTTTTTCAAAGTCCAAGCAGAGATTTTGCTTATTAGCTACATTTTCTCAGTGTTTCAAAATTTCCATAGCTGGTAATACTGCATTGAGAAGAAGCATTTTTCATAAACACAAAGCATGTGACTTTGATGAGAGAGTAAACTTTGAGTTTATGGACTCAGAGTCCTTTTAAACAAGCTACTGTAAACAGAGAAATATGCATATGGAAGCAGAAGGATACTTTATTTTTATCACTTTATAAAAGCATAGTTAGAATAAAATGCCATTTTTTTTGTACTAACAGATACCCTGTATTAAGTAAGTGTTATCTTTCACTGTCACTTCACGAAGCAGTTGCACACGTACTTTAAAAGTACTGGTTCCCAAGGTAATTTTTATGTGGTACTAGCATTTGATTTATTTGACATGTTTGATCATGCGGCTATTTGATAGTAGCATTTTAATTTGGTATCCTTTGTTTATTATTTGGTAGAGGCACCTTGACTGGCTCTCTCTTTATAACTGAGTCAGGCAGGTTACCTTTTGCTCCTCGTCATTTCTCAGTGCAGCACATGGATTTCTGTCAGTATGTTTGCTTCTCACTTTACCGACTGTCAGAAATAATCAGCTCACTGTCTCACATTTACTCAGGTGCAAATAGAAGCTGCACTTTGCCATATGAATACCAAGGGATGAATCTACAGAGTCTTAGACCTTTTCAGGAGTATAAACAGAGTGAGATGCATACAGATGCATCAGCAAATGCTGTGTTCAATCAAAACATAAATAAATTCCAGTTCACTAATTCACAATTTTGTAAGTATTGAGAAGAAGATCCCATAGAGACAACTTGTATTGTTCTTGAGTGAGGCAAAAGTATACAAATACACCATGCAATTATTAAGCTTATAGGAACACATATATGGTATTGTAAAATTTTTCTAAACAGATACCAAAAACTAGTCCTCACCTGCACACAGTGTTTTAAATAACAGACGTACGCTGCATGAATACTGAACCATTTGTAGGTTTCTTTATTGTAGCTTAACACAAAAGGCAATCTGCTATTTGATAATGTAAATACTAAATTCAGGACACTTATTAGTCCTGAGACATTTTCGTTCTGAGAATGTTGCAGAGGCTGAGAGAATTAGTGTCCCTGTTTTACTGATGAGAAAGTGAGAAAGAGAGGTTAAGGCTTTAGCCCTGCACCTCTGTGAGGTACTGTCGTTAGGCCAGAAAGTTTCTTGGTTGAGCATCAGAGACCTAATTTTAGAGGAACTACGTAAGATCTCAAGTAAATCATCTCACTTCTCTACATTTTCAAGGTCTTTTTTATATTGTGAACTTAAAAAATATGGTGGAGTCCTATTACTTTTACGAGTTTTGTTAGTGCTAGTAACAAGCAAAAATACAACAATCATATTGGTAAGACTGAATGGCCATAAATTATACTAATCTACTAAGAATTAACCAGTGTAATTGTAAATTGAAATTTACAATTTAAATTGAGTCAGTATTTTAATGAATGAATGATTCTGTTGAACTCTCTCCTATGTCAACTTCTTATCTTATTAGGACTCCATGGAAATATGCCCTCTTGTGTTGGATACTTCTGTTCAAGAAACTGGATGATCTTTTGGTTCACAGGAAAATAATCACTCTGCTACCCTGGTTTTGAAGTTCTCACATGAATGATGTAAAAGGTACCTACATTTTTATAGGTATGAGTATGGCTTGGGTATGAGTGTGCAGGCTGAGTCTAAACAAATTCAATAAAATGTTGTGACGGTTTTGTTAGTAAACAAAAATATTTCAGCTGGTTTGATATCAAACAATATTTTAGAAATCTCATATATCTCTGTGGTACATGAAAAAAGCCAGAAATATATCTAGCCAATGACTCAACTATATAGAACTTAAAATGAGTCACAAAATTCCACATCCACCATCTTCTCCTGCTCTCCATCTTTTTCTATAACCTGTCACTCTTTTGCCTAATGCTGCTGAGCTCTGATGCCAAGAATGCCTTTCCTACCACCTAACAGTTTCCTTTGATCTCTCCTGCTTTTGCTGACAGAGCTTTAAGGTGTTTTAGATAGAGCCTCCAGGGTGGGAAAGGTGAGCAGAAGGTAACCGGTGCCAGAATTGCACACATTTCTGACCCAAATTTTGCAGTTTATAATGAGTATATAAGGAAATCTTCCTTACCTTTTCATTTTTTGTAAGAGCACACTCCTGAAGACTGTACAGATATAAAGAAATTACTCTTGCTTAACATTCTTTTACAAGTTTGATTCCATCATTTAGAAAATTATAATTTTCCCCATTCCACCCCCCCGCCCCGTTCTCGCTGTGTGAAGACTAAAAGTGCGATTGTTTTGACATGGTTTGAGACTATTCATTATCCTCCTCATCAGAGTACAGCAAGATGTGGATTTTAAGAGGTATGTAAGTGCTTTGAGTATTGGATGCCTTTCTTAAAGGCATCACCTCCATAGTTTTCTCTCAAAATGATAATTGAAGCATTAGCCAAAACTGACCATTCTGTAGACATACCTTCCTCCTCTCTGGGTAATGAAACATCTTGCTATGTTCTAGACTTATCACAATATACCAGTACAAAATACCAGTATTGCCAGCATTTTCTCTGGATGCTCTAGCATGTCAGAGCTGTTTGACAAGCCCAGGTTTGTTTCCTTAACAATCAGCTTTTTGTTGCCTAGCTGGCATTTCAATATCTACACGTTGTATTTAAATGCCATACAACGATTTCTTGGTTCATTAGACATTTTTGTAATAATGGCATATTACTTTGATATGAGACAAATTTAAATAATTTATTTTTTAATTAATCAGACTGTCATATATTTCAGAAAAGCTGTGGGTGAAATTAGAATCTGCCATATGAAATAAACTCACTGCAGCACCACAGCAGTGTTTTCCTGTTTCTCTTAAAGCTCCATGTACTTACATGTACCACTAAGAAGTTGTTTCTCTCCTGACTTGCCAATGATACAAAAAAAATTCTATACCTGAGTATGGAACCTATCAACAGATTATCTTCCCAGGCCAGTTTGCCCAAGAATCCCTCTGATGCCTTTCAAAACGTTGGATATGGCAGCTGGAGAGACAGCGCTGTAAAGGCTGTTCACCAGATAAGGAAAGATTAGGAGCTCAGATAAATTGGTCCTGGGATTTTGAGGTCTCTGTTGTCCCCAGTGCCATTACCAACTCCATGCACAAAAGTAATAAATTAGATTTTTATCTTACATTGTTTTTGATGTTATTAATTTTGCAATTGTTACCTTCTGACTAATATGTTAGATTTATCATATGAACTCTTTTATAGTGATTTCATTTTCCTCATAAAAGATCTAAGAGGATCAAAAATGTTACTGTGAATATTTACTTTTGTGCCAGGCTACTTAAAATCTCAATGTAGGTGTTTAACAAGGCTTTGCTCACCAATATCTAATATTTTGAGCATCCTGTATCACATGACATGCTTTTGGAGCAGAATATTATATTGACTATTAGCCTTGGAATAATAGTGGGAAGTGTGTAGGAGAAAACATTGCAATGACTGTGTTTTGAGGTTGCAGAAGCTTCAGAACAAAATCCAAGTCATTTGTTACCCTTTTTTTTTTTTTTTTTTTTTAAATTTTGTCCTAAGAGTCTCTATTATGCTTTTACCAAAGTAATTTTCAACAGGATAAATTAGCATTTCTCAGTTTGACCATGATCTTATTCAGTTATTTCAGGCTGAGGGTTGCTTAAGTGTACAAGACTAAAGCGAGACTAGGGGATAGGGAGACGCCCACAGAATGTACTATGAAGTTCTGAAGTTCTGAGCAGCTTTTGTTTCGGTAAAAATGAAGGAAAAAAAAGGTCTTAGTAAAAATTCTGGTCTGATTTTGTAGTAAAGCAGGTAAATACAGTTTCTATTTGGCCTTCTGTCTTTTCAGGCTTTTGTCTTGAAAGTCCCTTAAAATGTGTTTATTGGAAGTAATTTTCTCTAACCAAATGGAGGATACAGTGTCCCACAGTATCCTCCTGGAGAAACTGGCTGCCCATGGCTTGGATGGGAATAGCCTCCGCTGGGTTAAAAACTGGCTGGAGGGACGGACCCAGAGAGTGGTGGTGAACGGAGTTAAATCCAGCTGGCATCCAGTCACGAGTGGTGTCCCACAGGGCTCGGTACTGGGGCCAATTCTCTTTAACATCTTTATCAATGATCTGGACGAGGGGATCGAGTGCACCCTCAGTAAGTTTGCAGATGACCCCAAGCCTGTGGCAGTGTTGATCTGCTGGAGGGTAGAGAGGCTTTGCAGAGGGATCTGGACAGGTTGGATCGATGGGCCGAGACCAACGGGATGAGGTTCAACAAGGCCAAGTGCCAGGGCCTACCCTTGGATCACACCAACCCCCTGCAGCGCTACAGGCCTGGGGGCAGAGTGGCTGGAGCTGCCTGGCAGAAAAGGACCTGGGGGTGTTGGTCGACAGTCAGCTGAACATGAGCCAGCAGTGTGCCCAGGTGGCCAAGAAGGCCAACAGCATCCTGGCCTGTATCAGGAACAGCATGGCGAGTAGGCCCCGAGAGGTGATTGTCCCCCTGTACTGGGCACTGGTGAGGCCCCACCTCGAGTACTGTGCCCAGTTTTGGGCCCTCTACCACAAAAAAGATATGGAGGTGCTGGAGCGGGTCCAGAGAAGGGCAGCGAAGCTGGTGAGGGGCCTGGAACACAAGTCTTATGAGGAGAGGCTGAGGGAGCTGGGGTTATTCAGCCTGGAGAAGAGAAGGCTGAGGGGAGACCTTATTGCTCTCTACAACTCCCTGAAAGGAGGGTGTAGAGAGCTGGGGGTCGGTCTCTTCTCTCAAGTCACAGGCAACAGGACGAGAGGAAATGGCCTCAAGTTACGCCAGGGGAGGTTCAGGCTGGATATTAGGAAAAAATTTTTCACCGAAAGGGTTATCAGCCATTGGAATGGGCTGCCCAGGGAGGTGGTTGAGGCACCATCCCTGGAGGTGTTCAAAAGACAGGTTGATGTAGTGCTGGGAGGTATGGTTTAGTGATGGTGATGCTTCTCGTTTGTTGTGCAGGTGTCTATTTTTGTCAGTTAGGTTGACGGTTGGACAAGATGATCTTTAAGGTCCCTTCCAACCTAGAAGATTCTGTGATTCTGTAACGTTGCAGGGTCTACTGGAAAAGGGGTATTGTCAATGAGAGAAAGTTCAGTCCTTGAATAACCACACAAGTCTGTAGAGACAGGTTCAGAACAATGAACTGGTGCCGTGGATCATTACTAATTATCGCTTGTTTCACAACTAAGTGCATTAAATAATAGATTTAGGGAAGATAAAGGTTTTCGTATTTAGTTTGACCCATTCAAGAAACAGAACACATGAGAATGCGGCCATCATTAAATTGGTTATGATTTAGGTAAGGTTGGAGGGGTACCTACCTGAAAACAAATCTCAAAATGTATACGGTGCCTACATTTACACAGGTATTCAACTCTATATTTTATTTTTAGTTTTTGTTATCCTTTGAATTGTGTGTACAGCTGATAAGATGGAAACTTTTACCTGAACCACCCCAACCTTCCCATCTGCCCCACACCAGCTAAAAAGAAGATTTTGTCAAGGTTAAACAGTCTGTTAAATTCTGTCGACCTCCTGAAGCTGGAGCCTGTGGGTGACTCCATTACTCACACTTGCCCCACAGCATGATAATTGGGACCTCATTAATGCTCCTTAGGAGAATGACTTCCAGACTGGAACCCCTCCAAAAACCAGGATACCTAATTAATAACAGTCAGCAATGGCTGTGTTGTATGAATGCTGCGAGTCGGGTTCCGAGATTGAAGTAAAGTGTCTGACTATTCCTTTTTTCCAACCTAAACACACAGAGACATTTGTGGAATAGGTCACACAAGCATAATAAATTTTGGCCCTAAATGAAAATTTGATTCACTTAAAGCCCCTTCTAATGACTTGCATGTAAAGATGGTTGATTATATAATTTTAGATTTATGCTATTATCCAATTCACATTACAAATCCATAGTAATAACACTAAATACAATTTAGTAATCCTTTAACTAACTGTGAAGCTTTTATTTAAACAGAACGAGAACAAATAACAGGTAGTCATTTCCCCATGACATCCTTGTTTTACTGAAATAAATTTGCTCAGTAAGAAAGTTTAGAAGATCATCAATTTTCAGATGTGGTGATGCCTACATCTCCTACTCTGTGAGGGGAGGGCTTATGAGCAGTTTCGCTTTCTACCAGCAGAGCTAACCACGTTCACGGAGAATTAATTTGCAGGTTGGCTGTGGGCTGGGGGCTGGCTGTGGGCTGGGCACTGGATGGGTTCACACAGCGGTGGGCCCACAGCAGGCATGTGTGGAAAAGAAGACCCACAGGGCTGTCCTCCTATCCCATGTCCCTCCCAGAGGAAGCACAGGGGCCTTCTTTGGTTGTTTATTTGTTTCTCCTGTGCCACTAAGGAAACAAAACCATATTTCTCTCATTTGAATTTTTCTTTATGTAGTCATTTCCCGCTTAGCAAACAAAATTGCAGTGACATTTTCACAGTGTTACACTGCAAAAGATTTGCCTTTCTCAGCCTGTTCGTGAGCCTGTCTTTTTCCACTCCCCGTGTCACATAGCATTAAAAAAATGTGATTAAAATTCAAACAAAAAGCATCTTACATTTGCAGTACAAATCTGTACTAACATTCAGGTACTATACACCAGAGCCAGAATTTGAAATGTGAATTTCAAGTGATTTGTATGATTTTTTAAAGATAAAATCCAGCTATTTTTTCTGTGTAGTCCTTTACATTGTATTTAAAACAATGTTCTTTTAATTCTTTAGCTCCTAATCTGAGTCACCCTACATATTGATAGTTAATATAGTAATTGTTAATATAAATTCATTTTACAATCACTGAAGCATATGGGTTTCCATCTGATTCAGATATGAACACCAAGAACTATTTGTTAGTCACCCCCTATATTTAAGTCACAGCCAGAACAATGAAACACAGAGAACAATGTGGTTAATATATATTAGGCCTCATGAAAGCTGACCCTGAATTTGTTAATCACTATTTCTAATCAAAATATGAAAGTTTTGTATCATAGTCTTGTAACTATATTTTCTTATTCCTAGCACAGAACCAGTACAACAAAAACACAGTAAGAGAAAATTATGTGTCCATATATGTGAGTGTCTGTGCATATGAGAAAGTGTTTTTCTCATAATTTCTTCACATTTTTACCTTTTTTTTGGTGTGATCTGATGACACAAAACATAGGTCTTCATTATCACTTTTGAAAAGGGAGGCCAACTTGCATTCATAAAGAAACTTGATGGCACTTCTATCTGATTTTGCAAATGGGGAGATCATGCAAAAATTTAAGAGGTGGTAGAGTGAGAGGGAAGGCGAACTCAATGCTTGTAAAATCAAGACCAGCTATGTTAACATGTTAGCATTTGTAAAAACCTGTTTAATTTACATGAGAAAACAGTGTACAAAGAAAAATGGGATGAGTAGTGTGCTTTTTTACCTCTTTCCAGTTCCCAAGGAAACACTGTCTTTGGTTAACTGCTCCATCCAGCCCATGAGTTGCCCCACAGACCAACACTGGTTTGAGACAACAGTAAGTCTGAAGTGGGTGAACAATTTCTTAGGATGCCACTGGGGAAAAAAAAAAAAAAAAAAAAGAGGGTTGCTAAATTGTTAATGATGCTGAAGTCCTGAACAAGACTGATATCTCAGTCCTTGGTTAATTCACTTTATATTCTTGCAACTGCAGCCCAATCTGCTAAAGACTATTAATGGTAACTTTTCCCAGCATTTAACTGTTCATAATGTATGCTGTTTGGGACAAAGCTTTCTGCATATGTTCATGTACAATCTGGGATATTGATTAGCGTAACAGCCTGGAGGCGCGATTATTATGTAAATAATAAACAATATTCAAAGGAAACATTGCCACAACTGCTTTATATGGTAAGCACTCATTTCATGATGATTGGTAGCATGGTGGTACTATAAAATGAATTATGATGAGTGGTTTAACAAGAAAAATCAAAGTTAATAACATACATAATAAGAAAGAACATAATTTAGGAGAGTTGACATCTTTCAGAGGGTCACACAGCCACATTTTATTTATTTATGCAGGAGTTATTGCTACATACAATGCTAATTAATAATCACTTGAAGTAATAGGATTAAAACTTGACAAAAATCAGACCAAGTGAGTTTTAAGCAGTATTAGTGGTGGCATTTCCCCCTCAGGTTTCTGACTAATGAGGCAGAAGGGTACATGGATTTGTAATTGTTTTTATGCATATGTAATTATATCTGCATTCTTGGAGTCAAGAAGAAAGAGACAATGTACAACAGTTTATTCCAAAAAAGGGGAAAAGATGAAAAAATAAAGTGGGGGAGTGGATAATAGCAGTGCCTGTTGACCTTGTCATTAAATGTTATTACTTACTTCATTGAGAGAAATTATCATTAATCCATGATCCATGAAATCTCTTAGGCATATGTATAACTTTAATGAGAGATACCTTAAACACTTTAGGCGTGTGTCCAATTTAAACATCTGTTTAGCTCAATCCAATTGTCTGCAATCTGTTTCACCAAAATTTGAAATTATAGTGAAAAACCAGTAAGATACAACAAAACATACCTCTTTTTTTTTTTTTTTTTTTTTTTTTTTTTTTTTTTTTTTTTTTTTTTTAATGAAGAAAAGAATCAAGACAATGTATATGTTTGAAAGAATTGTGTTTGAGGACATCAGAAGAAAAGTGGACATTGTTTACCAGTGTTAAATAATTTTCAAGTTGCTGAAAGTGAAAATAAAAATGGAGTAAAAAAATGAGAGGGGAATTCTATTAAAATGGCACTTGAAATAGATTAGCAAATCTAGAAAGAAGAAAAAAGAGGAAGAGAAAACAAGTTTCCACCTACATCCATCTACCTTTTTTTGTATAGGAAACCTTTGCCTTCATGTATTCTGTTTTTTACTGCTTTGTGAAAGATTTCAAGCTTCTTTTTTCCTGTAAAACCAACTTTTAAGGGAATCTATACGAATAAAACTGAAATATAGTCATGCTGATGGAGCTAGAAGTAGTGAATGTATTTCTGGTAATTCTGTATTTCTGTCTGATTTTGATGTAGATCGACTGAAGCCGTCAGACTCCACATCCTTTGCTACAAGGTGATGGCCAGTGCTGTGTTGTGACGATGAGGTGAAGAAACAGCACCACAAAAATGGGTTTGGAATGAGAAACTGGCCAGTGGTGGTTTTGAGAGAAAATCAAAAAACGTCTGCATCCACCAAATTACATCTGTAAGTTTCTGTTTGTATTGTAGTTCATTTAGGTTATTTTATTATATTTTATCTTATTTCATTTCATTTAAAACAACTGGATTTGGGAAAGTTTTTAGTTTGAGTATTTGAGGAGGGGAGGAGGTAGTTTTGCTTGGTGAAGAAACAAGATATTTCAGCTTCCTTTCTCTATTTTTTGTAGTGAATCAGAGATATATTTGCTATCAAAATTTAGCATTTTTACATTAAGCCTCTTTTCAGGTGCAGTTCCTTCTAATTCCTCCAGAAGGTCTTACCAAGAATTGTTTTCCAGAGCTCTTCTCTGTCTGGTCCAATGTCCCTCTTTCAACATCAGGACTCTCATTTTCAATTTGGTTTGCATTTTCAACTCCATTATTTATTGTCTCTTTACAGTCCCTTAGAGCTTTTGCAAAATGTATTTTCAACATAGAAATAAAACCCAAAACTTTGGTTTAGGAGAGAAGGAAATAATTTTGATAAAGATTAAATGAAGGACAAGTAATTTGGGCATGTGGTATTTAACAGGAGACCATGCATATGTGGCTTAATTTAGGAAGGACAAATTTAAACATTGACCCCCAAATTTGAAATGTTTACAGTTATGTCAAAATTGCACTAATTGTTTTACACTAGAATTAGAAGAGGAAAAAAAAAAGAACACACACTGTTGGATACTTTTGGAGAAAAGAAAATTTGAAATCTTTTCCTCACCAGACAAAATTTTTGCCCAACTCCTGCAATTACTTTTGTGATGTGTCTGATTTTGATTGCTGCCTTTTACAGAAGGAACTCAGTTAGATGCAGCTGATGTTTAGGACAAAGAGTTACTGTAAAAAAAAGTGCTCAGAGCCAATACAGGAGAGAAACCTTGGAATCGAAAAACTTATGTCTGATTGTTCTAGATTGAGAAATGACTAAAACTGATTTCCAGCAGAAGCACGGAGCAAATTTGTATGATGTGGTGGGTGAGGAAAATGTTCAAAACAAGATGGAAATTACATATGCTTAGCCAATGAATATCAAAATCACTATTCAAACAGCGATTGCTATGAAAGCTATGATCATATTTGGAGAGTAAAGCATTAGGACAACTTGAACGTGCCTTTCTGTAACTACCCGTAGTAATCTGCTTTTCACTGGCATTTATTTTGACATTTTATCCTGAATATTTCATTAAAAAAGCGTTTATCTTCTTTAGAGCAAAATAAAAATGCATCACAAGTTCCTGCGGGGATTTTGTCACCATTTTCCTCCTAATTTTTGTGACATGTTATCTTTCCAATATAACGTTGTTTTTAAAGGCATGATTTAGCATATAGCTTTTATGAAACCCAAGTTTGTGAATCTGTTTGTGGACTTAGAGGCACATAGGACAAACTAGTGGGGCCCTGTGTAATGTTATGAAATGGAATTTGTGTAAAGATGTTTTCATAGTTACAAACAAATGGTGATGACTTTTATTCATATTCATCTTCTATGTGTATACATAGAATATTTAGTACTTCTGGTAAAAGTGTTTGAGAACTTGAATATCTAGAGACATGTCAGTCTTCTGTTTGTTTACTATTTACGAGTTGTTTCTCTGTTAGATAAGGCAGACATTTTTCTATTTTTTTCTAGTTGAGAATGCAGCAGTAATCCACCTTCACTAAAATATTAGAGAGAAATAGGGCTCATTAAGTCTTAATTTATGTGAACGTTTTGCATAGCTGTAGGAGATACGACTAGGATTCATCAAAAGAAACTAGCAGAGAACATGTTCAATACAAGGACCTAATTCTTCACGTAATGAGCAATTAAGCTGTAGAAGGTTTTACTCAGAATGCTGTGAGCATTAAGAGCCAACATAGGTTTGAAACCAACCTGCCGATTTCATGAAGGGAAAAGACTCAGTTGAGGGTCATTAAAAACAATAGTTTAGTACAAAAGTACTGAAAATTCTTTACACTAGAAAGTACAAAAGTACTTTCACAAAAAAAGTGTTTCAGGGAAGTCCCCTGAATGGTAGCTTTTCAGGGAATAGGAAAATATTTGGTGGCTGTATTGCACTTGTCTTGTCTTCATATTGTTCCCTAGGTAGCCGTGAGTAACAACTGTCAATGACAAGACATCAACTAGATTAATTTTTGATTAAAGTGCTCTTCCTCTTGCTTTCTTAGGAATAGTAAATTCTTAACTCATGATAGAATTAAAATAGTATCTCTGCTAAAATTGACAAAAAATAATGTTTTGTGGTTGTAAATAACCTAAAAGTTGCATTCATGCTTTAGGGGAATGCAATCATTTGTTCATGAGTAAGTAAATATCCAAAAGTTGAACCGTATTCTCCAGAATCACTTCTAGAATAGCTTACTAGGTTATTATATTTTCTAGATTAAGAAGTATGTAGCACTTAAAATTCAGTATGTGTTCTACATTCCTCAGTTAGATTGATAATGTAACTCAATGGCATCTTTTTTTCAATTTCCCTCCTGGATCAATGCCGCCAAGTACATCAGTAGCAAATAGACATGGGAATTTAAAATTTCATTTCTCAGAAATGGAACTTTTGAAATTCACTTGCTATGAAAATTAATGCTAATGAATATTTTTTGATAATGCAAAAGAGCCTATTTAAGAATGAGTCTTTTCCATTCAGCAATTAATGCAGCAATTAATGAAAGTAGAAAGTTCCTACAAGGATACTGGATGCCATTAAACACTTATTCTACTAAATTGATCTGACCTGTTAAATTGAAGAATCTGTTAGAAATCCATTTTAATCCAGTGCTAACACTGTGGGAACACTTCTGATGACTATTTGATAATATGTCATGGGGTTATCACTACTTTGTAAGTATTCCAAAGTATAAGATACATTTTCTTTCATTTTTGTAAGGAGAAAACTCACAGGAAATGTCCTTAATTAAAGAGGACATGATTTTTGTTATTGAAAGTAAAGGGATGCTTTGGTCTGCTGTTCTGAAGAGGATGTGACTTACAAGCTCCCCAAAAATACTGAAGTTTTTTCTTTTCTTTCTGTTCCTGTGAATATGAAGTCTAGAGATGGTTATTGCTAAATTTGAATCCAGCCATAGCTGTTCAACGTTATTAAGAGAATCATCGGGATGAAACAGGTGGAGGAGTAAATACAAAGTCAGAGTTTGAAAGCTTGCTTTTAACTTTAATACAGGCATGAAGACAAATCCACGTCTCATTGGGGTAGCTCTATCACAGGGTCCCAAAGCCCTCTAGGTTTCTTGGTGATGTCTAGTTTATTTATTTATATAATTTGATAGAAATATCTTTAATTTTCTCTGCCCCAGTGCTCAGCTTGTCTCCCACTTCACCCGAGGGGAATTTTCCTTTTTTTAACTCCATAATCCACATATGCCCATCAATAATTCTGGGCAGACAAGCCCAGCCAAACCCAAGAATGCGTAACAGGCCACAACAGAGGCACCCATCTGGAGATGCCCTTGGAACAGGGGCAGTTTGCTCCTGCAGCTGCCTCCCTTCCTTGCCCCCTCCAGAGGAAGGCTGATGCTGTTGACCTTGGGGTCAGGAGAGCACCTGAGGGTGAGTGTGATACCAGGCAAAGGTGGTATGCTATGAGCAGCTTTTCTCATTAATGACATAAATTTAATCATTATATGAGGCTTTTCTCTCCAGTTAGGACTATTAGCTGCTTTAAAAAAAAATTGGACAAGCAATGAATTCTTGGCTGCATACATTTGGTGTGTCCTCTTTTGCACATGACAGGATACTGAAAATTGGAAGTCCAGCACTAGGTACCCAATATTGATCCTCTTTCACTGGGAAAACAGTAACATTATGTCCGAAGTCATACACAGAGTTTGCACCAAATCTAGAATTAGAGATTGCTACTCGTTACTTTACTCAGCCTCATTTATTTATTTTTCTTTATATGTTATAGTTAAATATAAAGTCATAAAGCGTAGGATGAAGTAAAAACAATACTTTTAACTAATCAAAGGTAACATTTTCCTTGATCACTTTGTTTTGTTAAGAAAAAGATTAAAGCAATCGATATTTTTACTGGAAGGGTAGGATGATAGAAATTATAAAGCAAAAATCAAATTTTAACATGGTTCTTCTTCATCACGGCGGTCCATGCTCTTAAACATATGGATTATATGAGGGGCCTGAATGGGAAAACAAGACTAATAATTACAAAGGTTCACAATATCTCTGCACAGGTATTGAAAAAAACATAATAGGCTGCTTATGTTAGAAACTTTTCATTCCACATCAATATGACTGATACCAAGCAAAGCACTAAATGTAAGTTTAACAGTATAGAGAATTTCTATTCTCAATGCATACTTGAAGTAGTGTTTTTCTTGTTTAATGCAAACAGACCAGCACATACCAAGATGTCTTCACACACAGAGGAGAAGAGGAAGCAAACAGAAATCACATCCAGTTTCACAGCATAAAACCAACTTACTCTCTGGAAAGGCAGGGAAGATGAGTCTAGTTCTGTCACTCAAATCACAGGGCTGAAAACCAGGGCTGTCCCCCACACCGACCTTCACTGGGATATCAATGTAAGTAGCAGATGGCCACGATCAGCATGTGCTGTACAGTTCTGACACTTCACAATAAGCGCAGGTGCCAAATGCCAACCCTCTGTGCTAGTTCTAGGCAGATTTGGCCTCTGGGAATGATCCTGATTTTCTCCAGTCAGAAGAGTCAGCACCAGTAGTTTCAGCTGAGTTATCACCAGAGACTTGGTGTGAAACCAACCTTCTTCTTTGTTCATTAGGGGAATTTCAGCTGAGCATTAAAATGTCATCGTTCTCAAAAAGTGAACTGAGCTCTTTACTTTTAACAACTTCAGAGCTCTTGAACACAACTGTCCAAAAGGTTTAGTTGCATTTTACCTGGAATCAGATATTACTGTTTTCCACAAATGTTCTAGCAGAATTAGTGATAATTAGACAGATTAATTAAATATTTTAAGTTTGCAGCGCTTTTAGAATGATCACAAACTGCTTCTTCAACCCATGATGACCATTTTTTTTCGCAACAGGCAAGATAATCATGTCAGAATTAAGAATGAAATTATCATCAGTGATGCTCTCAGCACGATAAAAAATGGTTTCCCTTACAAGAAGGAAATACAGCTTTTCAGTTTTGTACTTTTTTATTTTATCATAGTAGTCTTTTTTCCCACTGATTTCAGTTTTTGATTCTTGTATTGTGAAGCTTGTAAATGATAAGCATTTTGGTTACATGAAGTACTACTCCCTCTAGAACTTCTGAAGGACAAAAACCTACTGACAGTTCTAAATTTCCTTTAAAATATGTAAGATCCAAAATTAACTGTAATTTAAGTATGCCTAATCACATATTAATTACTATCAGGAAAGGTAAAAGTCAGTAATTACTTTGATAGATGTCTTCATAACAGTTTTGGTTAAAATATTATGAAAAATCCTGTTTTTCTCTTTGAAATAGAAGCTTTAAACAGTTATATTTCCCAGTACTCTCTTCATCCCAAATTGTATTTAAAATACATTCAAATTTTTTAGCCAACTCTAGTCCCAGTCCAATGGTGTGCACTACTTACATGCATAAATGTTTGCAGAATTAGGATCTTATTATGAATTATACATGCAAAATGTATTTGTTTCGTATTTTTCTTTTCCCCTGAGAAATATATGTATCTGTAGCTTGTATGTATAAAGAAAAGGAATAGTAACAGCTTGACACAGCCCCTGAAATAAATGACTTGTTCACACTATTTAAAGTATAGAAGACCAAGTTCACTCCATGCATTCCTGCCACTTCTCCTTCTTCCTAGGAATATCTATTCACAAACCTGTTCTCTTACTAATTAAAAGGCAATGAAGTCTGAACCCACTGATTGTGTGGTGATTACTGAATCCTTACTCCATGGCTCTAGTTCCTGGATGGCTTTCAAGTACCTGTTCTGCCCAGTGTTATGAACTGAGGCTTTGGTGTCTTTTGGCACACGCAAATTGGTAGATTTAGCAATTCTAAAGCAAATTAAATGAAAATTTCTCCAAATAGATTTCCAAAAGTATTATTTAGTCCTTAAATCATGTTTGAAGAATCATCTGGGACAAAATTTCTGTAGAAGATATATAAAGACTAAGATATATCAACTGAGCTGTTACTAATTAGTAATCAATATTTCTTGTTCATGTGAATTAATTAAAATCAGAGCTTACAATGAAGAAGCGTGTCCTGCCCTTCTTGAAACTATCTCCTTTTTTCCCACTATGCATGCTGTAGAGTCACTTAATCTTGCCTCTTATGACATTCCAGTACACGTGCCACCAGGAGCAGTATTCACAGCCCTACTGATGTGCACGAAGTAATTTGTATGACTCTGGTCCTTTCTTTTACAGTCTGTAACACTGTCGAGCAGTCTTTGACTAGTTTTGTCGTGGTAATAGTAATAACAGTAGTAGATTTCAGAATGAAAACTAAGTTTCAAGTTTTTGTGGTGGCTGGATTAACAGTATTTCTTCCTATGAAGGACACATAGCTGGTAACAATTCGGCCGTATCTCACACTGAATTTTCTCTAAAATGCAGTACCTTAACCCTGTATTTTGTCCTTTGCATTTCAGGAGAAGTCAGAAGCTTGCCTGCTAATGAAACTATACTGCTGTGCGCTTCAAATGTATAATTCTCAAATAAACCTCTCATCCAGGGAGTACTGAGGTGTTGCTTGGGTTCAGTATTGCACAGCTGTATCCTGAGGATAAGCATCAAAGAGGCAGTGCTGCAAGTGGACCCAAACCTGGCCACCACTGGGGGATGCTCCACACATCACTGTCACCTTGGGTACGTGCTCGAGGCAAAGCCTGAACTGTTTCCTCTCCAGTCCAGCCAGTTTCTGGTGAGTAACTTGATGTGCTGTCCTCTTTTATAAAAACAGTCTGAGAGGACATATCTTATGCAATATTAATCTCTGGCCCAAAAGAACAAAACATTTCAGGTTCCAGCCTCCTAAAAGACAGGAAAGGAGAGGAAAGGAAAACGTTGGCTTACTTTCTGGACTCGTTAACAAGAACTAAGGCATTTATATTTCATTTTCTGTTTCACACCTAGTAAATATAAGAGTCACTTTGGGTTTCTGGCCAATGCATTCAAAAGTCCTTGGCCATCACAGTCTAAGGAAACTTGCTATCAGACTTTATGATTTGCCAAACCTGGGCAAAAGCAAACCTACTGTATAATGTGCACCATCAACAGAGGTAAGCCAGACTTTTCTTCTCCTCTGGTTTTGGCTGAACGTTTTTTTCTCTGCCAATGATGTTTATATTATTTTTTAAATAGATAGAAAATAATCAACTACTCCACCAATGATTAATAGTGATAGTCTAAAAATAAAATAAAATAAAAAGTAATCCATCTTTCCTCTCCTTTAGCTTCTAGTACTTTCCCATTAGTGTTTCAGGAAACTTCAATTTATGTCTATAAAGGATTGGAGAATTCTTGCAGATGTCAGCATAATTCATTTTTATAGTTTGCTGTGCTCTTGTGGTCGCTGTGTTGACTCTTTCCATCATAAGTAGATACTCAATTCTCTCCTTCAATCCCATCACATGTCCCCACTTTTTTTTTTTTTTTTTTCCTTCTGCACCAATAACACATTCCCAGTTTCCTTGGGGGGATGTGTTATTCCTCACCCTAGGTAGTAAGTTGCCAGGACTTTGTCAGGTCTGGAGTTACAGAGTATGATAGCTTAAAGAATCTAGAGCTGAATAACTGGATTTTACTCTGGCTATTCTAGCAGTTAAAATTAATCTTTTGAGTATCTGCAGTTCTTCTGTCTGCAACTTAATTAGAAATACATTTTGCACATAATGTTATATCTTTTAAATCTTTTATCTGCCTCTAAATAACAAGTTTAAAATATCTCCTCTTTATTTTTCTTTTTTTTTTTTTTCCACATGTCCTTTTAAGCTGAAAATACTCTTGTCCAGAAATCCAGTCCGAGAAGGGCCAACTGCACCAACAGGTAAACCTATGCAATGATTTATTTTCAAGGAATGTTCTGTGGAGTCTGAAATGAAAGCAGTATTGAATCCCTCCCACCTTCTCGAGCATCTGTACATTGGTGTGGATCACAGAGACCACAAGTTAGAGTTTTTTGGAGAATAATAGGAAATAGCAGATGAAAGGAATTTGATTTCTGCTCTCATGTGAATGAGGGAAACCTCTACTTGGAGGAAGTTGTCCATAAATGGATGCAGACAATATAATCTGGCTTGGCATGGCTTCACCTCTTATTAAGTGATATGATATTTAACTGTATATTGGAATGGGTCTTACTTCTCTACCAAAACAATAACTGTGTGTGCAATATATGAAAAATATGAATTCTTCTTAGAAGAAGAATTAAGAATGATAGTGGGTTTTTTTCAGGCAACAAAATGGGGATGTCCAGTGGGACATGTTTTTCTCAAGCATGTTAAAAGTCTCTGCCAGATGCTTTATTCCTTTAACATTTGCAAAGTTTTTGTTTCTGTTCTCATGAGCCCTGCTGTTTTGTTTGAGGCTGGAAAGGGTAAATGTTGGTGCAAACTCATTTGCATCAAAAATACCGAGCTGATCACAAAGTAATCTAAGAACAAATACCCAAGACTCCAGAACACATATTTAGGCATATTCTGGTTTAGTGCATATCAAATGACAACCCAAATCATGTTCTTGTATCTACTATCCTAGTAATTAAGGGGTTACATAATTTTGTTAAGAAATTTGGGAACTTTGTTTTTTTCAATTCATTGTTGACTGAATTGGAAGGCAATTTACTTCTAACTCTCTACCTATGGTTTTGCTTAAGTGAAAGTGAAACAAGACCTTTATTCCAAATAAACTGAAGCATGACATGGTAAGAGAGTCTGAATCAAGCAGCTTTCCTGGATGAAGTGAAATATTACAACTGGTTCAGTAAAACTAGTAAGTTTACAAAAGAAATGATACTTGATTATAAAAGAGTATAACTAGTTTAGGGACAAGGAAAGCAAAGAGATGTAATATGCAGAGCAATCTGATAGAGATACCTAGAGATAGATGGCAGATTCCTGTGAGTCTGCCACATGAAGAAGGAAAGAGAGGCAGCAGATAGCTCTGTACCTAGTCTTGGTCCCATCTCCACAATGTGCCTATTCTGACAGAACATAAAGTAACTCGCTCAAGAAGAAGATGAGAATGGATTGTTCCTGTCTCCAGAATAATTGGCTTCTCCTGAGGTGAGGTATCCCTCTGTAAGGACACAAATACACAAGAGCTCCTCTTGTTTATTTTTCTTTCATAACACCTCAACTATAGAACCATTCTTCCTTCCTCTTACTTGTTTGTTCACAGGCTAGGGCTGTATGGAGAGTTTCAGTGTGGATTTAAGCTGTGTAGGACTCAGAAGGACTTTTGTGTTCTCTGCGTTTGGGGAACCCAGAAGGTTTGAGTTCCTCAAGGAGAGAAAGTTTGCTCCAGAGTAGCTTTAAAGGAAGTAGAATGGCATATGGTTAAAATAACAGAACTTTGTCTTTATTAATTTAGGATCAGATTTTTGAAGACATTTTTGCACCTGGAATTCAAAGAAAATGCCAAAGCATAGTAAGACCCAGGTGCTTTTTATCACTGATTTCAATGTGGGTTAAGTGCTTGTTTGAAACTAAACTTCATTAAGTGCTTGTTTGCATCACCTTAAAATATAAAGAAAAAAAAAAAAGAAAAAGGAAAACCAGCATAAGACTGGTTTTTGACTGTTTGAAACTAAATTTCATTAAGTGCTTGTTTGCATCCCCTTAAAAAAAAAAGAAAAAGGAAAACCAGCATAAGACTGGTTTTTGACTGTTTGAAACTAAATTTCATTAAGTGCTTGTTTGCATCCCCTTAAAAAAAAAAGAAAAAGGAAAACCAGCATAAGACTGGTTTTTGACTGTTTGAAACTAAATTTCATTAAGTGCTTGTTTGCATCCCCTTAAAATAAAAAGAAAAAAAAAGAGAAAGGAAAACCAGCATAAGACTGGTTTTTGACTGTTTGAAACTAAATTTCATTAAGTGCTTGTTTGCATCACCTTAAAATAAAAAGAAAAAAAAAAAAGAAAAAGGAAAACCAGCATAAGACTTCATGTCAAATCCAAAAAGTTGCCTCCTTACAGTCATTCCTGTTGATATCCTCTTAACGAGGCTGAGCTGGAAGTGATTCAGTCCACCTGGCTGGAGCTGATTACCAAGAATAAGCATCAGTTGTTCCCACTCTTTTAATGCTTCCTTGCTCACAGCTGGGCTCCTCTTGCTCTTTGGGCTTGGATCACAGGGAGTGCCCTTCAGCTGCTCCAGGGACCTGTTTACTACCCTGCTGGTGGCCCTTGTGACTCTCCCTCTCTTTACATTGCCAGGTTGTCTGCTGAGCCCCAGCATACCTCCATGGCTCAAAAACTCTGCATTGCAAGGTTTCTTGACATACACAAGGCTTCTTCCTGCTGAAGGTGGAGGTAATCCTTGTTACTGGACTTTCTGGGAGAGGAAGGAGATTACTTCAATCTATCAGGGTAAGCTGCTTTTCATCATGATTGTAGGGTATGCCTAAGTGAGTAGGTGTGGTGTTTTCTTATTTAATATGTTCAAAGTTTTTTTTATAAAGTTAATATTTTATTCTAATTTGATACCCTAAATTATTGTAAAGATTTCACTTCTGCATTTCTTGATTCAAATTCTTCTTAAGTCAGTGAAACAGGCTTACAAGGGCTTTAGAGCTTTTCAGTTTTTTTCATAATTTTATCTCTAAAACCACCCTGTTTAGTTCTTTATATATTAAGTTAATAAATTCATTTTAGAGATTTTGGCCTCTGTTTAGTTTATGCAAGGACTAGGGATATAAAGTAATGAAAACAATCAGTGAGTTATATGTATAATAATGTAATCTTTCTTGTTTATTTGTCCCATATTTTATAATATTCAAAGCTGGTTTTTATTCTTATTTTTCCAAAGATGGTAGTAGTGTTTTTCCCAAGATGGTAGTAATGGAAATTAAGCACAAAAACGTGACAAGATTTTCTGAGGTGGTGAGCACACAAAGTGCTCTGTGGGCTTAAGCACAGGAAAAACCAAAGGCTGCTAGTTTAGAATATTCTACATGCGGATTTAAGTAACTCATTTCCCCTTGTAGACAACTGCCAGGATCTCAGCTAAAAGTTGTATTTCAACAAATGAGTTAAAATAATTTTCTTTGAATGCTTTAGTACATTAAAACAAATGTGTTTTGTCTCTGGTATTAGTGTATGCTTAAAAATACTGTATCATTTAAAGTCCTTATGTTATTATCTGGCCTACTAAATGGCATGGCTAGTATTGGTGATAAAAAGAAATTGCAGTGAAACAAGGTCGATAGTCTTCTTTTGAAAGGTGTGGCACTGGATCAGAGTTCATCTATTAAATTCTTTTCTCTGAATGATCAACTGACACACAGGATTTCAGCATCATGCTTTGTCCTCAGAAAGTAATGTATAACCTAGACCTAGGCATATTTCACTGAACTTTTCGTTTTCATGGCTCACTACTGAAACTTATAAGGGAGGTATCTTTCTTCTTTGTTACTAAGGTTTTGCTGGCAGAAATGTCTTATTATGTTTCCATTTTTAAAGACTGAGAAATCAGGCTTTCTAATACGGTTCTAAATTCAAATTTAAATTGCTACTTTTTTCCATAGATATTGTTCATTATAACCTTTGGGGCAATAATATATTCATGTTCTGCTGCTTGAACCTCTGATGGTGAAATCTCTTCTACTGAGCATCCATTATTATTATGAGCTTCTGCAAGAATCTGTTGATTGACTCAATTTGCTGAATTGAAGCTTTGGAAGTATAACTTGTTCTAGACAAGTCTAGTTAACTGTAGAGGCTTACAGGCTTATGTTTAGACTTACCTAGGTAGTTACGATTGCATATGTTACTCTTTAGTTTCTTTTTCTAAAAGAATTGTGTGTGTGGAGCAGCTGTTCATCTCATGCTAGAAGGTACTGAAATTTATTAGTGAATAGAGTTTACATATGCCTAGATAGCTGTGAAGATAATAATAATAGTATTTCAGCATCAGAAGAACATTTCTCTCTTCTGTAATTGTAAGGCTATTAGATGTAGATTTATTATACCATTTAAATATGAATCTAATATTGGCTAAATGATACAGAAATGTGGAGAGTTTTGTCGATTCAAGAGCATACTAGAGCACAATTGTGATTCCCACCAGCAAAATGACCCTTTCAGTGCCTAATTCAGAAAGAACTTAACCAAAAGCAGATCTGTGCCCTCACAGGTGTGTGCTTACCTGGCACAGATTTAGCTCCCCGCTCCATATGTGCTAAGCAAAGACCGGTATGCCAGCATGAGTGGGCATACAGCTATGTGTGGTGATGCTAACTCTCCGATAGAAAGAGTAGCCTTTTGAAAGCTGGCTTCACAGTGCATATTTTAGACCCAGAGCAGAAGAAACCTGCTTTTCCTCTTCCACACCCTGTGTGTTCTTAAGCAACTGTGTTGCTTTAAAATAATTAACAATGAATGACAGAAAGGTTGAGGTTGGAAAGGACACCTGGAGGTCATTTGGTCCCACCTGCTCAAGTAGGGCCACCCAGAGCAGGTTTCCCAAGGCCCTCAATATGTTTAATGAAGGAGACTCCACAACCTCCCTGGGCAACCTGTGCCAGTGCTCAGTTGCCCTCACAACAACTAAATAAATAAGTAAGTGTTTCCTCATGTTTAGAGGGAGCCTCCTGTGTTTCGCTTAGTGCCCATTGCCTCTGGTTCTGTCACAGGGCATCACCAAAAATAGCCTGGCTCTGTCTTTGGTACATCCTCCCTTCAGGTATTTGTACACGTTCACGAGATCCCTCTCTGAATAGGCAGTAAATGTAAAGAAGCTTTGGGTAAATGTGTGATGGTGTTCAGATAATCATTCCTGCACAGGAAGAATTAAAAAAGAAAAAAAAAATACCACTTTGTAATTAAAAACCCCTTCAATTAAAGCTTAAGAATATATCTCATTTATTAGCTTCTCGGGAACCATTTGTTACATTTTCACCCTGCAAAAACTCCATAGCACTACTGTCTTAAATAGAATGACTCTTAAATTCACAAAGGATTTTAAAGATTGATTACTTTTATATCTAGTACTTTTTTTTATACGGATATTCACATGATGTGATTTCTTTCTGTCAAGTTTATCACAAAACAAACAAATTTTGCTAACCTGATTACTCACAGCAAATGAATAAAACAGTTTAGAAATTCCACTGAAGTGGATTCATTTCTTTTATTTAAATGAGCATTTATAAATAGATTTTTATAATATTTACCATCTTGCAATTCTTTGAACTCAGAAATGAACTTTTTAATCTGCAGTAGCTATTATCTGAGTGTGAAATGCTATGATGATTTGCAGCCATGATATTAGCAAACATAACTAATCATTAGTCAAAGTAAAACTTGATTTTCTGGAATGTTAGTTATTTGACTGAACCCTAACTGGAATTTACAGACTATAAATTTCTTCCCAAATAATTTGTTTGTGCTCAGTATAAACAGCTTATTAGGAACCTCTGTCAGCATCCATGATGAGTTAAACCGAGATGTGGAATCAGGTGATGGTATGCCAGACTGATAACCTGCATGTTTGTACTCCCCTTGCTAGATGTGTTTGAGTGCAGTGATATCTCTTTGTGGGCAAGGCTGTGATCAATCTTCCCTGCACAGAATTTATAGAGGAGATAAATCTGTGCCTTGAGTTTTCTTCTCTATAGTTTGCACTGATTGCGTGCTTGTATGTAAATGGTGTAAATAGTCGTTTGGTGTAAACTTTGGTGGATGTCTAATACTTGACTCAAAGGGTAGAAATAATGCTGTACATCCATGCCAAATTGCCATCTTAATTTTGAGTATCTGGAGTCTTTTTAATTAAGCTAACCCCCATGATGTGCACCTTGCTTAAAACTAAGAAAAAACAACTCTTAAAGCTTGATTCTTCCTCTGAATTACCTAATTTCTCCCTCAAATCATAGAATCATAGAATGGTTAGAGTTTGAAGGGACCTTAAAGACCATTGAGTTCCAACCCCCCTGCCATGGGCAGGGACACCTCCCACTAGATCATGTCGCTCAAAGCCCCATCCAGCCTGGCCTTGAACACTTCCAGGGATGGGGCAGCCACAGCTTCTCTGGGCAAAGACATGACCACTGTCCTCGTGTCAGTATTTTGTCTGGCAAGGGTTCACCACTTGTAGAGGAGCATAGATCACCTAATTTGACTATTCGGAGGGGCATCTGGCACCACTTGCAGTGTGCAAGGTGAGGGGAAAGATGCCCAAGAAAATA
The DNA here is from genome assembly GCF_001431845.1 of Calidris pugnax. Taxonomy (NCBI): domain Eukaryota; kingdom Metazoa; phylum Chordata; class Aves; order Charadriiformes; family Scolopacidae; genus Calidris; species Calidris pugnax. The sequence goes on from NW_015090920.1 coordinate 10,110,938, forward strand.
CATTCATGAAATCAAGGAAGATGGATTTTGTACTGCCTGAGCTGCTGACTCAGCCCCCTCGGGATGCTTAAAGTGTGGGTGTAGCACTTGCTGGTATTCACTATACAGTGCTTAAAAAGACTCTGGCAGGTCCTTTACCCTTTAAAGAGCAGTCACTATGTTGGATGGACGTGAAAAAGATAATACTAGCTGAAAGTGCTCCCAATCAACACTTTTTAAAACTGAAGTTGCTTACTTGGGCAGCTAATAAAATACCTGAAATAATGAAATATTTTATTAGCCAAGGCTCAGCAGAATTGCCTCAGTGCTATTAAAAATATTTATAAAATGAATTTGAAGGGCGTTGTGGCCCATTAATGTCATTGCTCCTGATGTATTATCAGGACACCATACTACAATCTAATGTTACTTAGCAAAAACTACCAGCTAATGCTAGGATTAGAACAGGATTTGTGAAAAGTTATTTAAGTGAGTTAACTTCAGAGAATAAGAAAAGGACAGCTTATTCTAGAAATGTGTAATTCTTTTCATTCTCTTTATGTACTAACATGTTTAAAATAGGAAGAGAAAAAAAATCTATTTAATGTAGCAAGGAGGAGCATATAAAAACATTAATTCTACTGGTCTAATGACCAAGGGCATTTTAAAGATGTTAAATGGAAATTTATGCATATTTATTGAGCTTTACTTCCCAAAAATTTCACGGTAATATGCTCACCATAGTGTAACACATTATTCACCTGCAGATTTTCTTCATAATTTCCTTGCATATTATGTGATTATACTTCAGGTAAAGAATACAGAGGGAAAAAAAACAGTGTTCTATGGGACAGCAGATTCTGTATCAGAAAACTTTTATTTTCTTTCCTTTTATCTGTTTTGTTTTGGTTTTTTTTTCCCCTTTTTGTCCTGCACTTTTCTGGCACCTCCTCAGAATCTGCACCTCTGGCTGCACAGGCATGTCCCGTTACAGAATACTGAATCAGTACAAAACGAGCAGCTTCTTGTTGTTACCGTGTTGGGGCAGCTTTCTGCTGAGCATGGCCACCAGAACAACCTGGCTGAGGGCAGGGGATGCGCCAGATGCAGGGGAAGGAGCTCACGGAAGTCGTGGGGAGGCTTTGGTGCCAAGGCTGGGTTGTCTCTGGCAGAGCTGCGCCCTCAGTCTGTGACTGGGGGAATCTGTCTGGAGACTTCTTAATCAGCCCAGAGATTATGCTGGACATACTGGACCTTCTGGAATGATTTTGGGCTTTGTTTTGCTGCTGCCATTACTGTAGAATATTTTTTGCCCTGAGGGGAATATTTAACTTCAGCAGGATTATTACTTTGAAGGTGTTTTGCTTCACACGGGTGGTCCTGTTTAAATAAGCTGTGTTTGACAGTGAAGGCTATGGTGTGCTCTTGTCTTCCTGAGACTGCACAAGGATAGATCTGTCTGGGCTATTTCCACTTCTTCCTGTCAGGTTAATTTCAAGGAGTCAGGAGCATTAATGACTCCTTTTTTTGAAGAACACTGGCAAGGATTCCTGTCTCTCCTGCTCTTCCATGCCTTTAATGATACCCTTGGCCCTGGGAGAAGCCTCTAGACCATTAATGCTGCACTACTATGCCAAACTGATAGCATCCCTGAATTACCTGTGCAACAGAAAGGAGAGGACAAGGTGTACTGGCCTTCCACTGTGCTGGTATCTCCTGTATGATGTGGAGGAAAGGGACATTTTCACCAAAGCTAGGGACTTCATGGAGGCATACAGGGGAGGGCAAGATAGGAGGGAGAAAAGTTCCAAGTGACAGATTGCAAGAGCTCACTGAGTGGGGCATGAAGCTCTTAAACATAGGGATTAATCAGCTTCTAGGACATAATGCCAACAAAGAAAATGTTGGCTGTGTATCAGTGTGCAGTGTCATATCGGTGTCTCTTCTCTTGGAGATCAGAACTCTGCCAGAAATTCATCCAAAGAATATATAGTTTTTCCCATTGTTTTGGGCTCTCATATGATGTGCAGACTTGTATGTAGACTGGCCAGGAAAGTCAGCCGTAAGCTGTGTATTCCACGGGAACGTTTCTCATGGTGTTAAATAGTAACCTGTACTGTGAAAGAGGTTACATTTGAATTAGGTCCATACATGTTAAATAAAACTGGACAGTTATTTTTTGTATATATTTAATAGTCAGAAAATCTCCTTTATGTTAGATGTTATATAAATTACCAAGTATTTTGAAAGAAGTCTCTTGTTTTGCGCAAAGCTATTTTGCTGACTCCCTCCTCTCCAAGGTGTTCCTATGCTGATAGCATCTTGCTCTCTTAAGTGAATTTCTTGTAAAAAGATTATGTCAGCTTTTTCTGTTTCAACAATTTTTTGTGGTTATAACTTTAAGCCATTTATGTTCCCCATTACAAATTCAATTATTTGATTTGCCATCATTCACCTCTGTAATATCTGACCATTTGATATACTGTTATACAATGTCATTGCCGAGATTTAACATAACTATAAAAAGACAAGCATATTCTAAAGGTATTTGTTTGAAGATGTCGGTTTTCAAAGAAGTTAATATATCAATATAACCCTAAGAAACCTACTAGCACATTTTGCATATTTTGACACTTTATCTTTAGCGCAATTTCTTGTTAACAGGCTCTGTTGGTTTCTTATATTGCCAATGTATTACTTGCCAATAAAGATGATAGAATTGAAATATTTGCATCAAAGAGGAAAGAGGGAAAGTTGAAGAAATAGTCATAACACAGTTGTGGATAAACAGGTATGATAAGCAAGAAAGACTGGCAGGGTGTGGATTTATCTTTCCTTTCATGATATGCAGATGTGGCTAAACTGGCACAAAAAAATAAAAAGTGGGCGTTGGTATTTTTCTTGGCCTTGAAAAATTCCGTTACTGACCAGTCATCATATCCAAATTTCCCTGGCTGATGGAATCTGACAAGATTGCAGCCTATGGGAATATGGCTGCAGGCCAGTAATTTTTTTTTGTTCTTGTCAGGCATCCTCAAAAGGATAAGGCCATCTGCTTTCCAGCAATTAGATACTCCCCTTTCAATTGTAATATACTGTGAGTCAGATAATTTATTCATCCCAGGATAAACGTATACACTTGCAGTATGGTGGAAATGAAGAGAACTAAGTCTGGCAGAGGAATAAATAGCTCCACTGTCCCTTGTCCAGTCCACACAGGGCCCAAGAAGCTCACCCACTCTGTCCCTGCCTCCCACCCCTGGTTGTCTGCTCTGGCACATAAAAGAAAGCTATCATTGCCCAGTTACTGGAGGAACTCCAAAGGTCCATGGTTATTTGGTTTCAATGTTTTCAGTAGTCCATGAAGACCTAGGTGGGTGGTGGGATTCAGGGCAGTAATGGGGCTGGTAACAGTGAAAGGAATACAGAGCAAATAGGGCACAACCAGTTTGCAAGAAAGTAGAGTATCAAGGAAACCAAATTAAACAAACAGAAATATGGACCAATAAAGTGAATAAAGGAGACTTTTGTAGTGAACAGTGTTACCCGTCAAATAAGATTTGTTGTCTTTGCTAGCAAAAAGCCACAGGCTTTGCTTTAAAACAAAGGCAGGTTCTTGACATGGGCTCATCTCATGGGTTCATGGGTTCAACTCATCATGGGTTCATGACACATCTCTCCTGTGGGCACTGGCTCCAGCAGTGCTTTGTGAGTGTGAGCCTGCCCCCCAGGCAGCAGAAGCCTGGTGGGTGCCCAGGGGCTAGAAAGAGACCGTTGTGGGTTGCAGACCTCCCCTGGGCACTGGGAGGAGGAAATACACAGATAAGCCCACAAAAAACCTGCAAGTGAGGAGGCAGGGACCCACCATGGCTGTCTGGAGAAGCCCTCTGGATGGTGGTAGTTTGGTGCAACCTTCCCACCCACATCCTCCTGGAGGAAGGCTGATGGCATCAACCTGGGAACCTGGAGGGTGGGCATAACACCAGGCAAAGGTGATAGCTATTAGTAGTTTTTCTCATAATGATTTACATGATCATTAATGAGGTTTTTCTTTACCAATTAGGATATGAGGTCTTGATAGTACTGTAACTGGACTAGTAATTACTGGTGGTTGTATCTTGATTAGGCTGCTAAAACGTGAATTGGGCAAACAGCAAATTCCTGGCTGCATGTTTATGGTATGTTTCCTTTTTCCCATAAGGAGGGTTTGAGTGCAGCCAGCGGAAGAACTTCCTGCTTTGCTGGGAGTTAATTCCATGTGAGAATGAAAGCTTTGACTGACTTTGAACAACTTTGTGTAGAAATAGCCAGATTTAAAGATCCCAGGCTATCAACAGACTAAGGAGAAAAGTCTTGTGAATATTAATGAAGCCTCCAGAAATAAGCTGAGTCTGTCCTCTTAACTGTATTCTATATAAATGGTAATTATAAAATTGTTAGACAGTGAAAGGTCAATTAAAAACTTCTCTGGAGGAAAATTCTTCTTCCAAGCTCTTTCTTCAAGATTTGGACAAAGTCTGACACAAATCTGATCAGAAGTCTCTGGTTGACAATATACTTTGTAATAGTAAAATAAAAGAAAATGTTCTCATCTGCTTCAAATGTTGAAGAGACTCAGAAAAGTTTATTCCACTTAAATTAAAAATGTAAGAATTTTGTCTTCTATTTAAGGGTTTGACCCAATTATAGTGTGTAGCTTTCATGAACGCATATTGATCAAATTTCACTTGATGGAACCGGTTTTAGAAAATATGTATCCAAGATATATATATATATACACACAACTATTCCTAGAAATTGGGCTTAAGTTATCATTCACATGCATATGGTAGGAAATATTGAAGAAATGAGTCGGAAACTAAAAATATCACAGGGCATTGATCAGAATTAAGAAGATCAGTTCCAACAGAGCATGTCCTAGAAATTAGAGTGCTCCTGGGAGAAATTAGAAATACTTGGTCATCACAGAAGTCAATATGCTAGACCCTGTGCTTGTGTAGATTAGTATTGAAATCAATAAAGCTCTTACAGTTTGTCACAGCTTTTGGTGGTGTTAAATTAGGGTAATACTCATGACAGTGCTTTCTAGTATTCTGTCTCTCAGAAACGTGTAGATGGGCAGGAGGGGTGTGTGTACTGTAGAAATGCATCACAAAACATTGGGCGTGAAGTGGAGGAGACTAACGATGAAGATGACATAGTTACAGCTGTACACACTTGATCTGGAAGTACTTCAGTAGCTTATTGTCCCATTAACAGACAGAACCTTTAAGAGAGGAGACAGTGTATGGAGCCTTATTGCAGCGTTTTCCATCTGCTAAGAAGTTAGATGTTGACATTAATTCCATAGGCTCATGATTTAGCACTCTCTCACACCTGATGTTTTGTACGCGCCCCCTGGCAACCATCAATTGCAGTGGAGACTGGAATTTGTCTTGCTTTAGGTGAAACAAAGTGATATTTACTGAAATATTAAACAGGAGAACAGATTGCAAAACCCCAGGCTAGACATCATGAGGAGCTTCAGAGACATCTTCAGGGCAATTTTTTTCTACCTCACTTCATAAGTAGGATAAGGTAAACACCTACCCTTTATGAGCAAACATTGCTTTATATAAACCCATAGGCAGAAGATATTTACTTACTTACAAAAGAAAGTTAAAACCTGATAGAAATGTGATGTATATTACCTCTAACTTAATGGAAATGTGAGGATTCATTTTCATTTTATAGAATGAACTTGCTTCCCACAAAGTCTTTGAAAATACATTTTTTGCTTTAAAAAACTTCGATCTAGCTGAATTGAGGTTACAACCCTAAAATATTTCTTAACACTAATCTCACATATTACCAGGGTGATAATAACTTTCTTCAGCTGAGAGTGGTGTAAAGTGAACAGCGAATAGGATTGCTGATCTTTCATTTTTGTTCTTTCAGTCACCTTTTCTGAACATATATGCCATTAAATCTTTAGCTTAGGAAGGAGAACAGAGTTTTGTTAACTCAAAGCAGTATTTCCCAAAGACAAAGCCTGGGGAAAACACCAGGTTGCTGGTTTTTGGTTTGGTAGTCCGTTCTCCCCCTTCTCCCCCATCCCTCTGGCTATGCTAAGATTAAATTATTTTATCACAAAAGGTGAAAACCCATAAGACTAAAGAGTGTCTCAGAGAAGGGCACTCATCATGAGCGCTATTCACAACCTTGTTCACATGCCCACACTTCATGAGAAGGAGTGGGAATCTGCAGAGCCTGTGAATGAGATGTGTAACTCCAGCACATTGACTGTAGGATGCCTAAGCTGAGTTTCCAGAAGAGGAATTTGCTTCAATTTGTTTCTTTGAGTTACACTTTGGGTCTGAAACAGGCATCACTGGAAGAGTTAGGTTTTTTTCATGCTGAGATGGTTCTGTGTGTGCCAACTCATTGAATTCCTCTGTTGGCCAAGTCAGACAATCTCTGTGCTCCTTTCCTTTTAATATGGTACAGGCAGCTTGGATAATTCACAGCAAGAATCCTTGTCTCTGAGAGTCAGGAATGTAATCTGGTTTATTTCCATTAATTATTTTTCTAAAAAATTCCATTTCTGGAGCACTGTTTCTATGGTACAATGGAGGTCCAAGGTCTCTCTGGAAAGGATCCTCCAAGCCTGGCTCTTGGGGAAATCTTATTGCAGGGTTGTAACAGCAGCTGTAGCTGGGGCTAAGGCTTGTGGCACTGCTCATTCCCACTCTCTTTTTAAATGGCTGCCATTTCTGTGATGTGGTGGTTTAGATGCCACCTTGGGAAGCCATGCACAGGGTGCTGTATGTGCGGGTAAAACCATATTTTCAGTTTGGCACTGCAAGCCCCACCATTGGTTCACTTTTATAATAAAGTATGATTTCTGCAGGTCAGCTGTTTCATAAATTCTATCTTGCCTTTTTGGTAAGGATGTTATTCTCACAGTTCAGCAAGAATTATTTTTCCAGTTCCAAATCACCTGAAATAGGCCTCAGACTAACATAGCAACTCTGTGCTGCTGCCCACCTTTGGGTCAGTTTGTGATCTGATCCAATTGTCACAGTTGAGCCTTTCTCTGTGGTACTCATGGTATGAAGCAAGAAAGTCAGACCCTGTAAACCAGAAAAAAGTTCAGATCCAGGCATAAACAGGCACTATCTCAAATTTACATCTCCAGGCCACAGTACTTGATACTTAATCCCTCGCAATGCTTCAAAGTGTTGAAGGCCGGGCTGGATGGGGCTTTGAGCAACCTGGTCCAATGAGAGGTGTCCCTGCCCTTGGCAGAAGGTTTGGAACTAGATGATCTTTAAGGTTCCTTCCAAGTTCAACCATTCTACGATGCAATTCCCTTTGACCTCAACAGGAACTGAAAGAGCTCAGAACAACACAACATTGACCCTGCAATGAACAATGTTCCTCCAACACTGTAGTAAGCCTTTACATCAGTACTTCCTTCATATTGCTTTAGGCATTTATGAAGTGACTTGTTTATTCCCAAAGGTAAAATGTCTGAGATTTAGCACTTCTAGTTGCAAAGAATTACATTGTGATCTACCTAATATTTTAGAGTAGGTTCATATGTTCAGGATAAGACTTTCTTAGGAACTCATGCCAAGTATACTTAAAATTCTTTGTCTGTAGCTGTCAATCCAGAAATCAGCTGATAGTGAGGTATACAGTACTATGAAAGACAAATCTAAGGGAGCAGAAACTTTCTTCTTATACTGTTATTTACCTTGTCTGCTGCAGTAGTATTTCAATATATGCATTTACTATTTCAATTCATACATATATATATATATATCTTGAAATATATATAATATTTCCTTCTCCCTCTTCAAGTCCTAATACAAAGCTCATTTTAACTTCACTATAGCTGCTATACATTTTCTCTGTGTACATTTGTGTTGTGCAAATAACATAAGCTATTAAATGAAGCCCAAATTCAAGTAAGCATTGGCAAGGCTGTTATTTGTTTTACCTTATGACTATTTCTGTGCTTGGTTCCGGGAAAAAAAAATAATCAGAGCCTTGATCAGTTCTTTATTCACCTATCTTAAACACAAGGCTTCAGAACATTTGTCAAGGCTTAAGTTTAAAACCACTCAATTTTTGGCATTGTTTACGGTACTTTCGGTGTATTTGGGAAAGGGTAAGGGAGAACCAGAGACCTACCCCATTCATATACAAGCCACTGCTCACACCAATGAAACTGCACTCTATGATAAACGTAAAGAAGGCTTCATGTTTGTGTAAATGTGAAAGTTAAGATATTTCCTGAAAGCACAGAGGGAAATCCTAGCTATTGACTGCTTCACTTGAAATGTCAGCTATCAGTAGCTAAACAGAAAATGCCTCAGATGCTGCATAAACAGCTGTCATTTCAGTTGACTCCCTCAATCTGTTTGTATTTTACAGAGTTCAGTCATCAAATTTTTTTTTTCCCAGCGTTTTTCTTTATCATGCTTGGAAAAATCATAAGCATTCAGCATATTCCAATGTTCCCTTTCAAAAAATTATATGGTAACTGTAATGCAGCCAAATAGCTGTATGCTTGCACTTTTATAGTCTTATACAACTTTAGTAATTACTGTCACTCATAAATGATAGTTTTGTTAAACAGTGAATGTCATAAAAAAATGTAAAACATTATCTTATTCAAAAAACAATAGTAGAAGAAGTTGAGATTAATAAATATGTGGGTTCAGATGCTAATTTAAAATGTCTAAGCTACAGCCTTTGTATCACACTTGCCAAAAATAACAACTAAGTATGAGATTTCAAGATGCAGCAGCATACTTTGATATACTTAATTGTTTCACATTATTAACTTGGTTTTGTTCTCAACCTTTTTATTTTGTTTTATGACTTCTACTTCAGATTTAAGAAATGGTTGTGCTAAAATTCCATCTTTTTCACCTCTACCAATCACTTCAGTGAAAGATTTTACCTCTTCCTATAACTATGCTAATGCTGTCCTGCTCTTGTGATTGCACCAGCGATATTAGTACAGCAACATATTCAGTCACATTATTCCAAATCACAAATTCAAATTCTTTTCCCTCAGTTTTGTATTTTGTCACCAATGCTTGTATCTATATTGAACTCAAAAGCAATTTTTAATGTGCTTTGTTTTTTGCCATCTCCTGTTTTCCAGGTAGCTTCATGGAATAGCTTAGAAGCAGGGATGCTACATAATGAGGCTGAGGTTATTAGAGTCCATTTAAAAATACCGTTCATTTCTTATTATATGGTTTAGCTTTTTAAATGATCATACTGTAATTGATTAATGAAGAAGCCAATCCTAGCCTTAAAAAATATATTATGTATCAGTCATTCAGTGACAATATTTATTCATACACAGAAATATCTTGTCTGTGGTCATATATACACACATGAAAAAATCCCGTATGTGGTGAGTCAGTCTGGAAAGAAAACATAATTCCAAGACAAACAATAAATGTTCCTGAAATCTCTGTAAGAAATTTATAAAAAGATTTACCTTGCTGTATTAGGTTTGTGTGGCAAGGCTTTGGTAGTGGGGGGCTACAAGGGTGCCCTCTGTGAGAAGCTGCTAGAAGCTTTCCCTGTGTCTGATAGAACTAATGCCAGCTGGCTCCAAGATGGACCCACTGCTGGCCAAGGCTGAGCCCATCAAAGATAGTGGTAGAGGCTCTGGGAAAACAGGTAAGGGAGGGGGGAACTTTGGATCACCCTACAAATTGAGAATGAAGTTGAGCTCAGGAAGAAGGGAGGGGTGAAGATAAGGTGTTTTAAGATTTAGTTTTTATTTCTCATTATCCTACTCTGATTGACTTGGTAATAGATTAAATTAATTTTCCCTAAGTCTGTTTTGCCAGTGATGGCAATTGCTGAGTGATCATCCTGTCTTTATCTCGACCCAGGAGCCTTTTGTTATATTTTTCTCTCTGTCTGGTTCACGAGGGGAATGACAGAGCAGCTTTGGTGGGCACTGGGCGTCCAGTTGGAGTCAACCCACTGCACTTGCTCAGCGGTTGGTAGTGGATTTAAGTTCATTGTCTCATCTGAAGCACAGCTTCAAAGGCAGCAAGGCTACTCTAGAAGTATAAAGGACACGTTCAGACTTGGTGCAATGTAAAACAATATGATGGACTCTTTGGGTAGTAAGAGCTATGGGTGAAGCCTGTGGTGTTGTCTGTCTTCCCTCTTTCTTTAGTACCTTGCTTAGAGTGGAGTTCAAGAGGTAATGGGAATTTCTGTTCTCATTGTTTCTGTAAGCTGGGTTATTCAGGGATGCTTCTCTGTTTTGGTCTTAAGAGTAGCATTTCCAGTTATTCTTGTCATGGTTTCTTTAAACCTCTTCAAGGGGTGGAGTGATTTAAAAGGACTACTGGGCTCCAGGGCAGGTGGAGAATGTCAGTCTGCTGTTCAGGGCATGGAGGGTACAGGAGGAAATAATGAAATACTGTTAAGATACTGGGTAACCAATGCACAGCTGCTGGACATTACTGAAATCCTAACCAACCTTCTGGGAGCATAAAGCATTTTTACAGGGTTTGGGGCAGCTGGGATTGGGAAAGGGTGCCAAACTTAGCGGTGCAGTGCTTGAGCTTTTTATGCATTAATGTGGCTCCTTATGTTTCTCTTAGTGAGGGAAGGGATGGGACATACCTGTATCTATTGCAGCATTCTCTTTGCGCTGTTTCTGTGACCCCTGAGATGAATAGCTCTGTGGAAAGGTGCTCTAAGGCCACTGGAGCGTCTGGGGAGGAGGTGACTGCATCTGTTCACCTTCTCTGGTGGCTATGTATTGGGGACTAGCTCTTCTAGAGGCTCCAGGAGCCTGGGAAACATCACTGTCAATGTCCCCTTGTGGTGCAGAAGAAGTCAATAAACTGGGATTTTGGTAACTGTGAGAATTAATGACTAAAATTTGTGAACTGTCCCAAGAGTTTAACTGGCAGCATGATCCAAACAAAAATTCTTGTAAACTATTGTGGTAGTGCAATATATGGTGAGTATTTCACATTTTTGTTATAATGAGTATTTCATATTTTTGTTGTCATTATTACTGAGAAACTGTGTGATTCCTGAACCATGCCCCTCTATAATCAGGAGTGCCTGGAGGGGTACCTCTTACGTGTGACAAAGCAGAGATCCTTCTGCTCATTCGTAGCACACTTCCTTGTCAGCAAAGTTGTTTTTAACAACATTGCCATGAAAGAGAGAATAACAACACTGAGAAGTTTGTAAGACCTCTGGAAATCTGTGGAATTTGTTTGTTTAGGGTCTCCATAATTGTTCTTGTATTTTGCTCCACATTGAGGATCATGAAGCCCCGTTTGAGAAAATAATCAGTATCTTATCTAAATTAAAATCTAAATTAAATCTATGTGCCTTGTGATTCGACCTTTTCTTTTCTGTGTCTGTTTTATTGTTGGGCTGAATTCACTCTTGTTTCAAAGAAACACTAAAATCTCCAAAAGAATCAGTCAGAACAAAGCTATTCCATTCAAAGGAAGAATGAGAAGAAACAGGAAGAGCAGGCTGAGGTGTCACGTTAGGCTACTCTCATCATTTTCCTCCCTTTTTACTAGAGATATGTCATGATGGGAATGCTGTAGGTTTTAAATGGGCTAAGTAAAATAAGTAGATGCTGCCTACATTTTTCCAAGCTATTTAATTTAAATGTTTCTATATAATTGTAGTGATCACCTGGGAAACTAAACATCTGGCATCTGCCTTTCAACCTGGATAAGTAAAGTACAGTCTGAACATAAAGTATTTCTGGAAAAAAAATAAAAGGTGGCAAACGCCATCTGTCTTTCAAGACTTAATCTTACAAATGAAACGTAAAAGAAAAATGTTGGCAGTATTTCTTGCATCAAAAGTAAAGGTGCTGTGAGTATTGCCAGGACTCTGACCGGGTCTGTAGATCAGTCTGACCATTCCCATCCCATGCAAGCTGGAAACATCTGGCACATTCCCTCGCTTGTGCTGGTCTAGGACCCACACCCCGAGAACTCACATCCCATGGGGCAGGCGTGGGGGGGCCCTTCACGTGGCCACCGCCCTCTCGGGATGCGTATTGCTGCTTTGGGAGTTCAAAGTTCAACTTTATCTGCTTTTCTGTGTCAGGCCTTGCATAAAGAACCTTGTGTATCTCCTCGGAAAAGTATTACGAAAAATCCATGCTGTTTTAGTGCCTAGCAGGGAACATTTTTGTATTCAGTTTACAATCAGGAGTAGGTTATGGTAAAGATTATTTAACAGTACCAGGAGCAGAATGCTATAGTATGTCTAATTAAAAACAAAGTGTACCAACTTCATCTGGTTCAAAGGCAGAAAGTACTTTAATATTCTGTACGTCATACTATATCATGCAAAAATATACTGTTGCTGCTAACCTTGTTTTGATCTAATGTTCTTCCTATTGGAAACAAATATTTAGGAGCTCTGGAAAGTTTGGTGTTTTGGGTGTTTTTTTTTTTACTCTGGACTGGATGGGAGAAATCTAGTAATTGTTCTTTGGAGTGTAGCATAAAACCTGTAGTCAGCAATTGAGCATTGGCTCGTAACTTTTTAAGAGCCTTTTTCATGCTGTGTTGATGTATAAATACAACTCATATTTTTGAGTTTATAGCGAGTCTGTAGGGAGGAAAAATGGCTTTCAGAATACATTGCTGTATTTAAAATAGAATATGAAGTAGGTGTAATAGTTTTAGGGAAAACAAATACAATAGGCTATGTTCTTCAGACAGGCTGAAGATTGGAATGAAGTTAACTTTTGTCTGTATGGTGCTGTGTTTTGGATTTGTGTAAAACAGTGCTGGTAACACCAGTGTTTTGGCTGCTTCTGAATAGTGCTTGCACAGAATCAAGGATTTCTTTTTGTCTCACTTGCTCCCCCATTCAGTGTGTAGGCTGGATTGAGTGAAAAATTGGGATGGGACACTGTTGGACAGCTATCCTGAGTTGGCCCAAGGGATATTCCATACCAGACTACATCATGCTCAGCAATACAACTGGGAGAGGGGTGCTCAGGAACTGGCTGGGCATTGGTCTGCTTGTGGGAGGTGGTAACTCATTGTCTTTGCATCACTTTTTTTTTCCATTTCATTCATTTTCTAAACTGTCTTTTTTATCTTGACCTATGAGTTTTCTTGGTTTTTGCTCTTCCTATTCTCTCCCCTGTCCCAGGGGGGTGGTGGGCTGGGGAGAAGTCAGCAGTGGTATGGGTGCTTAGCTGCTGGTCAGCATTGAGCCACCACAACTGCGGAAACTCTGCAGTGTGCTCTACAAAGGCAGGCAGAAATGTGTTTGTGAGGGAGGTATGTGGCACTTTCCTGAAATATTTTTAGAGGGAAAAGTCTGGAAGTATTTGAATAAATATGAATTATCACCTTTTAAAATGAATGTGAAGGAACACTGCTGCAAGACCTAGCTGTTTGTCCGTGAAGAATTAGTTGTATATGAATCATGCACAGAGACAGAAGAATTTCATAAGTTTACAAGTCACTATGACAAACTTACTGCTAGTACAGCTACATGCCTCTGTGTTGACAATGGGTGAAAAGGCATCACATGCACATGAAAACATGTACATAAAATACATATGAAAATATACGTGTATTTACTACTACTTGATAGTAATATTACTTGATAGTTTGATAGTTTTGATGGTGATAGTTTGATAGTGAAAGACAGAAGATTTTTTTATAGAATTACTATTATATTTTTCTTTTCCCAGGCATAATAGCAGTGCGTAGTCCTTAAGAAGAATTATGAAGAAACCAATAGGAATCTTCCATGACCTTGTTACCCACAATCAAATGTTGAATATACATGTCTTAAGATCGACAGCTGGAATCAATGGTAAGTTTATTTAATTTACTGTTTGCATAAGATTGCATTGCAATTATAATTCTGATTTTTATGTAGTTCCACTGGAAAATATTGATTTGGCTATTCGGTGTTTGGAACTTTTAAAAAAACCAAGCTAAAACAAAAACCCACAACCCACCACCGAAACCCAGTAAAGCAGTTTCAAAGACAAAATACATCGAAATCTAGAAGTTTAATAGTAAGAAACGAAAAAGAAGCAGTTTCTATGGGGTTCAACCATTAAAAAAAAATCCAGTGAAAATTTAACTAGAAAATGAGAAAAGGCACCTGATAGATGCACTGAACAGCCAGTTAAGTATCATTAGAGGGTATTCTTTTCTTTTCATGTTGTATTATAAAACATCTAAGAGATAGTGGTAACACAGTGACCTTAGACACACACAGACTGATTTTGTGCTTTATCTCTTCTCCTATCATCCACTAAGTATTGCCCTTAACTGGAGTAACTGCATTCACTGATTGCTTAACTGTTGCTTTGTGCATCCAGATCAGCATGATTTGGCTCAAAGAGAAGATAGGGAAAGATTTCAAAGAGATCTTCTGAGAGCCAAACCTGGAAATCATATATATATTAGACTTTGTCTTGAATTGACTTTAGAAAACAGTTGCCCCTTTCTCTGAAATTCAGCAATTATTGTTTCAGTGATAAGCAGGACTTATGGAAGCAATGATGTCTCGGATATAGACTCATCTTTCAAGTGTTACAAAATCCAGATTTTGAAACAGTTATTTTTCAAAGAAACATTTATACTCTCCTAAAAGCTCTCTCTAGACTTTAAATACTGGTAACTGTCCCATCCCTGGCTTTTTTGTCATCGCAAGAGGGAGCTGCTCAAAGAATTACATTTTGTGAATGAAGAAAATGCTCAACTTAACATCCTGTTATTTTTTTTTTTTCTGACATGACTAGCCAAGCCTATTCAGAGCCTAAAATAAGTTTACTGTTATTCAAGTTCAAATTCACTTTAATTTTCTGAAATGATAAAACCTTACAGCCTGTGAGAATGAACATTTGGCAAACTGTAGAGTCGCAAGAGTAAGTGCCAAGTTCCCTCTTTGTGGCATAGTCAGAACTGCACACTGTGGCTAAGAATTGCATCATGTTTTTTTCCTATATGCTAATGAAAGTGTTATTTGGGAGACCTCTTGTTACACAAACACAACACCCTAAAACAACTGCAAATTCTAACCTGGTGTAATACTAATGTGAACAGCAGTAAAGGCTAATGCAGAAGTGTTTACTAAACGCATACTTTAACTGGCTGCATTGCTCAGCAGAGTTCCTCGTGTATCGCTGCTCTCATAGGAGTGAGGGCTGCAGCCTCAATAATAATCTTCTAAAAATGCTGTTCTCCCAGGCTTTCCTCAGATAGTGCTTTCTCCCTCTGTAGTACGACTGGTAATCCAAAAGAGTATCCCACTTGTGACCAGGATTTTCCCATTTTCAGGAATGGGACTCTACTATTCTTTTTATAGCAGTAAGTCCTAATTCCCTTTTCATTCCCATTTTCTAAAAGACCATACTTATCAGAATTCTTTTGATGTTTAGTTTGTTTACTGTGGTCCGAAGTCACTTTAGTACAACCAAAATAACCAATAATTTACTGAAATTTCCACTTCCAATGTTACTGGCATTATTATCATTAAAGCTAGTTAAGAATATAGGTGAAATTATAGGAACAGGCAGTGTAGCTGCTAACTCGGGGTGACACAATTCTAAAAACTTCAGAGCAGGTTCCCAAAAATCCTACTTTCTGTGTCAATGAGTATGAGGTGTATGACATATGGACAGCATGACATACAGAATGAAAATCGGCTAAAAAGAGTTACTGTATGTTCTTTGGTAAATTTAAGGTACGAGTGTTTCCCTTTTTACATTCTGCAGAATTACTTATCTGCTACAGGTCTCTCTTAGGTAACAAATTACTACCTTATGAGCTGCCAGGCTAGAAAAACTTATGTTTCTGCTGATTAATGCCCTATTTTTAGATTGAGCTACACTTTCAAAGCCACCTTTGGGTTGTTCCTTTAAATGCATCACGCGATGGGTGGGGGTTTTTTTGCTAGGATGTGAGCAGTCTGCTCTCTTCTTCAACCCTATTGCCCTTTTCTCTTTGCTCCTTCTGTACCACTGCATCAGTCAGTAACAACATTTTTCATGTTTGCTTCCTAAAATATCTAGTGTCCTCTTTATTTTGGGAACAGTGGATGTAAAGATTTTTACTGTAGTTTTTTCCCGGCCAGTTTTATAGTGGAACTATCAAAAATATTTTATAATTAAACCCCTCCGCTTTAGGTATCTCTGTCTCTGAGCAATGCCTAATATAAAATCCCCTTATGAAATTTAGCGTGCTCTTTGAGCTCCTTTGAGTTATACTAGTGGAATTGGCCAACTGCCCTCCAGCCACAACCACTTCTCTTACGCACAATAGCACCAGCTAAGAAATGTGTGATGGATCTTCTAAATAAGAATTAAATATTCTTACATGATCTTGAGAGAAAATTTCTAAAGTATTGCCTCTGCAACAATGCAGGTCCGTACTACTATTCTTGCAGCTTTGCAGTTAAATATAAACAAGTCATAGATGTGTGTGTATTTATTCATTTCTCCAAAATGTATATAATAATATGTGTATAGCATACCAATTATGAATCAGCTTCAGAGACATGTTTTTTTTATATATATATCCCATAAGGGATAGAGACATTTTGGTGTGTGCCATGTGTCAGAAACATCTCCAAGGAAGGGGCAATTTGGCTGATCAGCAATGTTCAGTAGACGTTCTGTGTTCAGTAGCCAGCTATGGATGCAATCATTGCACAACAAAAATGGAAGTGCAATGATTTACAGACAGAAGTAGGTTATTTTGGAGACATAAATCTTAAAAGTTTCAATCTGTGTCCCACCAAAGCTTGCTCAAGACTGCCAAAAGGCTGCTTTAGAAACTGCAAAGCGCCATCAACAACCTGGAAACTTGGATTTTTAAAGTGCTGCCTTGAGCAAGCAATTTCTGATTACCTCAGAAATGCCATCACCTACTCTCTGTTCTTGGGTGGCCTTTGTAATTACTTTATTTCCTCATGATCGAGAAGAAAACAATTGTTTGTCTCGACTCCTCGGAGAGGTGGGTGAGACATGGTAATGGCAGACAGGTCACCATCTACAGAGGACAGCGAGTTGGAGCTGAGACCACCGAAGAGCAGAATTCACTTGCAAAGCAGAAAGGGGTGCTGTATGCACTTGGCAACATTGAGTCATAGAACGGTTTGGGCTGGAAGGGGCCTTAAAGATCACTTGTGTGGGCAGCCGGCCCAGGCCTGAGCGAGGCCCGAGGCCCGCCCCGGAAAGCGCTGCACAGAGGGGTTTCCCAGGGACCCCCAGCGCCAGCCGGAACCAGGAAGTCCGCGGCAGCCAATCGGGCGCGTTGGGGGCGTGGCCAGGAGCCGCGCGGCGATTTGAAGGCGGCCGGAGCAGAGGGCTCGCGGTCAGTCGCGCGGCGGCGAGAGCTGAGGGGAGGGCGGTCGGTGGCGGCGGGTACAGCCGGTCCGGAGCGTGGTGTGACCGGTGAGCACAAGGGGGGAGCGGGCAGGCCGGGCTGATGGAAAGAAACCGTCCGGGGTGGTCTCGGCCGGGTGCGAGGGAATAGAGCGCCCCGAAGTGCCCCGCTGCAGAGACACGCAGCCGCCCGGGTGAGGGGCTGCGGGGAACGTCTGTCACCCCTGCGGGAGGGCGGCAAAGGCAGCTCCTGTGTGCGCCGTGAGGGGTCAGGGATCTGCTCGGCCTGGTGGCTGAGCTCAAGGGGAAGGGGAAAGACTGAGGCCCGTTTGGGAATGCGGGAAGGAAATGGGTTGGTGGGGCCGGGCCCTGCCATCCCTGGGGACAAAGGAGCAGTGGAGGCTCCAGGAGAGGCAGAGGGTCCCCTGCCCTCTTGTCCCCAGGCAGAAGGAGGGGAAGCAGGAGAGGGTGAGAGGCAGTGGGAGCAGGTCCCTGCTCGGGGCAGCAGGAGAGTCCCCTCCAGGCCTCCCCCGCCTTCCCAGGTGCCTGCACAGAGCAGGTACAAGCCTCTGGAGGTAGAGGATGAGGGAATGGAAAGTGCTGATAAAGGCACATCCAGGGAGTTGCTGAAGCAGCCAGCTTCATGTATTGAGACTGCCTCTGTGAAGAAAAGGAGGAGGACAATGGTTCTAGGTGGTTCCTTTCTGAGGGGAGCTGAGGGTCCCATGTGCAGGGTGAACCCTTCCCAAAGGGAGGTTGCTGCAGGTAGATAATGATGAACCAGTGAGGAGAAGTCTCGGGGTGATGAAGAAAGATTTCAGGGCTCTGGGACCTCTAGTGAAGGGTTAGGGAGCACAAATTGTGTTCTCCTCTGTGCCTCCAGTTTTGGGATGACTGGATAAACAAAAAGATCAGGCAGAGAACCCTTCCCAAAGGGAGGTTGCTGCAGGTAGATAATGATGAACCAGTGAGGAGAAGTCTCGGGGTGATGAAGAAAGATTTCAGGGCTCTGGGACTGCTAGTGAAGGGTTAGGGAGCACAAATTGTGTTCTCCTCTGTGCCTCCAGTTTTGGGATGACTGGATAAACAAAAAGATCAGGCAGATCAATGCCTGGCTCTGTAGCTGGTGCTACCAGCAGGGCTTTGGGTTCACAGACCATAGTCTGATTTACAGGACACCGGGTCTGCTTGAGTGCAATGGGAAAACCCTATCCCGAAAGGGGAAAAGGGTATTAGGCCAAGAGTTAGCAAAGCTCACGGACAAGGCTTTAAACTAGAATCGAAGGGAGAAGAGGATAAAACCAGGCCCACTAGTGATGAATCTGGGGATAAAGGGCCAAGGATGGGGGTGAAATTGGGAGCCCAGCTCAAGTGCATCTACACTAAAGCACATAACATGGGCAACAAACAGGATGAGCTGGAAGCCATTGTGCAGCAGGACAGCTATGATGTAGTTGCCATCATGGAAATGTGGTTGGATGACCGTCATGACTGGAATGCTGCGATGGGTGGCTATAAGCTCTTCAGGAGGGATAGGTAAGGAAGGGGAGGCGGGGGTGTGGCGCTGTACATTAAGCAGTGTTTTGATTGTATAGAGCTAGATTCCAGTGATGATAAAGTTGAATGTTTATGGGTAAGGATGAAGGGCAAGGCTAACAAGGGGGATTTTGTGCTGGGAGTCTGCTATAGACCACCCAACCAGGATGAGGAGGCAGACGAGGTATTCTATAAGCAGATGGCTGAAGTCTCTCGATCGCCAGCCCTTGTTCTGGTTGGGGACTTCAACCTACTGGATATCTACTGGAAATACAACACAGCAGAGAGTAGGCAGGCTAGGAGGTTCCTTGAGTGTATGGAAGATAACTTCCTGACACAACTGGTAGGTGAGCCAACCAGGGGAGGCGCCTCACTAGACCTACTGCTCACAAACAGAGAGGAGATGTGGTGGTTGGGGGCCATCTTGGGCTTAGTGACCATGAAATGGACAAGTTTTCAATTATTAGAGAGGTAAGGAAGGGGGTTAGCAAAACTTCTGCCTTGGACTTCCGGAGGGTGAACTTTAGCCTGTTCGGATCACTGGTTGGGAAGGTCCCTTGGGAGGCAGCCCTGAAGGGCAAAGGAGTTCAGGAAGGCTGGGTGTTTTCCAAGGAGGAAGTCTTAAAAGCTCAGGTGCAGGCCATCCCTGTGCACTGTAAAGCGAGCCAATGGGGGGGAAAGACCGGCCTGGCTGAACAGAGAGATGGGGTCACAGCTCAGGGGAAAAATTAATTTATGTCAACCTAGACTAGGTTGCTTAAAGCGCCATCCAGCCTGGCCTTGAACACTTCCAGGGACGGGGCATCCATTCTCTGGGCAACCTGTTCCCAAGTCTCACCACCTTTACAGTGAAAAATTTCTTCCTGATATCTAAATCTGCTCTCTTTCAGTTTGAAGACATTACCCTTTGTCCTATCATTATATGCCCTTGTAAAAAGTCCCACTTCAGCCCCCTGTATGTACTGGAAGGCTGCTATAAGGTCTCCCTGGGACCTTCTCTTCTCCAGGCTAACAACCTCAACTCTCTCAGCCTGTCTTCATGTCCCACTTCAGCCCCCTGTATGTACTGGAAGGCTGCTATAAGGTCTCCCTGGGACCTTCTCTTCTCCAGGCTAACAACCTCAACTCTCTCAGCCTGTCTTCATAGGAGAGGTGCTCCTCTCCTATACTGTGCTCCAGCACAGCGTGCTTTGCTTTCTTGAAGGCAAGGCAGCAAGTTTTCTTGGCCTCCTAAAATGAGCTGCCCTGGTGGCAAGAATATAATTTTTCTCACATCTTCTTCTACTCATGTTGGTGAGAAGTTACTCCTATGAGCTGAAATTAACCAGACCAAGTGAAGGAATTAATTACAAGCTGGCTCTGAGCATGCATATTTTTTGAATACATTGTAAATCAAATTTTCATTACTTCAAATTGTGTTGAGAGATGATGTATTCAGTAAAAAATAAAGGAAATATAAAATTCTCCACTAATCGGTGTGTTGTAATGTAATACACACCGCACAACACCTGAAGGGCACCACATATATCACAACACAATGCCCATGTAGGATGCTCAGCTGCATTTTGCAATATTGCCTCTTTGAAGTGTCCTGCTTGTTCATTAGCAGCTGTATCACACTTGAGAAGAGCTAATGATAAAAAGATTTCCTGGCAAGCGGCTTCTTCTGTTAAATGGAGAATGTGATGTGTTTGGCATGTATAATTTAGCTAATTTGTACAAGAAACACATTACTTAATCAGCTGTAGATTTGGTTATTGCATGATAAAGATGGCAATCCATTAATCAATTTATAGACATAAATACATCATTGTTCAAGAAAAAGCCAAGGATTTAAACACCCTTGAATCAATAAATATAATTAAAACAATGGTGTGTTGCAGTCATTTATTTGATTGTCCTACAGCTGTCTGACGCATGGTGAGATTACTGAAGCATGGAGCCAAACAGCCAACACTACATTTAGTTTCGTTTATTGAAATAATGAAAGGGTATTAATGATAAAGTACAAAAGTGTGTAATAGAAAGTAATGTACTGTGAAATAAAATTATGTTTGGAAATCAAGAGGAATGCAATAAAAGTTAAAGCCTTAAATATATTTGGAAACCGCTTTGTGTTGTTTGAATAGAAGAATGGCTTTGATATACAGGCTATGAAAAATTATAGGAATGCGTTATAGACATATGAGTCAGATGAAATCAACTTACTCTGTGAAAAAGCAGATACTGTCCTTAGGTTTTTCTTGCAGTCCTAGAATTGGAAAAAAGGGATGGAAATGCCCCCATGCGAGATACTTACTGACTCAGGGTAGCATTTTCATTTACTCAGTTCTTATATTCTATATTTTAGGAAACCCATGTCAGTCATTTTTTGCTGAACCCTAGTCAGGGAACACACAGAGAAATATCTGTAATGGCTGTGATTCCAGGATGAGAATGCTCAAGGACTACCATTTACAAAAAATTCCTGAAATGAATGCACGTCACGTGCTTCTAAATTAAACATGAACACTTATCACAAGTGAACAAATGATTTCTCTTTCAAATAAGAGAAATAAGGTGTTTCTTGAATCGTGCTTGCTTAAAACTAATAGAAATGTAACAATACTAAATTATTAGCTGATAAGACAACGGGTGCTTGTTTAATGACAGTACAGTAAGAAGATGCTTTCTTTCTACCATTTCATGTTTTGGCAAAATGGTAGATAAATTCCAACTACACTGTTGAATATGCTGCATGTTCTAATAAACTATTGCCAAGTTTGTACGTACAAGCTGAGCCTATTTATATCCTTTTTGTAGTACAGGGCTAGGGAGATTCTAAAACAGGTGCTTAAAACCACTTCCTCTTTCTGAATCTCAAAATACTGAATACTTGAGCACCTGTGTTGCTAAAAACTGAATAATTATCTCTTTTGAAAATCAAATAAATGCCTGCTAGTAAGCTTGAAGTACTGTTTATTACTTTTTAGAAATTCAAGTAATATTATTTGCTTTTAAAGATATATGCAGCATTAAATGAAGGTCCATATTTTTAAAAGCATACTTCTCTAGAATCAGTCTCTTGATTTCATGCCCAAATCCAAGCATTTTAGACAAGTTTAAACTTAATTTTTCAAAATATTTTGAAAAATTCATCCCAGTGATAGAATATGATTTTAAGAAATAAGAATAAATCCACAAAACTCTTCCCACCTTCAGAGAAATAACTCCCATAAAAATTGCATTTGCCTCTATTTTCAGTGCAGTTGTGGTATTGATGGTAGTAATTATAATGCACTCATTGGAATATGACAAAGGTGTTAAAAAAGCTACAAACATATCACGTATGGCAGTTGCCTGGAGACTGTGCAGATACAGCACTGTTGTATTTTCCAGGGCTTGTATTGTTCTTCCCTCAAAATTACTGCTTGGCTTTGAATTTGGTGGAGTTTATAAGTGAGGAAAATGACATCTGATTTCTACAAAACATCCTAACAAAGATACAGTATGCATAAGCATCATTTGCAGTCTTCATGTATGCAGCACTTAAAACTTGTAAATATTTCAAGTAAGAGAAGCATGAAAGATTGTATATTCAGTGGTCATATTAACTTCAACAAGAAGAATATGTCTTTGGATGGATCTTTCTAAAAGGCTGCAGGTGAAGTTATGTTTATTAGCTCTGAATACAATTATTTGCATTTCAAAAGACTTTTATATTTTCTTTACCATATTTCTTTTCTGAGCCACCTTCTAGTGATGAGGAACGAACAAGAGATTAAGTCATTGGCCTGGACTTGGGAGACCTCAGCAGTACTCTATGAATGCTTCCTGCATAACGTTGGAAATATTCTTTTCTCTGGCTGTTTTTCAGATCATTTGCTATGAAGTCAACTTGTGTCATGACAACCATGTTCTCCAAAGTCAAAGGAGCGAGAAGAGATCTAAACCATCTATTATCTAAGAACACCTGGCAACCTATGCGGTCAATAGACTGTCGTCGTTCATGGTGAGTCATGCACTAATTTGTATGACAATATCAATTTTTCTAACAGGGGGAACAACAGTCAGGTCTTACGAAGATTATTTAAGGAGGAAATTGAATAAGGCCATAGTGGCATTAGAACATTATGAGTTAGAACAGAGGCAATACATTTTCTGTGCGCTAGTCATGAAAAGAGGTAGTATAGATGGAGCAAACATTATGAAATGAATCCAGAAATATAAAATAATGAGCTGTGTTTGCTTTGATCTCGCTGGGGCATTTAACCATCAAAGGTTTCTAGGCACCAAAGAAACCTAAAATATTTACATCATCATCTCCTGAGGCTTTTTCCACTAGAAAAGCACACTGGGAATAAGGCACACATCTTTCTGTGTAGCTTTCATGAGGGCCGTAATTATGAATCTGTGTTGGAAGCAGCCGCTTTTGTATGGCACAGTGGGGAGCTATAGGCTCCTTTGGTGTAGGGGCTGTTTACACCTTGAAAGTAAC
The DNA here is from genome assembly GCF_001431845.1 of Calidris pugnax. Lineage (NCBI taxonomy): Eukaryota > Metazoa > Chordata > Aves > Charadriiformes > Scolopacidae > Calidris > Calidris pugnax. The sequence continues at coordinate 10,134,316 of NW_015090920.1, forward strand.
ATGTTTCTGATTCTGCCAGTACCGAAGTTGGGTATTTAAAAAGTCAATAATTTCTTTCAGAAGAAAGAAAAAATAAGCACAAAAAGACCTTCACTCTTCACATTTACATAACTTTTTGTTTTGTTCTGCTGGTTTTGTTAGAGTGAAAACAAACATAAACAGTGATGTCTGTTCTCTAAAGAACTATTAATCTGAAATAAAACTAGAAGCAGCAAACAGCAGCAACCAGCAAAGGGAAACAAAGGAAGTGTGTAGGCTTGGAGAAGAAAAACAGCTTATACTGCACATTAGATGAGTATTATTATGGTTTCTAACTACATTTAATGTAATTTTCCAGAGTTTTATATCAATAAAGAAGGCACATTGACAAAATATTTTAAGTAATACGTATACACTTGAGGTGCTCAGCTGCTGCAGGATAATTACTCAATAAATACTGAAAGAGAACAAAAGATCAAGTAGAAACGCTGAGAAGAGCACTGCAGACTCCAGTCTGAAGGGTTCAGTGGAGCTGTATTCTGTTTGGGTATCTGGTATCTGTTTTCTCACAGGTTTAGATCTACACTACACTAGTCATTGATTTCCAATCTCAAGGCTTTTCAATATTTACAGTAATGCAGCTTCCCAAGCAACATCAACCTTTTCTACTGTCTAACCATGGTCTTTACAGTCCTTTTTCTTTAACAGTCACTAGCCAGGGCTACTGTCACTCCTTGACACTTGGTCATAACTTGCACGTTCCCTTTTCCAAATAGTAATTAAATGACAAATGGGCTAAAAAGCTGATAATACGAAACGACTGCATTGTCTAACTCTGCCCTGCTGACTTTAGCTGTACAGCTTTACTGATTTTTGACGTGAATTGTGTGGCCTCATTCAGCAATGGTATGATAGGTTTAAGTATAACATAACTGAGTTCATGTTTCGATTGTGACATGAATAGCAGGGAAATGGAATATACTGCATGGCTGTGAGCTATAGGCCCGCTTGCTGTCAGTGCCACAATTGATGGCCCCATCAGCAGGATAGCAGTGAGATAGTCTTTAGCAGCTTCTCAGGAAGTCCAATTTAATTAAAAGCTTATCTCTTAATACAACACCAGGCTTCTATATGACAAAGAAGTGTTTTCCACCATGCAAGCTTTCACAGCATCGCACTGAGCAAAATGTTGACTTCTCTCTACAGCACAGTAGAGGAAATTACTGTTTTGCCTTTGTTTTCTGTGCTTCTGCAAGAATGAGGGGTTTGAGAGAGTTTTTGTTTTCTTTCCTACGTGCTTTCTAAGATAACCAGACCATGAAAATCTGAGAAATAACTTGCAATGAGGCTTATTAAACTTGCATAAATCTGATTTTTATGGAGACTGTGCTGTGACTTTAACTTATTGAAAGTAACAGTAAGAAGCTAATGTGCACTTGCAAGCAGATTAGCATGCTCTTGCTGCAGTATGTTTTAGACTTTATGTCCAAGGAAGACTCTGGCACTCAAGTTGCTTAAGTGCTCTGATTGTAGCTTTCATTTTCAAGAAGTAGGAAAATAGCATGCAGAGCTCCTCGGAGCTTCAAAATGTAAGTGTCTAATTATTCACCAGAAGAATAACTAATTTTTTTGGAGGAGGTTAGTGAAAGGAAAACCCAGAGTACTGTATGTTTCCAACAGGTTGTAATGTTAACCATTGAGGGATTTGAGAACTGCCTAAAAGGCAAGGAATCCTTTGAGGCTGCAGTTTGACAATGACAAATTTTAAAGATTGCATGTGGAAAAAAATGGAAACATCTTTCAAATTTATTTAAAAACATTAATTTACCTTTCTGTATTTATGGCTTCTACCTTTAGATAGATCTATTTCCCACAAAGGTCATACATACATCATGAAAGTACTTCATGAATGTACATCATGGTACATTTTACCTGTTTTGTTTGGAGCAATTTCACGTTATATTATGAACAAAGCTTTGAGTAACTGCTATATTAAATGAACAAAAAATTGACCTGGAAAATACCTCGTTCAGTCTAGATCAATCAGTTCTGTAACAGTATTCCTACTAGGTCCAATGCAAAGGTGTGTAGACTAGAGCCTTAGTGACTATTACATAATGCCAAAGTGTACCAAGTATCAAGAGTTTTTTCATATTATTCCCAGGTTTTCTAGGATGTATTTACTGTGTATTGCTACAGAGATCTTTTTATTATTATTATATTTCGTTATCTTCCTTTTGTTTAAGAAGGAATGCAAACTTTTCTCACTTACCTGTGTAGCTAATATATGAATTTAAAATCAAATTACAAGAGAGGGAAGTAATATAGCTCTTATGATATTAAGACTGTACAAAAATACTTCAAAAATATTTTTTAAAAAGCATGTATGGTACTGTTTTGTAAAAGGATACATTTCCATGTAGTAATTGTGCTCACGTTACACACATAACACTAGTGTGGTAAAACTACAGTTCCAAAATATTGTACACAATGAACCACAGTGTTGGTTACCTTATATTGCAAAGCTGAGTAGAGTAGAGAGAAGGGATATGTAGCTCTTCCCCGATTTCCCCATAAATCTACTTGTTTATACACATGGAAATCATGATAGTGACTGTAGCATCCAAACTGATAACCATGTTGGAGGAAGGTACGTTATTCCATGTTTTCTGTCGCCTCTTGAGATCTTTTACTTCTCTTGACCCCAAATAAAACACTGTATTCTTATTATCATGAAAATACGGTTATCAAAGCAGTCATAAAGAGCCTTTCTCTTGAAACTCCATTTGATAGCTTTGAAAATACCACCCCACTTATAGGAGAAAACACCAAGGAAAACAGTCTTGGATTGACTTCCTCTAAAGGAATACTTTAAAAAATAATATTCAGTCTTTAAAACTATTAGGAAAGCTAATCATTTCCAACAGCTGTCAAAGACTTGTTAAACATTACTTGTACTTATTCAAAGGAAAGGCTGACCCAACTCTTCCTGTGAATTATTAACCTGTTCTCATAAGAATTGTCAGATGTGAACAAGAGATGGCTGAGACAGCTCTCAAGCCAAAATTCCAGTTGAGCAAATGAGTTGAAAATATACCACGGCAGATACCAAACACAAGAGACCAAAGTCTCAGTCTAGCCAATGAATTTATGTCAAGAATTGACTTTGCAGTTCCGGGATTTCCTTCAGCAACCCTTTTGTATCACTGCTGTGAGCTGATCCTGCAACTCAACTCTCTGGAAGGGACCTGAAGCAGGGGAGGAAGGAGCAAGCTGACCCCTGCAGAATTGCTTTCCCCATGACAGTGGTGGAGGGAGGGTTTCAGCGTGACTGTATCACCTCCCAGGAAGGAAAGCCTTTCAGAAATGCCCTGCGTAGGAACAGCTTTCTGAAGTCAAGGGGATGTGGTTGCTCTTGGGAGTCTGCAGGAATGAACAGGCTCCTGCTCATCCTGCCAGCTCTGAGGGTGTAGTGAAGAAAATATCATCTGTGTTTTGTAACATGGACTTTCAGTTTCTCAGGGAAAGGGTAGATTTTTACAGTGTTCTTGAGAGCTCAGGGCATGGAAAACAATCACATGAGGAATATTCCTCAGGGAATGGCTCTGCAGAGACATATGTTGTTCTCTTTCTGTGATATGTGTATGTTTTTGAATTTCATCTTCTGATACTGTTATCATTTTTTTCCCAAGAATTTCTCAGTGTGGGATCACACCTACTCTACAGAGAATGTTGTCATTTTAAGAGCTTCTCAGTGTGATTGCCCATCCAGTCTGCAGGTTTCTTGTAGTCAGATTTTATTGTAGTGTGATCTGTTCTTAAGTTTGTCAAATCTTTCCTCAGAGAAGCAGATTACCCTTATTAAATTTCCTTTAATGTTGGTATTTTTTTATGTTTATTTTTTTTTAATTTTAATCTGTTTTTCCATATCACTTATTCTTTATTTCATTTGGATTGTCTTCCACCAATGCTCTGGATCAGTAGTGGGGTATATCTGTGCTCACACTGTAGGTACACACGCACACAGACCTTATACAAGGTATTTAAATTGCTTTTCAACTCTCACTTTTTACCTTCTATATTTATTGTTCAATTTCACTTCAACTTTATTCCCTGTTGATGAGTTCCCTCGGTCACCTCTAATAGACTAAGGCTATGAGCTGCTCTGGAGACCTTTCCTGCATAGTTATGACATGTCCTCTTGGCATCAGGAGCAAGGGATTGTAACCGCATGGGAAAGGATGGGCCATAGAGAGCCATTCAGCATCACACATGCCCTGTGCAACTTAGTAATTTGCCATTCAGGCAGCCCCTGGTGCAACCAGGCAGGAGGGTGGCCAGTAGCTCTGGTACTGTAAGGATTCTCACAAACTCTTTGCATAAATGTATGGCAATGCAATAGTGATTTTGTCAGCCTCTTGGTTTCATGGATCCATAGCCACTCGCTGTCACCTCCACAAGGGCTGTCACTTTCCCTGCGCTAGTTGCCTCCTGGTCTTCCCAGCCAGCTGCCCAAACCATGCACCAAGAGCGTTCCAGGAGTTGTTCAGTGACTATCTGCCAATAGCAGTGCTTTTGTATTCTCAAAACCTGTCAATGGCAACTCCCCATGGCAAGACACAGGACCATCGTGAAGGTGGGAGAATGCTTGTTGTGCTGGTAGGCAGAGCAGACCTCTGGCTCACAAAAACGCTGTCAGTTGTGCCTGTGTGCCACCAAAAATACAGTCATCAATGAAAGAAGGCGGCTTAGATGTGTTTCTCTGGAATTCGTTTCAGAATGAGAATGGTTGTGTTGCTTAATTGTCAACGAGAAAACGGTTCAGATCGTGCTCACAAAAAAGGCATCGCTCAGCTGATCATTCACACTGCAGGAAAGGAAATCATTCCTATTTGCAGTCTCGGGAGATGACTGGGCATGGAGCTCACTCGGTGAGGTCTGGAGTAGAATCTTGAACTATAAATATTAATAATAATGCAAAGTCATAAAATTTCTCAAAGATTCCTCTACATAGGTTTTGTGCATTGCTTAAATTCTGGAAAGCGGTTAATTATATTCAGCAAATTTGTTAGCTGTCAAAGTTTTACATTCAGTATTATTTTGTTAAGTATTTCTATAGAAATACAGATGAACAGTGTTTGATTCTATTAACAAACAAAATATTGGCAAAATCCAGTTCATTAGTGTGCTTATTCCTTATACCTTGCAGGCAAGTGGAGCTTCTGTTCCAGCCCGAGGAGTCTGATGAAATGACTTTCTAATCCTACAACCTATTTCATATTCATGGAGGTGATTTACAAGAAATGAGGGGAGAGTCTGCGTAGAGCTTTAGGAACAGCTCAGATACAAGCTGAAATTTCTGTGCAGTAAGAAACATTTGTAATATCCTAGCATTGATCTTGAAACCTACAAATCCCGATGTGTTTGGATTGTGGGGTTTAATTTGGGCTATTCCAGAGAAAGGACATTAAAAGTTAATCTAGTCAGTGGCTGTTATTTCCCCACTATCGGCCCCGAGCCTAGGTTGACCTTATTTCAGTGCCATTTCTACTAAATATTCTGAGGGCAAAGAGTAGGCTTTTCTTGGAAAATGAGAAGCGGTCTTATCATTATGAAAATATTTGTGGCAGCTTAAAGTACCTGGCACTTTTTGTTACTTACAGCTTAAATTTGTTATGATACAGGTAGTTGCGGAGGATGTAACTAGTGAGAAGTAATGTCTCATCTGGACTCACCTGGAAAGGAGATCTGGTAAACGTGGGAGAACAGAAGCACTCGTGAGTGGCTCTCCATACATAAAAGATATCTAAGTTTATGATCCAGGTATGTTATTGCTGGCTGCAAAGTCAGCGCATTCTGCTTGTTGTTTCCTATGACTCCCAAATTATTTATTGCTGCTTTCCAAAATAGTCACTCATCTAGTATGTATGTATTGCTGACATTTTTTGGTTTAGTTAAACTAAATTATTTTCCCCAAAGAATGTCTGATCTGTGCCTCTGCCTACCTTTTCAGTGCTTACCAGTCTCCAGTATTAAGTCTGTCAAGCCTTATGTTATCTGCAACTCTTCTTCAGTAACCTTTTAGTGTTGTCTTCAAATTAATCAGTAAATATTTAGGATAATTTCAGCACGTAAATTACTCTGTAGAGCATATCACGGTATCGCACTCTCTGGTATCACAGGGGCTTGCCTGCCAGTACATAGTTGTCTGGCACCACTGTAGAAGTTGTGGGGTGTCTGAGACGCCTGCATGGTTACTGGCAGCTACAACATAGAACCTGGTGGAGATCTGCACCCTTGTGGGATGGTGGCCCGTGGGATGTGGGCTGGTGTGAGCCAGGTGTTTGCATTCCTCCCAGAACAACTTGAGAGGAGATCCACTACAGGACATAAATTCTGCTGGTGCATCATGAGACCTATTTGTCTTCATGCAGTCCCTCCACTACCTAATTCTCTGTCTCATATCAACCCCATGAACTCTCCTGTGACTTTGATGAGGCTGAGTGATCCAGATCCATGATAGCAAGTTTTCAGAGGCAGAAGTTTACCTTTCATTGTCACTATATGCCATGGGAATTATTTTTTTGTCCTTTTTTTCTTGTGTCAACTTTAAATATAATAGTTTACTTTATGAAGGCAGTTTGTTTTTTAAAGTGAGTTTCATTATTGTTTTTTCTGTTCCTTGTCTTTTACTGAGCTCTCCTTGCTTACCTCTTACATCTAAATTACATTTACAATAGTTAACATGGAAAGTTTTGCACACTGTGTGATAGTGCGGAATGTAATGATATGATTCAGGTGCAAATTGAGGCTCAAAATGAAGCATAGTGCTCCTAGTGTGTTTAGATAGTTCTATGTCATTATTCAGCCTGGTTGCACTGTCAAAAGTGTCTAAATGTGACTATAGGTAAAAAAAAAGAAAATACATTTAAGGGATCGTAAAAAAAATAGACTGTACAATCAAGAGTCTGTTCATGTGTGCATCTCTGTGTATGCATATGTACACAAAACATCTGTACATTATTATCACAGTTTCTCACTTATGAAACTAAAGTCAAATGAAAATGTATTTTTTCACAATACATGTTACTTACCCTCTCTATGTTACTTGCATGCTGTAGATGGTTTCAGTAGCCATAGTGATATTATCTAGCATTGCTGAGTATAGCTTAGATCATTACACATATCCTCAGATATACTTTTGAGGTTAAAAGTAAAATTAGAGAAATGTCTACATTTCTGCTAATTCTCATGATTTTGCATTACTATTTGTATTAAACCCCTAACTTTTCTGTTCACTAATTTCTTCTGCTGAAATTCTTGGTAAAATACAAGAAAAGAAGTCCCTCCTCAGAAGAAAGTCTTCTGGCAATATTACAATTATTCCCAGTTTAGATACAGCATTATTCCCTTCTGTGAGAAATAAAGTTTGCACAAGACCACCTACTACTTAAATATATGTAAAATGAATATGCAAAAAACCCCAACAAACTAGTAACTAAACCAATTTTTTTTTTCTCCTATGGAAAAATCATGAACCTTTGCTACCTTTGCTTATTGAGCTGCTTCTCAGAACTGGAGAGCGTATAATAATTCAGTTTGTAATACAAAAAATATGGTTTATTCTACTTAGAAGTTAACAGGCACAACTGTGAGAAACTGGACGTGAGAACCAACAGGGACCTAACACACAACATATGATATTGGTTCACTCTAACTAGATTAATACAGTATTGTAAGAGGAACTTTAAAAAAATCTTCTTATTGTCACTTCTGTATGGAAATGGTTATCCCATAATTATATTCAAGAGAGGAAATCAAACGCTGTCTCAGACTTTTAAAGATTACATTCATTGTCTATTGACACAATAATAAGAGGGGACAGTTTCAGGTGCACTACCAGTATACTGGTGATAGGGAGATTATTGTTTTTTTTTTTATAACTTTGATTATAAAAACTGGGAGAAAGGAAGGGGAGAATCTAGGAAGCCTTTAAATTTACAGTATCTTCTTCTTTTTTTTTTTTTTCCTTGCCTCCCACACAGGTACAGATCATAAAATCTGCGACCAGGAAGGTCAATGTGTTTAAATATAATTCAAATCCACATCCAGGCCTACGGAAAATCTGCTCTGCCAAAATTATCTGTAGTCTGTGGTGCAAAATAATGTTCTTGGGTTGCTTTTCAGGCAGACAACTTCTCACACACACAAAGACATATAGATACAGGGGAAAACATTAGACTTTATTGCATAAAGTAGAGAGAGGGTTAATGAGCAAACATTACACGGTGACTTTCTTTGCTCTTACGTGATAAAAGCATGTCGTGTTCACAGTAGCAACAGCTAACAGAGACTAAAAATGAATTTTCTTTCTCATCCCCAGTTTTTATTGAGTTTCATCTTCCTGTTCACTGCCATGGGCTATTATATTGTACACCTGCACTCATCCAGAAATATAATGAAAAAGAATCAATCTCTAAAAAGAAAGTTATCTCCAGCCAATAACGTCTGGCCACTTTCGTGGGTCCTGCAGTGTTTCATCCAATTGCCAAAATACCTTACCATTATAAACTGAAGGCATTCTCTCAACTGCTCTTCTCGGTAAGTACAGTATCACTGTGTGCTACCCAGCTGATCTAGAATATGATATTAATCCTGTGGAATTGATTAGGGCAGAATGAAAACAGTGCTAATTTGTGTATCCAGAACAGATTGTCTAAAAATTGATGGAGAGGAATACAAGAAAACCAGTATTTCTGAGAAAATGGGGGAGTGTTTCAGTATTCTGTGTGCATTGCCTTCTTTGTGCTCAAAGCTGCTCATGCTCTGTTTGTGGTTTTCTCAGTTTAAAATTAAAGTATTGTAGAAATTCATTGATTAGTAGCAAACTTGCAAGGCATTCAGTGAGAATATTTATGTTCTAGGTTTTTTGACCGCATGTACAAATATTCTGTTCATGACTGAATTGTCATTGCTGTTGGAATCAGTTTTCCAGTGTTGACATTCATTACTATCTATTTTAAATGATGACTCTGTAAATAACTTTCCACATATAAAATTCATTTTTTCCTGCAAATATTTCTGTTACTGAACTAATTTGCTAGAATGCAAATGTATAGGTACTATGGACATTTGTAATCAGTTTTTGACTGGCTTGGGAAAGTATGTCTACCTCTTGTGTAGAAGTAATATATAAAATACGGTATCACTACTAGAAGTGTATTATTTCCAGGTTCACCTCACGGTAGTTCTGGAAATAACGAGTCTGCTGAGTCATTGATTCAATAGTTGCCATTGACATGTGTTTGGGTACACTTTAAGGATTGACTCGATCTCTGCTCTAAATGAATCGAAACTGGACAGTAATTTAGCACGTATAACAGCCTTGGCGCAGAGCACTTGCTGTCAAGAGAGCAGAACTGATTGTTACTCTGCAGAAGGACTTCACAATCAGGAATGTTATTAAGACCTTTTTTTTTTTTAATTTATTTTTTCACCCTTAGAAACTGCAACTGAAGAGCATTTCAAAATTGATTGTTAAACACTTTTGAAATCTTTTCTTTGGTGAAGACACTTCTGTCAGAACTTAACAACAAACAATTAAGACATGTTGGAAATGTTATCTCAGGTAGACTTCATTTCCACTGAGTCCCAGACAAATTTGTCAGTGCGAGAACCAAACATCACACTCCAATTTTTTCTAGTTTAGCTTCAGCCAGGTCTACTCCATGCACAGCTTCAGACAGCATGGTGGTACGTCACCTCCCACAGGAGAAAGATTCAGAAAATCTTCATATATTGTAGCGAAGCTCAAGTGACAAACGTGTCCTGTGAGAAATATACCTTTTACTTTCAGCTAAGGGTATATAGGCTCTCAGAAAGGAGGAGCTCACTGAGGTTATTTATCAAGGCTTACTTGGACACATAACAACCTACAAGCACAGACAAAAATTTAGACAGCTGGGAAGTCAGACGTAAAGAGGTTCTGTAGATGACTGAGACACTTAGAAAGGACTTTTCACATATTTAAACTGGAATTGAGTTCCACAGATTGACACACAGTAGATTACTCACTAAGATGGCATGCTGCATTTCTGGGCTGGCAAGTGTCAGTGTCTTAAATTATTTCATTTCACCCCAATTAGTTATTCTGCCTGTTGTTTGCTCCTATGACAGTTTGGCTGGTATGGCTGCTCATATATCCAGTGTGACTGCCTGTTTCTGAAACATCCCAGATGTTAAGGAAATACATTCAGGGATCAAACAAGAGAAATGAGAAGTCAGTTTGGATATGTTTAAAACCTTTTATTCATTCCATAACAGGACAGAAGAAACATTTTTAGTAAGTTTTGGGTTATAATCTTTATAGGGGTAAAGCCAGGACCACCTTTGCCTTGTTCCGTTTCTGAGGCTACAGACATGCACAAATCTGATACACAAAAACAGGCAGACCCACTATCTCATGCCATAAGACTAAAAGATTTAAGATTAAAATCCCTAGGCATGTACACAGGGAAGCTTGCCCCGGCTGATCTCTGGTAGGACAGCAGCTCACATGGGTTGGGGAACTTGGCTGAAAACACTTGGCTTTGCAGCCTACTCCCTGAGGTACAGTGCAGCTCTGGTTGCGTTTGCCTCCATCTGTAGATGGAGCCATCTTCCTCAAAACTTCCTGAAAACCCTGGTTTCGTTATGTCTGGTAAAGTTGAAAAGAGCCTGCTCCTTGGGTCATCTTCTTTGCGGGTTTATTTAGACTGACATTTATCTAACAGGAAAAAATTATATCTGAACTTCATTTTTGAAGATAAACATTGAAGACAAGACCTTGCCTAATAAGAGTGTTTTCTTTTAAAAGTGTTGTGATTAAATGTGGTCAATTACCATCTTATTCCAAATCCACTGATTATAAAACCAATTATATGAGAGCCAAGAACACAGTTCCTTCTGGCTGCCCTGGAAATAAGTCACACTGAAGCCAAATTAACTTTTAAACTGCACTCATGATTTGTAAAAAGGCTCTCAAAAATGAATTCCTGTGTTCCGTTCTTTTTCTAGCACTCTCTAATGCAGCCTCCACCCTGGGCTTTCAAAAGCTGTGCCAGCTCAGCCACTGCGTTCTGTTCTCTTCGGCTCAGTCCAGAGAAGCTGATTCCCACTAAATCGATACCCCAGATTTGTATCCTAACATTTGAAATGTCAGGTGGTGTTTCCCCATCACTGCAGCTGTTCTCAGAACGCAGAGTTAGGCCAAGAGCTGATTTAAATTATAGCTGTAGTGCCATCTCATGTGATTTCACTTGTGCAAATCTAAAAGCAAAGTATGTGCCAAATGTTTCCTATATAGCCCTTCCCGTGTAGCTGAAATGCAGCTTTATCTAGAAGAGAGAAATTTCCACAGAGACACACAATGAAATGATTTTCAAAACTGCAAATCTGCTTAATGGTGACTACTTTTTCACTCAATAAAATAAATTGATGTCATAGTATTTTTTTTTGGTACAGTATTAGGAGATAAACAGCTTCTCCTTACCCCACTCCCACCCCACCTCATCCTCCCCTGGAGGTTGTTTAGGAAAGAGAAGGAACAGCAGAGAGCAGATGCGTGTTGTGCACTTTCACTGACTCATTTATTCCTCACTCTCTCTGTCCTCTGCCTTCCTGGGGTTCCTAATCTGGGTCAGTATTAGGACCACTTTTTTATGATTTAAAAAAATAAATTGTATAATTCTTACTGAATGATAAATCAGGAAGTGAAGTTAATCAGATAACTTAAGGGGAATATATTAATATGGCAGTTTTAGGCATTGCACCTGAAATTGCTTATCTTTTGGTCACAGTACGTTAAAAGGCTACCCTGGTCACACTGATTATTGAAAACTCAATTTTCGCATGTGGATTCATGTTTCCTGTAGCACGTTTAGTTAGCCAGTCTTCACGTTTTGCTTCTAGGGAAAAATCTTACCTTGTTGTCAGTGTTACAAGCCCTTGCTTGTCAAAGGATCAGCAGTAGGTAAGAAAACAACATCTCGGGCTTTCTTGAACACTCTAAACATGAAAATGTCATCCAAAACAGAGCAAAGGGAAGAACTGCAGAAGTACCATACTCCATGTAAGTAAGACAGCAGATACTGTCTTATTCATGTACTTCTCTCTGAGCTTATTTTCTTTTCTGAGGCTACTTAGTAATTCCTTCAGCTTAATGAGCTACCATTTGGCAACCACTAAGCAACTTTGATTTAGTGATGTGACACTCTTAAAAAGAATCTGCAGTAAATGTGCTCCGAGCTGGCTGCTGACTCTCTGGCATGATAGCAAGCACTGACTTCAAATGAAGACACGTACTTTGTTACTGACAAGAAACTCAACATTTTTTCTGTGTTAGTTGTACTGTACGTCAACCTTTGTCAGTGTGAGACCACTTACTGTCATTACGTGAAATTAGCCTAACGTGTGAGATCCAGTCCAGAGTTCAGAAAGGTGCTGCAGAGATAGAGTACCTGGAGCAAGGTACAAAGGTTTGCTAAAATTGTGCTGAATAATCTGGAATTATCTCCATGATGATATTCTTCAAGTATTGCATTACTTAATTCTCTTAATTGCCTTTGTGAAGGTTATCTCAATCGAATACCTGAACCAAATAGAGACTTAGGATCTGTAAGTTTCTCATGGTAGCAGTTTAAGGCAACAAAATTCTCTTTCCTTTCTATTCTATTCCTTTCTTTCGATATCTTTATAAAATGAAATGAAAATTCCTATTCTTCCAACAACTTGGAAAAGAGAAGTTCTATCCTTAACTTTGTACAAATGCTGAAGAACTACCCCTATACAGTATGTATAGTTGTAGAAGAATTTCCCATCTTTTTTTTTTTTTGGTGTCTTTTTTTAAGCCTATGACTCACATTTTGCTCTGCGTTCTTTAGCTTAATTTTCTGCATGCTTCCTTTCCTTATCTGCTCCTTCTTCCCACATTGCTCGTCTTCTCTTCAGTGCTCTTCCCTCTATGCCTCTCCCATACATAATCACCCACTCTTTGCTTAAAGGTTGAATATCATCACAGAAAGACAACTGTATATTTTAAAAATCTTTTTGAGGGGAACTCAAGATGGCAGAAGGGATAACACTTTTTCTCTTTTCACCTATGCACAATTCCGCAATTTATCTCCCCATGCAATTTTCCCCGCTTTAGCAAAATCCTGTATAGTACGCTTACTTAAACGTGTAAATTTATTCACTTGTGGGGATTGACAGCAAAGGGAGATTTTTAAGTCAGAATGCTTTTCCAAGCAGAAGGAAAAAATATATAAGAAATTCACTCCATGATTCCAGTCTAATTGAATTTTCTCATCTTTTAAATATTGAAACCATACTTCTTGATGTTTGTAATTCAAGCTTCCCTTGATAATACAGTTAAAGCAAATCTGAAGGCTCATCCTTGGGAATAAAAACTACATTGACTTCTAAATAATGAATTTATAGTACTGAAGACTATTATGTAACAGACCCCAAAGAAGTATTGTTATTTGTTTCCAGAAAGTGACACTTCTCAACACTATTTATCAATTTCCTCTGATAAAAGTGTAATCAGATTGTCCCCTTGATAAGCCTTATTCAGAAGTCATTGGAGCCAAAGGTTGTGGAACAGACAGAGAATGGAAACTACTGAAAAAACTGATAGGAACAACTAACCCCCCGTCCCATTATTAATTATTGTTTTTCCTCAGAAATCTGGGGTGTCTACACATCTTCCTTAGGATTAGAAAACAGATCATCCTACAATGGCAAAGTTGTATTTGGGGGAAAAAGAACCCTGTGCATGTCTTTATCATATAGACCCTGATGTTTAAATCTTCCCATTGTTAACCATTTTTGTGTCTGTCTTTAGACTCATTTGAAGAAAATTCTGAAGCGTGACTATTAAAACATTCAAGTAATACTCAGGAAGTAATACTCTGCTGACACTGGAAATTTCACTCTGGATGCCATCTAATGGGAGAGCAGAGTTTCAGGTACCCGTGGCCGAAGCTCTGTGTGGTTTTGGTGTTAGTTACCAAAGATATTCTTTGGACTCCATCATGTCATTGCAACGATCAACATCAGATCTGCGTGATGTTATCTCTGCGTTGGATTCAAGGAACCCTAAAAGTAGGTTCCTTTATTTACTTACAGAACAATATGAAATGTGGACCAGGAGCTTTGATGAGCTGGTTACTAAAATATGTTTTAAGTATGCTAAAATTGGGAATGTTATTAATTTGTTGTAATTTGTGAAAAATAATGATTTAAGATAAAAATAAGTTTTAATACTGTGATAGTATAATTTTGCTTGGGTTTTGGTTAAAGGCAAACTTACTTTTAAAAGAAAAAATAAATAACATAAGCTTAGCCAAGGAGCACTTAATCTCCATGAAATTAATAGGAATTGCACTAGAAAGCTAAATAAATATATATTTTTTTTTTTAAATCCTCATCACAGAAGAAATTCCTACATGAGTTTCAGTGCCAGATGAGCAAAACAATTGCACGGAATAGGTGTGCTCTGTTTTCTTGTTCAAAAATCTCTCCGGTGATGTTGATTAAGGTGTGTACGGTCCCGTGTTTTCAGCCACGCATATAATTTTTGTATCTTGCTCTCCCCAGATTAAATATTAAGCCTATATTTTTATTTTTTTTCTGGCAGTAAACCCTATTTATAACAGAAGAGATCAGAAACTAATTTTGCTTATGCACTTACATGCATAACTACATATATATTTTTGCTAACTGGAATAACAGTAGACTGATAGTATGATGTTGGTGATATTTGCTAGCATTTTCTGTAATGAAGGAGGACAGTCTTTTCTGGACATTTTGTTTTATACCTAGAAATGGGTTTCTCTGGCTCCCCAGCCACACTCTTATCAGCAAGAAAGATATGGCTAAAGAATGTGTTATAATTGTTCACCTTTGTGGGAGTATGAATAACATTCATATTAGATTTCTCATGCAAAGACATGCCAAGAAATTATTTGTGTTCCTGGAGATTTCAATAGTCTGCCGAGATAAGGGCCATTGATTTGATTTGTTATCTCTTGTGTACTTTGAAAGCAATCATGACTCCTAGTTTTTAATATTCTTTTTTTCCCATGGAATATGGATAGGGCATGTCAACAAATACAAAAAAATATATACAGATAGACGTGTGTGTGTATTTTAAAACTTTCAATGTTTTTTCTTAAACTATTGTTATTTCAAAGGCTTGATCTAAACCCAAAAGAAGTCATATATTCCCGGTGTTTACAGTGGGCTTCGGACTGCCTTTTCTATTTCTTTATGTCAACTAAATGTGCATTTTTTTTTAAGTGAAGGTAGAGCTTTTGGAAGATCTGCAATAAGATTTAATTGCTGGAAATTATTAATACCTCTTAACTTGGAATACGTAACTAAGAGTCATATTACTTCACTAAAAATGAAGAAAAAATGTGCTAAATATCACGAGAGCCATTTGGATAATTGTAGGTAATGTGAGGCTGAGTGAATTCTAGTTTTTCAGCCAACACATTCGCAAAAATGCAAGTTCCATCATCCCCAAACCATTTGCAAATAGAGTCAAAATTTGCCAAATACCGTTCACAGTCTAAAGGAGGGGACTAGACAGGAAAGAAGAAGGGGAGAAGAGAGGAAGAGGAGCAGGGAAATAAACACTCTGCAGAAATGGCATTTATATTCCCCTTCCAGAGAGTCCTTTGTGAGACAGAAGTTGAATGGCCCATGGCTGGCTGTGTGGGTGCTTCTGGCCAGGCACAGAAGACTTCCCATCCAACCAGCACACCCCACTGGATGCCCCAGCAGAGCCTTTACCACCTCTGCTGCCAGAAAGGCACAGCTGCTCACTAAGAAGAAAAAAAAAAAAAAGAAAAGAAGAAAGTGAACATATTACAGAGGAGTACAAGAATGTATATAAAATACACTCAGGAGAGGTAAGTACATCACCTTATGCCTTATTATACTCCATTGTGCCCCCACTGCAGTAATATAAAGTTACTGTGCATCTTGGCATATGAAATCTGTACCCTCTGTTGTTCTATTCCTATGATTAGATTGCTAGTTTGATAGCAACACTTTCGATTTGGTTTCTTAGAGCATTTCTCTTTTGTTTTGCTTTAATGTTACATTTAATGCGTCTTTCATAACAAGTACATTGCAGTTCTGAAAACCTCATCACCACTCCTAACACAGTACAATGTAATTACTCTGCTTTGTTTTGGGGGGTTTGTTTGTTTGCTTGCTTTTTTCCACCTCTGCTTATTTTTCCTGCTCCTCTGCCCCTGCCTAACAAAGATTCACTGTAATAGAAAGCAGGCTGGGTAATAACTGCCTGTTATGTTTTTGCTTAATGTACTGTGCAAAATATGACAAGGGTGAATGTTGGTAGATGTAACAACAGACAGAATGTTTCTTTATTCCAGCTGTTGTATCCTCTATATGCAATAGTTAGAAAAGATGTTAAACAAACTGGGAGAGTAAATTGTAAATCTAAAGGTCAGAAAATTCCACTTCACTGCACCCCCCATCACTCCCCCCGAATAAGAAGGTGGTGGAATGGTGTGGTAACTAAGCCTAATGTATTTTAAAAAAAATCAGTCATTAATATCTTGAATTTCCCAAATATTCTGAATAGAAGTAGTTATTTCAATACACACTGCAGAGAAATCTCTCTTTAGTTGTGACATATTGAAAATTGATCATGGTTGCTAACCCCTTCAGCTAGATGATGTTTAACTAAGAAACCTTTGTTTTAATTTAATTCAATTTAAAACATTTTCAGCGCCCTACCAACAAACTGTACTAAAAAACTATTCAAGTCTGACACACATTTTACAAATTGCAGTCACTGTGAAAACATGGTTTAATTTATATAATTACTATACATTTATTTTAAATGCTAATCTGTCACAACACCACATGTATTTCTTACATTTTCTGTAAGAATGTGCTATATTTCCCATCTCCATACGCAATCCATGAAACAGTTGCTGTCAACCATACTCCCTCTTATTTTAGCTTTGATTCTTATACTTCAGAGGTATCCACATGCCAATTTTTATTGCATTGCTAATCTGAATATATTCATCCTGGATGCATTCATTACCCTGGGCTATCTTTAGTATTCCAAGAATAGTGTATATTCATTGTTTCAAGTCTCTAACACTATTTGTTTATTTGTAAGTCAATATATTTCAAGCCTCAAATCGAGGCCTGCAATGTCAGATGGAATCAAGAATCAAATAATTCCCTGGCTTCTGTTTTGACAGGAACTCCAGGTTTTCTTGCAGACCTTTGCATAAGATCTACTCTGGAAAGAAAAGATATATTATAGGTGAGAAATGTACAACTATATTAGAAAAAGCTGCCAAGTAGGCTGACTTAAAAGCCAGCGTCAAGTGTAAATTTAATATACAGGAGGTGACATGCTTGTTATATTTAAATTAGACTCTGAAAACCTGCTTCACAAAGTATCAAGAGCTCAGGGCAGAACAATTATCATGATCATATGCATCTAGAGTAAGGGATAGATATGCTTATTTTGTAAATGAACAAATGTGTGTAATTGCATAATTGCTTTAACAATAAATGTCCTGCAGGGTATCTGCATATGAAAACTTAATTATGATACATGTTTTTTCTGGAAAGAATCAGAAAAAATAGGTCTAGAGTTGTGTGCAATCAAGTGTGCTTTTCTAGCTTTTGAAAAATAATCTATTACTTTCTCTGAAAGAAAGCACATGGCTGTTTAAAATGGCAGTTCAGAAATGTATTTATATTTCTGGATTCCCTCTGTCCTGTCTCTATTAATAGATAGCAAGGAGCCAGCCACAGTCCTCATTCCAAATAGCACTTTTCAGCATTGCTTTCAGTTGTGTCGTTGGTGCAGGGTGTTTCTAGACATCCTGGTGGCAGATGATTAACATTGCTTTGCACCAGTCTCCCTTTACTCCCCATCTCTGGCACGTCACCTGCCCTGAAAGCTCAGGTCACTAATCCCTCAAAGCTACTGCCTGGAACAGGACCTTACACCCAGAAAACTTTTGGGTATTCGCAGACTAATGAATTTAGTCCATCCTGTGCTGGCAGCCAAAGTTTTCCTTTGCTCTATGTGCCAATGACAATGTGCTAAACATATCACTTGAGCCTTGCTGTTTTCTGCATTGTTGTATATATTCAGTATACATATTCGCATATTCCCAATACAATAGCCAAATGAGCAACCCCATGCAAACTTTATGGAGTTCTTTAACAATTTATATTTCAACACGATAGATGGAGAATATATTTCACAGTTAACATTGTTCATACAGTTGCCTTTGGAATCTTTAAATTCCTTCTGTGCAGGGAGAAGAAACTATTTTTCTAACAGGACAATAAAATAACCTACCCAAGTGGAATATTTCAGGTTATACAGCAATATTCCTGTTTGGTGCTGAATTTTAACATTCCTTTTAAAGGTTTTCTCCTGAGATGCATCAATGAGCTATTTCCTCTGCTCATCTCTTCAAGAAACTGAAAATGTAAGTTATAAAATGTATTACCTCATAGGAAAATTTTCTGTAAATTGCCTTGCAGTATGCCTGACTCTGAGCCTCTAGTCTTGCAGTCATAATAGTCCTATTTAAAAACTGTAGAACTACCTCTCTCCTTCTCTTCAATTTCCACACTTCCTTTTAGACATTCATAATTAACAGCGAATCTCAGATTTGATTTGATTTCTTCCTAATCCTCGCCAGAAGCTGTATGGGAAACACTCACTTTACAATCCTGCTGATCAGAGCTGGGTAAATGAGTACTTCTAGCAGGAGGACTGGTGATGATATGCCTTTGAAAAGGTTTAGAAAAGGCTTTTATTTGAGAATAAAAGACAGACAGATAGACATTTGTGTGGGAACTTCAAAAAAGACAAGCCTATCTGCCAATCTCTAATTCATTATGCTACAAATGTTGAAATGTTTTCCCTTAAGCCTTACCCAGCAGAGTTAGTGTTTACAGGGCATTACATGAAATAACCTGTTATGCCATGGGGAAAACATGATGGAAGGGGGAAAAAAAAAAGAAGCTAACTGTATAATATAACTTTTGGGGGGAAAAGCTTGCTGCTTTCCTCACAGGCAGAGTAGGTGGAGTGTAGATCAAACCTACCAGAAAAGATCAGACTATTTTCAGGAGTCAAGTATGCATTTCTAGCTGGAACACACATCTATCTAGTAAAAAAAATAAAATAAATCTTGTCCGAGTGAAGCACTCCAAAGCTGAGGCTGACTTGCTCTTTGCCCTGTCACAAAGGGGGGTAGCTCCTCCTCTCAGCATATCTGGCACTTCTTGACTTTCATTAGACATGCTACCATCTTTCCTGCGGCACCTATTAGGAACTGCTTTGAAGATCCCAATTAAAAATTTGAAATGCTAAATTTTTCAGTACTGATTGAAAAGGAAGCTTCCATGGAAGCTGAAAGATGGAGGAACCTATCAGTTGTTAAGTGCCCATGTACTTAAATAAATGGAAGAATATTTGGGAGCCTAAATCCTTCAGCTAAATGATAAGAGATCTTCCCTTGCTTGTGGGAGCTTTGTGGGGATAAATAGAATTAGAAAGTGCAAGGAACTTGTAGAACTATGATATGAGGGGCCAGCTCACTGTCTGTAAGGGAGAGGTTTTGGCTGTTACCTCAAGGGTTTAGTTCGAAAGAGCTTTGTATCTGGCTATTGTCATCTTCCTCCTCTTCTAGACGAGAAGCATTCTAACCTATTAATAAACAGCTTTAAAATAAGTAAGTCAGAAAACAAATGTATAGCTTACACATGATTAAAATCAGATTTTTAATTTTTTGAGTTTCCATTATCCCTTTTTCTTAAGCTTTGAAGTATTTTACAAGGTGAAACCGTAGTTTAAACAGACTTTATAATATGTATTACCAGCCATTTTGAGAAAAGGAAAGATGGAGTCAATTTAGGTAGTTTTGAAGTGTTGTTTTTTGCTGCTGATGTTCGATCCTATTTATTTTAAAACAAAACAAACTCACATAGTAGGAGAACAAACGAAAAAAAAAGAAAGGAAAATGCTGCTTCTGTCTGCCAGGTTGTGTTTCTTGACTTTCCTTCCCCTGCAGCCTTGCTGCTGGGAAGCTCCAGGCACAGTGCAACGTCTCATCAGCCACTCTGAAACTCAGCAAACTTTTAGTGGCCTCGTGTTGTTTAAAGCAGTGCTTTCAGGTTGCAGTCTCAGGGCAGTGCTGCAAAAAGGTCGATTTATCTTTGCTGGCTAAACCCAACACGCTAGACAAACCCAACCCTTTCCAGACAAAAGTCAGGAAAAGAAGCACAGGAAAGAGGAAGAGTCAGGAGAAAAATAAGATGCTAGTGAAGCTATAATAGCTAGAGTCAAAGGGTCATGCCAAGTATTGTCAGAACTAGTCAGAGCTGGTGGAGGGTGAGATGCTGCTTAATTTCTGCCTCAGTCTGCTGGGGTGCATTTCTCCATCAGACTAACAAAGGCACCATGGTGGGGTTTTGTGTGCAGCAGATCCACTCATCGTGGGGAAATATATTTCTTCCATTTGCCTTCAATATGCCATCTCCAAAAGGCAGCAACAGGCCATTTCCAAAACATCAGCCTCTCAAGAGTGATGCTTAGCAATTTTGGTACCCAATATACCATCCACCTGTTTACAGACCTGGATATAGCCTTGCTGATCAACAGCCTAGGCTGGAACGGTGGGCTGAGTTTAGATCAAACTTTTGCAGTTTGAATCTGTAAGCCTCTTCTGACTGTTATTTCAGTGTATGGCTACTTTTGAGAGAAAATGTAGAATATAGGCTGAAGTAGACCTTGGCACAGAATATGCACCTTTCCAGAACAAAGGGCTGTCCAGTGGTTATCACCCTCTATGTTATTATGTGACTAAATCAAACTTGATCTTTTGACACGGTTCAGTCTCCTCTCAACCTCAAATTATATCTGTTGTTTTCCCTTCAATCTGCAGCAATATGTTAATATCTTTTAGTAGCTAAGCCATTATGCCTAATTAAGGGATTGCAAATAAATAGGGATGGACAGTTCCAAACATACAATAGCTGCAGATAAATAGAGAAGGACAGCTCTCAACATATGGCAATGAATGCAGCCATAAGGCCTAAAGTATGTATTTTAACTGCCAAATTTTACGAGCAGCTTCCAACTGGCTTTCATTTGGCCTCAGCTATATGTCTGACAATCATTGGAAACACAGTTTTTGTGCCATATCGTTTTTGTGCTCAATGGCTACAATTTATGCATGAAACGTTCATTTGAGCTACAGACGGAGACTGTTCAGAGAAGAAATATTTTATGTTTGAGAGGATGCACGTTTAGTGTGGATGTTCATGTTACTATTTCTTTCCAGATTAATGCAAAAGTAAGCACTATAAGTATCTAATTGCAAGTCTCAGTGCTCTCTCTCCATCTTTTAAAATATTCTTTACTAGTATTCTAGAAATATTATTTGATTATCCATTCATCACCAAATGATGCTTAATAATTTGCACTTTGATG
The DNA here is from genome assembly GCF_001431845.1 of Calidris pugnax. Taxonomy (NCBI): domain Eukaryota; kingdom Metazoa; phylum Chordata; class Aves; order Charadriiformes; family Scolopacidae; genus Calidris; species Calidris pugnax. The sequence goes on from NW_015090920.1 coordinate 10,155,854, forward strand.
TCAAATAGCCATGGTGGCATCTCAGCAGAGAAGAGCCACCCTGAGAAGAACTGAATACATATGGCCTCTTTAATAATTTAATTCTTTGTTAAGTTGTACGTAAATGAGGAGCAAGAATTGCTTCTCTGAGGCCATCTGGCCGTAAAGGAAGAGAGCGGTGCAGTGGAGAGCCAGCACCTTCAAGGCCTGTATTTAGCAGCTAGGGTTATTCTGGAGACAACAAGGCAGGGGAAGTATGAAATTTGGGATTATTGCTCTGATTGTTGGTAGGGATGGCAGACTAGCAAATGCCAGGGGCTTGGACTGGTGCTGCCAATTTGTGGAGGGTGTCCCAGCCCTCCCTCCAAGCATGAGCATCCTCCCAATGGCAGCAGCAAATGATAAAGACCCTACAATGAGGAAAAAGGGATCCCTTGGAAAATATACTGTTCCTCCACACAGTTGCCATCTCCTTTTGTACAGCCCATGTAGAAAGCTGGCCGCTTTTTTCATTCTCCTACCCAAAATAAGGACCAACTTTTCTTATGTCTTAGGTAAGACCTGACTGGTACTATCTCTGTGTGCTTATTCTGCTAGTTAACTATTGAGTTTGCATTAATTTCAGATCAAAAATGAAGGGCAGCACTATTTTTTAATGTTAAACACATAGTTTTCAGAGTAAAATTCATGCTTAACTGTACAGAGCAATTACATCACTTTATTTTATTTGAAAGGTCATTGACTTTTTAAAAACTGATTTTGTACTTTAAAACCCTTTTGAACTAAACACAATATTAGTAAAACATGTTCTTTAAGCTCTTCAAACAGGATATACTACCCTGATGTCACCAATTCAGCCTACTCTACTACATAGCCTGAGTGTCCTCATAACCAATCAAGAATGAGGACCAGAAAATTTAACAAGATGGTTCCAAAAAGGAATATGTTTTAGCTACAAGACTTTTTGCTATCAAGATTAGGAAGCTAAAGCTTCCAGGGTAAAATGGGGAAAAAAACCCCACAACTGTGGTGTTGAGACTCTTTGTGCAAAGGGGTTTTTAAACTTATTTTTAAGGAAATCATAAAAGAAAACATTATTTTTATGTAGAGGATCGTTTTTGCAGCATTTTAAATGCTAAAATTGTGGTACCTCCACACTGTGAAATGCACTCATTGCATGAAATATTCTTTATAACTGGCAACGTGTAAGGGAAATTAGTATAATAAAAGTAGTTGCAGTTTCTGTAATTATAAAATTGCAAATCTTAAATTCATTCAGATGAAGAGTGAATACGATTTGCATCTGTGAAACTAAGCTCGGTATTTCTCATGAGGAGAATCTGTCCCTCTAATGCAATCCTGTTAATTGGAAAAGTAGAGGTTATTTTGGCTACCGTACAACAATGTGTTACCCCCTTCTTTTCAAGTGACAGAGAGAAGAAGAACCCGGGCCCTTCCTCGCTAATACAAATTATTTGCTTATGCCCTTTATAATTACCATTTCCAATTTCCACCTGTCAGCTCTAAAATGTAATCTAAATTCAGGAGCCTAAAAATCATTTCTTCCTCAGCTGTTTCTTTCTGTTCCTTCCATCACCTCAGGGCAGTGCCTGGGTTAGCCTGAAGCAGAGGAAGATAGGAGGGTGAGGTGCACGTGGCAATGAGAGCTCACCAGGAACGGGAGGTCTCACCTGACACCTCTGCAGTCAGCTGGTGCTTTTGCCGTGGGTCCCAGCTGTGAAGGATGGCTGGTGGCATCTTACGGTAATTCACAATATAATGTTCTCTCTGGGAAAAAGTACACTTTACAGCTCATTTGTTCCGTTTGTCTTCCAAATAACGATGGTTTGGGCCTTATAAATTAATAGCTTTCATGATAACTACAAGGTCTGCTGAGTTTGAATGAAACTCTCCCCCCAGTACAATCAATTCTAAAACTCAGGTTTCACTCTGCTTTTGTAATTGGAAAGAAAAGCAGTTTATAAACATGCAGTAGTTGTCACCAACAAAGAAGTACTAACTTACCCTGCTTCCATCACTTACATTTGACTTTTTTTTTTGTTTCAATGTCAACTATAAGCATTATTATATGCTAAGCATTGCTTGGCAAAGAGTTTTCATGAACATACTGTTGGTGATGAATGTATTTTTGCATTTTCCTTTGAGGAGATGCCACATATTTTTCATGTCTGGTCAGTTCAGTCACATGCTACTTATGGTTTTCCTAGCTGTTTTAACTACCGTATGAAAGGAAGAAATATAAAAAAATGGCACTGGCTGGAGAAATCTATGAAAAAGGGTGGAAGAAGATCTCTCTGAAGGAACACACACCAGGTAGCTTTATAGCTTGCTTATAAATTAAAGTATTAAAAAGTTGTGGGGTTTTAGTTTTGCAACCAAAGATAACCAAAACAAACACCTGATTGAGAGGTAGTAGGTGACATTTATTGGTTGCCAAGCCAAATTTATGGTTATTTGTCTTGCTATGTGCACATTATGTTTCTGCATGTTGTTATTTGCCTGGATGTTAGTCAGTATGACTAACTAATATCTTGCTTGAGTTTATCATTTGTCAGTGATTTATTAACAATGAAGAAAACGCTTGGATGACCCTGGAGGACTTTCTTAATGTAGTATACTTTTTGCTTTTGTTTAACAAGAAAAAGATAAAAATGTAATTTTCACTTAAAGTCATGGTGTTCAAGTATTTGGATACCGTTGCCAACATCATCTTTTATACAGAGGAGCAGAGGTTGGAAGAAAGGTCTTTGAGAGATACTTTCAAGCTATTTTATCTCAGGCAGTATCATAAACTACTTGCATACCTAGACTACCAGTAGTTCTCAATGTAGAGAGCATTTTCTTTAAGATGTTCTTTTTAGCTAAACTGACATTAAATTCCTCAGGAGTGTTGGTATTTCGGAATAGATTGAAAACATATAATGATACTGTCTTTTGGTCAGCTGTGTAAAAGAACACTCCAGAACTCTTTCTGAAATAGGTGTTTTGATCATCAAACCGTATGTATCTTTGCTTGCAGATGGCACCTTGGCAGAGATTAATATCTCCTTATTATATACAAATATTTAACACTTCTGGAAAATTGAATTAACTTTTAAAATTATTGAAATACATTATAAATTACGAGTCCATATAACTATTTTTCTATTCTGGCACTATTTTAAATATATTTTCCTGACTCTTTTTGTCTGCATATAGTTGAGATGATATTCCTTACAGTTTAAGGCATTGATTAAGATTGTAAGAACAACTGACAGCCCCTCTTAGCACCTCTAATAGATGGATCTAAGAAAATATAGGCTTTGCCACTCACATGTAGAAAATCATAGCATTGGTATACTCTTCAAAAGGTTATGTATGTTCTCTCATACAATATTTATTTTAGTCATATCCTGAAGCTGCAATCCACGATGCCAAGTTGACCCACACAAATAATGTTGCTGAAAGTGATGTGTGTTCCACCTCACACCAGCCACATATAATAGTGGCAGCAGGCCAAAACATTCAAAGGGTGTTATTTTTAACCAGATTCTGGATTTTGTTGTTTTATGTTATCATTAACAATTCATGAGGCACTTATCGAAACTAATAAACTGATTGCAAGCTAGAAAAATGAATTGATTAATATGAAATGTAAAATGGAATAGTGATGAGCTCATTTCCATTGTAAATAATGGAAAATAAATCCAATATGTGTCTGCTCTTTGGACTGCAAATGAAATGAACTCACCTCCAAATCAGTCCATGATAGTTAGTCGTAACTGACTTATAGAGGGTTTTTTTTAAGCCATAGCTAACAAAGAAGTCAGGTTTTGAATATAACTTGTGGCACCTTGTGCCACCACTTTTCACACATTTGAAGCGGGTATGTTTAATCGTGATTCCTCTTTCAGTGTTATTTCACTGGATCATCTTAAGTCAGAGTTTCCTCCAAATCTTTGTACATCTTAATTCCACCTTATGGCAGACCTGAGGAAAAGCAAGTTGCTGTAGCAAAAGGTCCTTTTTTCCCCTCATAATGACACAGCTGGACAGGACTTCCTGCTGACCTGTGCTGATAGTCTCTTCAGTGGGAAAACATGCAACTTTATGCATCTTTTCTGTATCATAATAATGCAGACAAGCCAAAATAGGAAGATTAATAGATCCTATCTCCGTTCAGTGACAACTGAGAAAATTAGGGGCAGAAGAGATATATGTAGGCAGAGCTAAGAAGTCCTGGAAGACAGTTAACAAGAAAATAATTCTTGATTATTGAAAATTTTGAGATGCAGACTCAGTGTTACGTATTTTGAGTGTTGGTGTAACAAGAGACAATGGAACGTACAAGGGAACAAAGTAATTTTGATTTATTAGCTCTTATTCTGGAAGATAAGTGCTTCCTGTGCTGAAAGTTCTTGTATTACACCAACTCCAGCAGTGTTGAAAATTAGCTACTGCATGAGTGTTTGCTGTGTAGAACTGTCTACATGAAATCATTCCAGTTGCATTAATCTTCTGTTTGTCTAGATTTTCTTCTAGAATATATTCCAAGTATTTATCCTACTTATCAGCTTGTATTTGGTTGGATTCTTGGGCAGAAATTTGGGGTTATTTTTCTTGCTTCATACTACGTTGATTGTACATAGTTCTTCATAGTAGGAACCTTTTCTCATATTCATTTAATTTGTTTATTTGTAGAACAGTTAATACTCAGTTAATGACAGTTACCACTATCAGTCATGCTTAATTAAGGAAAAAAACCTCAAAACCAAAATCTGTAATGAAAATGTTTAAATATTCAAACAATTCAATAAAAATCAGTCAGGGTTGAATCATAATCCGGCCATCCATAAGACATTTAGATTTCTGTGTCTCTTGATTACTTATGTCATATACAAAATAGTTCCAAACCAGTTGTTACTTCATATTTTCTTGGTCCTACATGGATTTAATCAACATTAATTACACTATGAATCTGTCAGTGCTGACCTATTTAAATACAGCAGGATGTGTTTTCAAGGCACCAGGCCAATCTCACAAGCCATCCTAAGTTCCCCTTCATTCTCCTCTAAGATGTATGTGTTCCCACAGAAGTGCCACTGACACGAGGTCTCCAGTGAATTGGTCTCTCACTATATGGACCCCTCAACTGGTCTGTAAGTACCATAAACACACTAATGATGCATTGTGCTTTGTAGATACCACATGTTTTGTTGTTAAATAGCATTAAACATTTAAATTTCTTTTTCTTCTCCAAAAGCGTGGCAAATGGCACTGAAAAACTACATGGGCCACTCACTGTATGGGTTACATTTTCTAGAATTTAAAATTAAATCTGATTTCCGTGGTGAATTTAATTATCAGGCTCTTTTCTTAATTAATAGATGCTTTTTCTTTGGCACTGTCCTTACTGGATTCTAATTCTTCTGATGACTCATAGAAATAATTGTGGCAGTGGGGATCACTGAATAGACACGGAGCACCATGTTTGCCAAATGCTATCCTTAAAGCAAAAATAATTCCATATGTAACTACAAAAATTGGGCATTTCTCAAGTTATAAGAGAAATACTTTGCTCCAAGGCAGCTTCATGGGGCACCATCTGGCTTCACAAATCTTAAGAAGTGAGATTTCCTTGAATCAAATTTATCCAATCAACCTCTGTGAAAGGTGGATAATGTTAAAAATCCTTCGTTATTGCGTTCATTCAGTGTTCCTTGGTAGCCCAGGTGAGCCTGGGTGCAAAACCCAGACTCTTTTCATACTAAAAAAGGCATGGTTCTTGATTTCAGTGCTTGGTTAAACACAATGTTTTACAACCTTAGTCTCCATTTCTTTCAAGGAAATAATTTCAAATGGCAAATGACTTTTCTAATGTTTTACTTTTATTGAAGGATTTCTTTCAACTTCCACTGCCCTTTTGGCTAGAATATAAGTTTAACAACTCAAATTTCTGCAACACAGCTGAAAGTAGTTTAAACATTCTTTTTCAGGCCATCTAGGATGTAACGCATCTCTATTTAAGATGGATAACTGATATGAATTATACTTTAAATGGTGATCTTTGCATTTTAAGACAGGGTCTAGAGTTTTTCCCACTAATTTGTAATAAAGTCTCTGGAGTGTAACGAGATACTGGAAAATCAGTGACATAATATTTCAGAGCAATTTTATTCTGAGTATAGTCAAGAATAAATTGGAATAAAGGTTCCAAACCTTTCTTCACATAGGTGAAGTTTACCCTCAGACATCTGGTTTCAGACATTAAAGCAGTTTGCTATTTAAAGTGAGAAGATAGCAGGATGGCTGTCACTGGATCTTCTTAAGGATGAAGGTTTCGCTTTTTAAATTAAAAGGAATAGAGGTCAAGGTGCTATCTTGCCATTATACATAATATCTTGTACATTCTGATACATCATCAGTAGCAACAACAAAAATATATTTTAATCTCGTATATAATGTGAAGGAAAACTTTGTGAAATTTATTTATTATTTTATCCACACCAAAGCATTCACTTCTGATTGAAACCATTACACTGAAATAGCACTGAAATGATACAGAAATGGAGCTTCTGGAACATCTGGCCACCTTTCATACCTGTTGCACATGTAAAAGAAGCCAGAAAGTTCCCTCAAGGGAGGCTTCCCCAGACTGGCATCTAACAGAGAGAGGCCATCATTCATTCCTGTTGCACACGTAAAAGAAGGCTTCCCCAGACTGGCATCTAACAGAGAGAGATGTAGTTTATGTCTCAGGACTTTACAAGTCTTCATATAGAGGAGATAGTCAAAACAGATCTTATATAGGAAAGATGTGAGACATGAGGATTCCCAAAAATGCAAGACAAGCTTTCATATAATGATAAGTTTAGCATCTCCGCACCATCTCAGGAATTACAAAGAGAAGAAAATGAAATTGGTTTAATCCTAAAATAGGGTTGTCTTGTAGGTTCTCATAGGAAAATGTCCATGATTTAGGTTTTATACATTTTCTTAAGAATTAGGCATCAAAAGTAAGCAATGTGATCCGGGACAGGCAGTTTAAAAGAGATATAGTAAAATACCAGCCTTCTGCATTTTCAATAAATTTTGAAAGGATGCCAAATATTACTACTGAAAGTTAGGTTTAATGTTATTTTTCTGCATTCTGTTTTGGTTTGGGTTTTTTTTTTTTTCCAATTAGGGCTTAAACTTCTGAGGCAAACGCCAATGGCAGAAAGAGAATTAGGGCTTAAAGTTCTGAGGCAAACGCCAATGGCAGAAAGAGAAGGGGAACAGTGTTGCTGTGACGTTGGCGTTGCTCCTGTCCCCCAGCTCCAGCGAGGGTCTGTCACTTTGTGGCGCTGGCGGTTGTTTCTATGGTAATTGGTCCTGATGCGTGGGGAGGAGGGGAACGGCACCGCTCCTGCAGGAGTCAGCTCCTCTGTGCCTCTGTCAGTGCTGCCTCTCTCAGATAATTTAACGCACAGGCAGTAACTATTACAGCCATGGCACACAATTATTATGTGTTTGACATTAGTGCTTAAGCGAGGTTGTGGTAGACACAGTCCTTGGCAAGTATAAGAGGCTGTTTCCGTACTGAAGAGCCCACAACCTAAATAAATGAAGCAAAGAGTGAGGAAGGAGCACTCATATCTTAATTTTGCAGGTGGAAAACAAGAAGAGAACTTGTCACTTGCTCAAGATAACTTGTGAAGCCCATGGCAGTGGCCGTAACCCAGGTGTCCTCAGTCTCCAACCGGTACTGTATATTTAAGATCTTTCTCCCTCATTTTCTAAATTGTTTCATAACTGTCTGCACCAACTTACAGATTCAAAAACCTCCAGTGATGTTCCCATGGAGAAAAAAAGGCTGGTTTTTTTCCTTTTTTTTTGCGTTTGATGTTTCAAAACATTAGGCACTCCCTAGCCCATATTCACACTCTGCTCATGTTAATGTATATCAGAATGGACTAGATGCAGGGCAGCTAAGTTAAACCAGTGTAAAATGTATGAGAGTTAATTTTTGCTACTAGGCCAGGATAGCCCTGCAAGTTTTCTCAGTACCAATACACAGTTTTAATTTCATTTCATCTACCCAATGCTAATAAAAGAACACTCCAAGGCGAGAATTTAAAATGATTAATTACAATACTTTAAAAGATGAAAAAGAATCTGTGTGTGTCAGTCATCCTCACGGGGCAAGGAGTAATGAAAATGAAATGCACACAGGAATGAGTTTTCTATTGTCAATGATAAAAGTGATAATCGCCCCAAGTCAAAGCAAAATGACAGATGAAAGAAACCTATAGAACATCGCCTAAGGGAGCTCCTGAGGCCGGCACTCACTACCACATATACACATGCTAGACTGATATTTAATGAAGCTCTGGTTGACTCTGTAATGAATGTTGAAGGCTCTCTGGAGCATCAAACATCATTTAACACTGCTAGAAGCAAATGCTTTATTTTTGTTTGGTGGTGGAGGGGTGGTGGCAGTTTTTAATACAAGTTTCCAGTTCTTTCAATGAATAAATTGAATTCGGAAGAGGGGAAACATTCCTTTATGATGCAAAGAATTTTTTTTGTATGTTGTATTTGTAACATTTTTATATCTGTAAAATGGAAGAGGAAACGCAGCAGGGATAGCCTAATGTGTTAATGAGCAAAATTAGACTCGTTTTGAAGTCTCTATTATTTATGCCAGCTAGGGACCAGTCTGACCCTTGTGATATAAGGAGTAGTTGATAGATTTCTAAATCGTGTCTGTATGGTTGGTGGTCAAACAGCCAGGTGAAAAAGAAATTGAAATAGATTCTCACCCATGATTTAATACGGATGTGGCGATTGCACTGTATAAATGTATCCTCTAAAGACCTTTGGGACTGCACAACAAGACCAAGCCAGTAAATAACAGTTCCAGTTATGTATTAGTAGTACTGCTGAAGCCCATAGCACTGACGGGCAGCACTTCCTATCTGTTTTCATCTTAATCAAGTTATCTATGTACTTTTTGTGGCTCCCCAGAGACATTTTTTGAAGTTAAGATCACTACGTCAGCTTTTCTCCAATTGATGGCCCAAATTACACCAGATTTGCTTCTCCCCTCCTTCATTTCTTTCCAGCATACTAATTTAACTGTTTCTAGAATCAATTTAGGCAGGATGTGGTTTAATACTGCCTCAACCTGCAACTGGTATTATTTGCATCTATAAGGCTCAAAATGTGTCAACCCCCTGGAGATAAAATACTAAATTCTTATCTCTGTTTTTTCGCTACTTTGCCCAGGCATGCGTTGTGTTAAAGACACAAATAAAAAGGATTCTGGAAAAAAAAATAATAATCTTATTGACCATTGGCAAGTGTCAGCCCATGTTTATTACAATGGGAAAAAATATACCAGTATAAAGGAAGGAAACACTTTGAGAGGGATAAGGCCTTACTTACAAACAGAGGTGTTTTTCTACTGTTCAGCTGTTTGAAGTAAAAGGGAGTAGGAAGAAAGTTCTCTATTAGGTTGTTAACTTGGTTGTCAGAAAAAGCTGCAGAACTCTTTGTTTTGTTAATGAAGGAGAGGGTTTGTTGAAATTTCTGTAGTAATCATTACACTGCTGGCCCTTTTAGCTATTTATTTTGTGAATTGAAAGAAGAGTTAGTGAAAACCAACCAAAATTTCAGAAAAAAAAAAACAAATCTAGGAGATGACTGAGTAGAATATTTGGAATACTCTACAGAAAATAAGAACAAGCAATAAAACAGTCTTTAACATTTAAAGCCATAAAAAATATGTCTTCTGGGAATACATCATCAAAATTGGAAAACTCTTTTTCAATATTTATTGTCAAAAGAAATAGAAAGTTACACTTTCTATTGCTTACAATTTATAAAATAATCTAATCTTGAAGGTCAGTAATTCAGTCCAAGTTATTCCAAAGTGGAAGAAAATAGCAAGTTTGCAAAGCTTTTTCAAATAGAGTAGAGAAGGTTCTGGTATTTGCATACATACTGCGTGGTATACTAGCATCAAATACAATCTATGCAAATTGCAATTTATTAAAATTATTACAGCAGAAATGTCATTTCTCTGCCGTAGGTTCCATGTAGCTACAGGTGTTTGATCTATAAGAAAACTTCTAGCAAAGATGTTAAATAATGTCAGGGAAAAACTAAGGTATTAAACAGGCAGTCATTTTTTATCATTTTTCCATATGAAGGATTTTGATATTTTGTGTTTATTGTTAAAGTTTCTGGGAAAAAACTATATTCTCATGAGGCAAAATCTACATTTTCTGTTGCTGTTGTTGTAGATAAAGAAAAGCAGCAAATAATGAAACTTGTCCCAGAATAGGTCTGTTGTGGAACCAGAATGAATGTTCTAACACATTAGGGAGGCTATACCATTATTCTTTTTCAGCAAGCCTAAAGATTAAATACTTTTCACATTTGATCAATTTAGTTTTACACATAAAGCTTATCCATTTTACACATAAACTTTATCCAAATGAGAAAAACATTAATTTCCTAACTTCTTTCTAGTTCAAGGAGACTTCGAAGAGAAAAGCTGTCCCCAGCTGGGCTTTTCATAGAAAGTCTTGGGTTTCTTCTCCCTCTCCAAGTTATATCCATAGTTTTTTAATGTGGCATTCTCAGCTAAACGACTAAGCAGATCTCCCCTTCTTCACCCCCAAGAGCTTTAACTTAATGCTTGCTTTGTACAATTAACTTATCACACATCCATAATGTTGTATCAATGGTTCATCAGGGAACTGGCTCCTGTAAAGGAAAAGAAAAAGACGAAATATTGGGTGACTGTTTAATTTACAGGGAAAGTCTAGTATCTTATCTAGTATAAATTCATTTTTGTCTAATGACAATTTTACCTGATTTGGAAGTTCAATGAAGGAGGTGCAGTGGAAGTGGAGGCCAAATCTGAGCCATGGGATTGGAGGGCTAAAAAAAAAAGGAGGACAAAACATGTGATACTTCTAGTGATCATGATGGGTTAGAAATAGGGTTCTGCAGGTTCCACTTTTGCAGTTCCTGAAACTTTTCTGTTAGTCTTGTGACCACCATATTAATGAAGAGGAGCAACTAGAAGTATGCACCCAAAACCAACTTACTGAGCTGCTGCTGTATTTTAATGTTGAAGTCTTAGACACGGGGTAGGATGAACCTACCATGTTCTCTGCCTGGACTAATTAGACATGGGTAGGAAGGATGTCAGTAAGCATAGTTACTTACAGTTATTTTTGTTTCTGAGCAAATCTTTAAAAGCATAAATCATGGCAGCTATATTTTATGTGTCGTTAGAATTACTTTTTCTCTCTTGTAGTTTCTTAGTTACTATTCTCACTAAATGTAGCAGCTTTATACCACTAAGACAGTCCAGATAAAATATTATTGAATCTCCTGCCAAACCTATTAAGACTTCTCTAAACAGATGCCTGCTCCTGAGAGGTTGAAATTTGGGTTTTCACTTACCTCATTATTGCTGGGTCCCAAAATTTCTTACATGCAGGTCGTCTTAGGTGTTCCATGCCATCCTGAGCACTCAGGGGACCCCTTTCACTCCCGTCATAAGGCCTGATACTTCACCAAATAATAGTCTTTCCCACAGCAGTAATTAGGAGCCACATCATTCTGGAAACATGAATGAATTTATTTGTGGGTAAATTAGGGCAGAGCAACAGATCTTCAAGAATAGCTTTCAGGTGTTGGAGAAGTGCATTTCCCTTTTACCCCTGATGGGCTAACAAACCCCTTTCCCTTCCACCAGGCTGTCCTCCCTCTGCATATGGAAGTAAGTCCTGCTTCAAAGAGAATATGGGATAATGGAATGAACCAGTGCTGAGCCCTCCTTTGTGTTACCTCGTTATCACAGGTTTTTATGCACCGCCACCAGAAAAGCGCGTACGGCTTCCTTCGGCGTTTCAGCTGTCACCGAGGGAATGTCACTCTGCTTCTGCACAAGCACGTAAGCTAAACCTAACGGTACCAATCCAGGGTAGAAAATGCATTTTAAAAAAGGAGTTCAGGAAAAAAACTAGCAAAACGTACCAGTATTTTAACATGGATATTGCAGGAACAGGTAGCCTGTGGTACGTGGTATATGTTCAAAGGCATTTAATATCTTCGTTTAGCTAAAACAGCCTCCTTGTGCCTGGTCATGCTCTGTAGCAATAGCCTCAATGTCCCTGTGCTGCCCCTGCAGATGAAGCTCTGGGTTGGGTTTCCTTGGAGCAGCGGAGCTGGGCAGCTTCCCCGTGTCAGGCCCATGCCCAGGCAGGACCCACCCCACCGAGGTGCACGCGGTGGTTCACAGAACACGTTCTCCCCTCCAGAGAAGTGATGGATGCTGCTCTGAGCGTCACCCCTCCTGCCTGCTGACCCACCCACCGCCTTGGTGCAACACCAACGCCTGGAGCAGAATCAGTGAGAAGCTCTGAGTGACTCTGCCGGGCAAATTCGCCTTCTTGGGTAAGTTAATTATATTCATTACTTCTGGCAACCATGCCATTACTTCTGTAACCATTTCTTCAGATTATTTTTTCCCCTCCTTTTCTGGTATTCTTCTAATGTTGTATAACTTCGGCTGGAGGCAGTGACTAAACTCACAAGTGAAAAAGCATACTTCCCAAGAGAAGATGATATGCAAAACCAATATATAATATTGGAGTACTACTGGGAGGGGTTAAAGCCTATCATCATGTGTAATTTATCAACTAGGATGAAGCAGCACAGTCTGCTCTAAATTTTTCATCTGATTTATATTATACTCTTAAAGCCTTCATTTCATTTTTAAAGAACAGAGTTCATTTTAAGAAATAAAATAAATGTCCAAAGTGCACAGACTTCAGATAGACCGTCTGGTAAAGCAGGGTCAAGTAATAAGCTTAAGGAAAGTGGATTTCTGCATGTATGGGTGAACTAAGGAAGCAAGAAAAATACTGTAACACCGGCAAACCAATATGAGATTTCAAATTATAGTGATACTCAGAAAACAATGCTGTTATGTGTTTCAGTGATTGCCTCGCAGAGAGTTTCTGCATAAATTTGCTCAGTTTGTAAATAAACGTTAGATTTTTTTGTCCTCTCTAAGAGATTGTCATTCAGGCTGGGGTCATTCTTTTTCCAGCAGCAGCACTAAGATTTTTGGAGAGGATATTCAGCAATCTTCAGTCACACCTGGACATCCTCAATGCCCTTACTGCTAGGGCAACCACGCTGCCAACAGCCACTGCCTTCGAGGTGGAGCTGATGGACCTGGAGAATTGTATTTTGATGGAGGAGAAGCCGCGGAACAAAGCTGCTGGGTGCTGTGAAGGTAATGGGGTGGCCCTGCGAGTGCCGAGGTGTGTCAGCAGCCTTGGGGTTGGTGAGCTGAACTCCAGCCTCATTTCATGGGCCAGGAGGAGTCTCAGCTGTCTGTAGGCTGCAGAAAACCCTGCTCTCTGAGAGGACAGTGAAGGCAGCACTAGGAGTTTGTTTTCTAATATTCTTAATTTGGTGCATATTTAGAGAGCTGAATTACTCGTAATTTAAATCAAAATCAAACATTCATTTGATGTTGCTTTTTAATTGTATTTGAATTGCAAAATGCCCCATGATACGCTTTGTTAAGAATACTGTGCATTAGTATTAATATTGTTGTTAGCAACAATAACGATCAAAGCTTGTTTCTCAAAATAGTGATGCACACTGTGTTATTCAGACACAAATATATAATTGCACGTGTAGATACATGCTCAGACTGCAGTGCATGATATTACTTGCCCCTGACATTTCCAGAAAGACATAAGTAAAATATGAATGGTAGCTGTGAAACCCTTACATCTTTATGATGCTTTGGGAAAGAGCAAAAATACAAATGCATTCACAAAAGTTTACATTTCAGAGTAAATTGAAATGAAGTAATTTGCAATCCTCCTCATCACATTCGCAAGGTGGGAAAAGATCATATTCGCACACACATATATATATAAAAATTAAAAAATATACGTGATCCCTTCTAGTGGGATGTAGAGCAAGAAAAGCCTCATGAGGATCAATATTCTATGTGAGCAAATTGATGCATATGAACAGAGAAGCTGCTCATTTTCAGGTCTCCTAGGGGAACAAGTTTTAGATAATTATATGACAAAAAGACCTTTTAGGATCTATGAAAAAACACTCCAAAATGTCAAATGCATAGAAGCCATGCTTCACCTGTAATGATAAAAGCAGTACATTCTGTAACCTTTCTAGAAACATTTACTAAACGCATTAGCTTAATTTTACAGCACTGTAAATGTCTGTTGTACTGTACTGTTAGTGAGCTGGGCTACAAAAATACTGGTGTCCTGCTGTATGTCAGAATGGTGTGGGATCCTTCAGTATTTCCTATGGGAAGAAAATGCTCAGGAGGGCATGTTTGGAGGGTGCCAGAGGGACAGCCAAGTCAGGGAGAATTATAAAGGAAGGTTAACCAGAATTTCTTAACTGGGGGATTCTTGCAACTTACTACTTTAAAAGCAGAGAGTCTACTAACCTGCCCCCCCAAAAAAAACCCAGCGGCACTTAGTAGCCTTCATCACAATAGCATCGGGTGTCTTTGAATGAGATACCTACAGCTCCTACACAATGCCTTAAAGCAGATAAGCATTTCAAGATAGTGTTATCAGAATTTAGCAGGTCAAACTCGGAACTTGAAGAGAGGAGTGAATTTTTTACCATATTCCCATTCCCTCCTCTGTAAGTCTTTTTTATGGAGTGGGACAATATTTGGGGTGGGGAAGGACAGTATGCGAATGCTTCCACCCGAAACGGCTCCATCCCTGGGGGTGGCAGAAATCTGCATGTTTGGATCCCCCCTGGCAGCAGGAAGGGGCTGAGGGTGGCACCCAGCCCATCCCATTTTCTGCTTTGAAGGCTGCCAGCTACCACCATGGGCTTTTCCACAGGTCTGCTTTCTCAGCCGTTGATTTGGGGCTTTCAGAGGAAAAAAGGCAGAGCAGTGCCTGGCTTACAGGCTCACAGGCACGCCAGTGGGCACGGCTCAGGCACAGCAGCAGCAGAAACTCACAGGCTCTTGCACAATGTTCTTGTCAGATAATGTGTCTCAATTTAGAGGCACAGCATTTTCCAACCTTGGCTGGCAGAACTGGGCAGCAGTTCATTAGAAGGCTTAAAATCAGCAGGTTTTGGCTTAGATCGCTACATGATCTATCAAGTCAAGCCCCCTCTGACTATCCAGAATATAGTGTCATACATTTTATGAAGAAAGATTAAAGCTTAAAAAAGAGTAGATTCTCACTTCCAAGATAGAAAAAGGGTTCATATACTTATGTGCACAACAAAGCCACGTTATGTAGACAGTATTCTTAAGGACATAAAAATTTTATATTTTTTTTTCATAGAATGGAACAGGAGTTACAGTGCATAATAAATCAGTATACCACATTTTGGGACGTATTTGCTGATCTTACATATTTACGGTACATTTATTACTTGTAAAGGGTATATTCCTTTTCAGATAAGCCTTTAGCGTCAGCCCCCTAAGGAAATATGTGATGCTGTTAATACAAAATTTTGACTTCAGCTGAAGAATATGAAGAAACTACATAAAGCACAATGAAGTGCCTGAGGTTTGTATTCCAGGTCTCTGTAATACTGTTACTGTTACACTGGTAACTTTCCTTTTAGACATGCTTGAACAAGTGACAGATGTTAGTATATAAACATATATGCAAATAGAGGTGAACTGTGGGGATATCATAAGAATCATAGAATGGTTTAGGCTGGAAGGGACTTTAAAGATCATCTAGTTCCAACCCCCTGCCATGGGCAGGGACACCTCCCACTAGTCCGGGTTGCTCAAAGCCCCATCCAGCCTGGCCTTGAACACCTCCAGGGATGGGGCAGCCACAGTTTCTCTGGGCAACCTGTTCAGTACTCAGTGCCCTCATAGTGAAAAATTTCTTCCTGATATTTAATATAAATCTACCCTATTCCAGTTTGAAGCCATTACGCCTTGTCCTATAAGCATCTGACCATAGGTATAGCAGTGGACAGTCCTAACCCATATCCCCTAACTGCTGCA
The DNA here is from genome assembly GCF_001431845.1 of Calidris pugnax. Classification (NCBI taxonomy): domain Eukaryota; kingdom Metazoa; phylum Chordata; class Aves; order Charadriiformes; family Scolopacidae; genus Calidris; species Calidris pugnax. Next base: position 10,171,893 of record NW_015090920.1, read on the forward strand.
ACATGAGAGCACAAGACATTGTGGGGGTGTGCTCTCCTTGGTTTGCCCCCCTCCTGCTCCCTCGGCTCCTGCCCGGCCTTGGCCACCACGGCCATCACCACAGCAGCTGTGACAACTTGCACCCGGTCTCTGGGGGATGGCTGGCAGCAGAGTCAAAATACTGTCTGGAGTGGGGACCTAGAAATTTTGTTGCCATGAAAATATGACTATAGGTCAATTATCTTACTGTATAAATAGTGGACAGCCCAAGAGCCCTTGGAGCTCTCCTGTACGGCAGCGGCTGCACGCCAGGATCTCCCCTTTGGTGAGGATGCTCACTGAAGGTTCTGCTCCTCGAGGTTGAGGGATTCGTTGCCGCAACAGATTCTCGGTAAGTGACTAACAGCATGCTAAACTTTGAAATCTTAGCTAAGTAATGTAAAGGATTGATTGTGCATATATGATCCTTTAGACATAAACCGTTGACCAAGTCTGGGACTAGGACTGGATCCAGCCGCACCTAGACTCCTCTCTGAGAAGGAGTTTAGAAAGCAAGGGGGTCCTTTCTGAACCTCGTGACTCAACGGGAGGGTCTCCCTGACAGCTTCTCTGACCCTGTCCTCTCTGCAGTAAATAATAGAGTGTACCCTGACACCGAATCTCATAAAACACTATCGCATTTACCACTGATTTTATCGCACTTACTACTGGTTTTGTTAAATCACTGTTTCACCTTAATAAATATTTCACTGCTTCACTCTAACCAGTGAAGTTAATCACTCCCTCCGCAACAGACATGGTAAGGATAGACAGAAGGAACTCCAGTGTGTTTGCTTTTCTATAGATGGTGTGCAGCTCTTGTGCCCACCACCACCGCCTGCACTGCGCCCCACCACTGCCTAATCACAGGGGGAACCCGATGAGCCGAACCTGACAGTTACATTAGGTGTATGATGGATTTGAGTTTCTGTGTATAGGAAATGTAGTTACATTACAGAATGATTAGCAGCAAATCAGAAATAACTTTTGGCTCCGTGATTGTCCCAGGACTGTTCTGTCCTGAATTTCCACCTGCCACAGTTCCCATTGGAAATGAAATTATAATCTTAAACAGGATAAAGTGTAAGTTGCATGACATCAGAATAACTATGTTATGTGAATAACTTATTAACTAGGTGCTGAGTCAGTGCTGATCATCACCATGGTTTATTCCTGGAGAAGAGACAGACCTTAACTGCCCTTCATATAAGTATTTATTTATTAGAATCATAGAATTGTAGAATTGTCTAGGTTGGAAGGGACCTTTAAGATCATCTAGTCCAACCATTAACCTAACCCTGATTAAAAAAACATAGAATCATAGAGTCATAGAATCATAGAATCATTCAGGTTGGATTTACTGAGGGTGCACTCGATCCCCTCATCCAGATCATTGATAACGATGTTAAAGAGAACGGGTCCCAGTACTGAGCCCTGTGGGACACCACTTGTGGCCAACTGGATTTAACTCCATTCACCACCACCCTCTGGCCCCAGCCCTCCAGCCAGTTTTTAACCCAGCAGAGATTTATTATTTTTCATTTTAATATACCATGGAATGACAAACGGTCTTTTTCCTGTCTGATGAACAGCTAGCAGCTTCTTTTTCCTGCCTCTGTGTTTATACAAATCAGAGGAGTAACAAATTTAACATAGTCTTAGCTTTATTATTTTAGGCTTCAGACTTTGAGCTTTCCTGTGCCATCACACTGTCCACCTTGTTTCAAGGTATTTATTTCTGAGCTCATTACGCAGGTGATGCCGAGCTCCTGTGCAGCCGCAGATACGCCAGGTGCTTTTGTTCTCTCCTATTCACCGGCAGCGCAACGGGCTTTAGCGTGAGGGCAAGAACACAAAACAAACCTGTCTGACCACTCAGGAACTTTCTAGTTGTGAATACAGCTGCCAGTTCTGCCACAGCAAGGGAGAGAGACAACTTCAAAATGTGTTATGTCTGGCTGGGATGAGAGCCAGATTATTAACAGGATGACTTGTTTTGGGAGAGTAAGTGAAAAATTCAATACCACCTATGCTTTTGGTCCTCTCTCTCAGTTCTGACGCCTGGAGTCTTTGAACTGATATTTGATTATTTATGAATGTATAATAACAAAATAGTGGCACTAAATTGAGAGACATTATCTTCACGGTTGACATAGAGGCTTCACAACTGCCCGTTTCTCCATTTCTTTTTTTTAATACACTTGAATGACAAGCTGCTGATAAAAATAAATACTTTGTGACAAGGGAAGAAATATGACTTGAGGGTGTCAGTGTTGGAATGAATATCACAGAGGTCTTCCATCACAGCTGTTAGATGTGGAATGGCGGCTGAAACCGCACAGCTCAATAAATGGCCGTTACACAGCCCGTATCTGTAATCAGGGCACCCTATCTGTACTCTCATAGCTGTGTACATGTATGAGGGCAAAATAGTTCTAGTATCTAAAATTTACTGCACCTAAGCCTCAGCTTTCAGACAACAATGGATTACTTTCAAACAGGATGTCTTCCTAAATCAATTTTCTTCTTATCTTTGCTGGATTATTTTCACACTCTGTATCTAACACTCTATTATTAAGCCATACTTTCTGATTTTTGGTTTTGAACTAGTTTCATATTGGAAATGAGAGTTTTAAAAAAATCTTCATTCTCCATGAGTATTCGGTACATGGTAAGTGCATGTGCAATAGTATGAGAGATGTATGGCACCACAACTCAAAAATCATGCGAGGTGGCAGAATTTGCCTTCTATTCACTACTTAGTTTTTATTTTATAGAATAAAAATTCGCCTAACAATGGAACTTCCTTTGTATAAATAGCCAAGAATTCCTTTATTTCCTTCAGTGGAAAACAGTGAATTTCTGGTAATGCATAACACTTTCTACTCTGTTTTCTGTCCATATCATTTCTTTAACAGCCCCTTGCACCCAAACCCTGAACTCTCTTCACAGTTTGTGTTTGTTTTGAAAATATTCCGCCTTTGGTCTGATTAATTACTTTTATACAGTGCCATAGCTTTTTATTCCTCCACTCTTTTCCTTTGATTCTATTGTTTTAATTTTTAATGAAGATTTATTAATAGTTTTAGGGGTTTTTAGAAATTGCATTTTATCTTTCACGAAATTGGAAGAGACTTATATGGGATTTGCATTATTAATGCTGTTATTATTATCATTATTATTAATTTTACCTGTTTATTTTCATGGGTATACATTTTTTCATTTGAGTCATCAACTTATAAAACATTAAAAATACATTACAATGCATGAGTGGCAAGAAAGCCTAGCTTTGCTTATAGCCAACGTCTCTCTAGGGTCTTATGCCTTGTCTTTTTAAAGTTACATATGTGTGGGGGTGTGCTCTCCCTGGTTTGTCCCCCCACCCCCTCTCGGCTCCTGCCCGGCCTTGGCCACCACGGCCATCACCACAGCAGCTGTGATAACTTGCACCCGGTCTCTGGGGGATGGCTGGCAGCAGAGTCAAAATACTGTCTGGAGTGGGGACCTAGAAATTTTGTTGCCATGAACATATGACTATAGGTCAATTATCTTACTGCATAAATAGTGGACAGCCCAAGAGCCCTTGGAGCTCTCCTGTACGGCAGCGGCTGCACGCCAGGATCTCCCCTTTGGTGAGGACGCTCACTGAAGGTTCTGCTCCTCGAGGTTGAGGGATTCGTTGCCGCAACAGATTCTCGGTAAGTGACTCATAGCATGCTAAACTTTGAAATCTTAGCTGAGTAATGTAAAGGATTGATTGTGCATATATGATCCTTTAGACATAAACCGTTGACCAAGTCTGGGACTAGGATTGGATCCAGCCGCACCTAGACTCCTCTCTGAGAAGGAGTTTAGAAAGCAAGGGGGTCCTTTCTGAACCTCGTGACTCAACGGGAGGGTCTCCCTGACAGCTTCTCTGACCCTGTCCTCTCTGCAGTAGATAATAGAGTGTTCCCTGACACTGAATCTCATAAAACACTATTGCATTTACCACTGGTTTTATCGCACTTACTACTGGTTTTGTTAAATCCCTGTTTCACCTTAATAAATATTTTTCTACTTCACTCTAACCAGTGCAGTTAATCACTGTGTCCGCGACAATAGGGAAAGAACTATCACCTACATCTAGATCTTCTTTAAATGAAAGATAATATTCCAGATTCACGGATTAGATGTGGAATTAAAGTTTGTAATCTCCTACCACATGCTGGAATTTCAGAGAGTTGAGGCTCTAAGTTGTGATAACTAAAGGAAGTTAAAGGAAACCCATTAGAAATGAAAACAGAAATACAAACAGAAATCTTGCTGACCAGTTGTTTTTTTCTTTTCACTTTCTGCCTCCTCTTGAAACCTGGTATTGCAAAAATATGCAAAGTATAACTTTGTGCTATATATTTGGTCCCAGAAGCACACTGCAAACATCTAGTTCTAAAATTACAATGATGTTTATACTACGGATTTGTCTGCTCTCTATTTTACATCCTGTGTCCTGGAACACAGGGCTTGATGGCCGATATAAATATAAACCATACAGTTTAACTGCAGAAGCTATTCTTATTCATATAAATGCCTAATACTTCCCTCCTGTACCCACTCGTAATTCCCTTAACTATGTCAATAGCATCCTGTGGCAGGAAGCTTACAAGTTCATTATACACTATCCCTGATCCTGGCAAGCAATAATTAGTTTAAATTTTGAAATTAAAAGGAAGGAGTAACTAAAAAAAAACCCAAAACAATTGCAAACCAAAAATGGCTCATACTCAAAAATGGCTAATACTTTGCTTATTTCCTAGTAAACAGCTCTCCAGCAATTTCTTTATGCGTGGCCTTTTCTGACTTGGTGCATTACGAGCTTGTAGTTGCTTAAGTTGTGTTTTGGTGCTCACTCAGGAAAATTCTCTACACAAAAGTCAAGTACGACCTAAATATTATTAATAATTTGTTGTGGTGTTGGGCAACATATGTTTGGCAAAGAACAGGAGTAATAAGCTTTGAAGTGTATGCATGTTTTGAGAGGGGATTTTTCGCAGGTGCTGAAGCTGCATGGGTCTCAGATGTTCTTAAAGATCTAAGACAACAGAATATCTCTCCAAACCATTAAAGTTTGAAAAGCAAGTGAACAGATGTTCAGTCCTTTCATTTAATATTTCAGGCAGCTGTGTAACTTTACAGTGTTGGGGCTTTTTTTCTATGTTTTCCACTCTTCCCCCCACCTAACATTTAAAAACTAAACTGGGTTTAAGGTCAGGGCTGATGACAGGCTGAGCGGGTCCTGACAGCTGTTTAAATGTTTGTGACATCTGCCTCGGAAGCCAGGACTCGTGTCTTGGAGCTGCTGGAGCTGCCGCAGCACAGCGGCTCTGTCATGTCTCCAGGCAACTTCCCCTGGTGAACAACTTAAGGCACAGGGGGTGGCTAAAACTTTCTGGTATTTCTGTTATGCTTTCTTAACTGCTTCCTAGACTTTTCCTCAGGAATCTGGAATGGGTGAGAATGTAAGGTTTAAACCATTTAAAGCGTATTAGAAACTGGGAAGAAAACAGTCTGTCACAATGTGGTGTTGTCCTCTCTTCACCTAACCACCCTTCCTGCAGCAGGAGCAGGCTGCTGCAGAAATTCTGGCAGTGTGCTGGTTAATCCTTAATGCTGGGCTCACCCCTTTCCATATTAAACTCCCAAACAAGTCTCAAGAAGGCACATTTCCATGAAAACCTGGTGGAGGAGTCATAAGAGGAGGCAGAGCTGGAGAGACCTGGCCTCTCCTTAAAGCGACACAGCTAAATGCAAACCACCTGGTGTAGAGGAAGGATCGAAAATGTCACAGAAACAATTTGGGTAAATTGTGATCTTTCGGTCTGAAATTCATTTCTTGTCTTGTTTCCGTCAGCTCCTACTGGCAGTTTGCGCAATGCCGATATTAACAGACATTTTTCTTTCAGGATGGTTAGCAAATTGCCACTTAAATTTGGGCTTTGTGCTGATCACCTGCTTCTGTGTTACACTGCAGGGTAGCTTCTACAGGTGGCGCAGGGATTTTTTTTTCGTGGAGAAACCCTTTGACTCTCTTTCTGTGCACCTGGGTGAGTGATGTCTGACTTGCTGGGGTGTCAGAATATGACACAGAGTAGCAGAGAGAGTTGGGATTATTTATTGCAGCGTCTCATCATTCCCTATGCCTATGGCCACCTGCTGCAAGGGAGCAATCAGAGGTATATCATCTGCAAGGAGAAAACATCCAGTGTGAAGTATCTAAGGGCTTATGCAATGGTTTCTTTTGTGTTTTGTCCTGTAGAGATTTCATGTATGATATGGTTAAAGCTCTGCTGTTTTCTTGTTTGTTTTCCTAATGAAATTTTTTTATCCATTGTCATTGATGTGTTTTATCGTGAGCTGGATCTTATCTGCCCTGAACTTTCTGCATGAGCCCTCGTCTTCACTTTCTTCAGCACTGATAGACAAGTGTTTCACCGGAACTGATGACATTATTACTATGTCATCACTGATTTCCTGGATGCCTGTAAGGTTTTCAAGTAGTCTTTGTCCTTTTGTTGCAACACTTCACCAGCTGACCTTATTCCCAAAGGTAGGCAATGACACTTGTTCCTGCCCCAGGGTGAACCCAAAGTGCACAGTTACTATCATTCTTCATCTAATCTGACTTGTCAGGATCCATCCTTCCTTTTAGCAGATCACTTGGCTTTTACTGTTTGCTATCACAGCTTGGCCTTTCTGAGGTTGCTGGAATTTGGATATATCCAAATCCCACCATTTCTCTTTCTGGCTGATGTCATGCTCTTAGCCCACGGACTGAATATATTTGTTTTGCCTATATTCCCTTGTTTCCTTAGCTGCTGCTTGTTTCCTTTCCTGCTTTCTGTCACTGCAACCATAAATTTTACAGCTGTGCATGACAGGGATGATCGATGAATACAGATATATGTGTGTACTTCTTACGGGGTTCTGCTAACTCCTTGAAGACTTCTGGGTGTTTGTGATCAGTATTCAGCGATGCTTTGGGATGTCTGCTTGGCATTAAATCTTTAATTGTGTTTGAGCTACGCTGGCCTTTGTGGTACTTCCACGGCAAAAGGTTGAAGAGCAGCCTTTCTTCAGCCATTACGCTGTTAAGGTGACTGCAGAGTGCTTCCTGGGACCAGATTAAAGGTACTTAATTTCTTTATTTGGGCCGGGATATGGTCTGTTTTAGAAGGTGCACCTCAGCTCCTGTGCTTAACTTGAATCCCCTGAGTACATTTCTTGGAGTACATTCTGCATGTGCTGTAGGGGTTGTCCTATTTTCCAATCCCACACCCACAAGAAGAGATTAGTCACATTCGAATTCAGCCGGGGATTTGTGGTGGTGTTTGTTGGTTTGTTTGTTTGTTTTTTTCCCTGGGGTAAATTTGCTGTTTTGAAAAGCAAGAATAGTGGTTACACACGCTGCATTTGCGACAGAAAATGTGCACAGGCTGATGGTAGTGTCGCTACCCAGGTGTGAGGTGTGGAGGGTCTTCTGCTCTGGCTCAAAGGCGGCAGGTCCTCCCGCGTGGGTTTGCAGGATGGCTGGCAGCTGGCACGGGAGCTGGTACTGGGTTCAAAAGGCAGGGCGGTCCTGATCTTTGCCTGGGTGGCACTGCAGCTCCCCAGATTATCTCTGTGCGCTCCCAAAACAGCCTTCCTCAGACACCTTTACCTAAGTGATTATCAGTGACACCGAGCACAGTTTTATCTCTAAGCGTGTCATTCTCAGCATTGTCTGACTCCCAATTTCATGCCTTTTGCCTCAGCTCCGTGGCATGCTTTTCCGTCTGCTGTTTCTCTTGGAACTGGTGAGAACAGAATTGATATAATTCAGCATTTTGGGGTTTTTTTTGTTTGTTTGTCCGTGTTGTTCTTTTTCATGGATCACTGTATTTCTAAAGAATTGTTAAGGTCCCTCTGGAATGGTGAGTATTTTCGGTTTGTTGCTTTGATAATGTGATCTAAAATCCCAGAATCTCCTGACCCAATGAGCTCAGCAAAAAATGGCTATTTTCAAGTCCTATCCTGTTTATATGCTCCTTGGGATTTTGTGCTTCTCCTTGCCAACCCGTTGGGTGAGGGTGTGTGGAAGGGGAGGCGATTTACCGCTCCTGCCGCTTTCGGGTTATCTGCTGTGGGTTTTGCTTGCATTCCTGCATTTACTCCCCTAGAAAAAACAAAACAGAGCTGCTCTCTGACCTGCCCGTGGTCACTTTGTTATCTTTTGTTTCTCTGGAACATGGACGTCAGTATCATTAATATAGTGTCTTAATTAAAAGCGTATTTTACGGTAATAAGAACGGCTCCTACAGAGGCCCCAGCGAGGCAGCTGCTATCAGGCTCGGGAGACACACAGTATCCTCGCTGGGGATTATACCTAAGTACATCTAGAGAGACCATATCAGAGTAAAAAGCTAATCCTCCTTGACCTACAGGCTACACCTCAAAGGATAACCATGTCTCTAATGCTTAAAGCAGACATAAGCACCTCCTGGAAATTAACCTGCTTTAGATTAGGAATGATTTGGTAGAGCAAATCTACATCTAGTGATGTTACACAGTGCTGAAGTTTCCTTGGTCTGCTGTTAACAGGATTGTCATAAGCAGGAAAAAGCCATAAATAAATGTAAGCATGTTTGTGTGAAATAACCCCATAAAATTATGTTGGATTTCTTGCTGTTGGTTTTCTCCCAATATTCCAGTAGTGCAGCATGTCACCAAAGGAAAAAATGACATAGAATGGTCGAGGCTGGAAAGACAACACAGGTACACACAGAAACACACACTTGCCTTCTCTGATAGCATCACTTCAAAAGCATGAACTAAACAAAGTAAAGAAAAACACTCAGCAAATAATAAGGGGGAGGAGGGGGTGAGGGGGTGGTAGAAAGTACCAGAATTAGTACCTTACCAATGGATCCAGGTTTTTTCAGACGTGGATAAGGTGCTCACCACCACTAAAATGTCAGACTGGGTTTTGTATGACAGTGTGATTAATTAATTTCAAATCAATAGGGATTTGATTTTAAAGTATTTATGAGAGCATTTCCCAGAGTCCACTCTATGACACATCTGCTGGTGGTCCCAGGACTATTTACTCACTCTGCTCCTAAAAACTCATTTTTAGTTGTAAGTTTTTAGTCTAAGACATAACTAAGACCCATTATCTTCTTCCCCATATGTAATGGATGTAAATGCCACAGATGCAAAAGCTGTAAGATTGGTAAAGAAACAATCTTCACAGAGTAGTGTGAAGGTGGTTGTGGCCCATATTAAGCTGTGGGAAGATGTAGGAAGCCTAGTTCAAAGGACTGCCTCCGAGGTAAGATGTCGAATCCATAATTTCTTCCTATCAGTCCAAGATACAGCACCCTGGGGCTTGTTAATTGCTCCTGATCTCTGTAATTCATCCTGTGGGGAAGCCATTGCCATACTCCTATTGACATAATACTGCAATGATGATTTCTGCCAAAAACTGAGCTGTCCACAGAGGCAACAGCGTGCCATTCACAGTCAGTTTTATCCCCTCTAGCAGTACCATTAGACTATACATTTAAATTGCACATATGGATATTTGCATGTCTCGAGACACAGAATTGTCGCCGATTTCTGCTCGCCTGTCACCCTGACCCCAAACCCTCTGTGGCTGTGTTTGCTACCAGAACAGTAGGCCAGAAGCAGGGGTAAGGCTAATACGCACCTGTGTAAGTTTCTTCTGCACAACTCTTGACACCCAGCTGTTACCAACTGCTAAGATAAACCAGCTATTTGTAACAGTGCCACCCGGTGATACCTACTGGAATGTATGTGGTTATGCCTGATACGCGTATGTGGTACACTTCTAAAATCAATGTTTTACTTTTCCTGCTTCTTACATATCAGTTTGTGTTCAGGAAACCCTTTAAAATGTTCAGTTTAAATTTGGTAACATTTTCCAGCTTTTGCAGTTAAATTTTGACTTCAGACTACTAATTTGGCTATATTTTATACAACAAATTAATTGAAGTGGTTCTTGCCATTTTTTCTAAGAGTGCCAGGTATTTATAATTAAGCATTAGGGACTGTACATACATTTTAAAAGTATGGAAAGAGTTTTTTTCCTACCCTGTGTCGCCCTAAATAAAAGCAAACACAGCTGAAGCGTCTGAGTTTATCCCAGCAGCATGGATCCCAGCTGTGTGAATGGGTCCCACAAATGATCCAGTTTCTTCAAGTCCCCAAAGCAGGGCTAAGTCTCACACTCAAAGCCAGGTCCGAGGCAGTGATGTCTTTCCAGGAAAATAGCGCAATTTTCCTTAGTTGAAGTAATAATAGTTTGAGACATAATGTGGAATTGTATGGTTCTGAAAACCATGACTGTAATCTCAAGACAAATTAAAGGATAAGATTTCTGTGAGTAATTCAGCAGCCAATATTTGACCTTTTATTCAAAACAAATATAAAAGGAACCTGCCAAAATTGTTTTGTTCCTTTTTTTTTTTTTTTTTAAAGAGTTTTGATATATTTTTTCTCATTTCTATTTCAATGTTATATGGCAATCTGGAAGAAGATTTCTCTACAGATCTATTGTAAGGCAGGTATACTTAGAAAAGATTTATCTCACTTTTGGTTACTACTGGGCAGTAAGTGGAATAATGTATTCACAAACATGATTGCTAAATCCAGCAAATTGATTCAGCTATGTTTCTACCAGACTTCCTTTGCTTTTCCATGTACTTTGGAGAAGCTGCCTTTTGTTACAATAAACGTTTAGGTAAGAACTATTTCTGTAAGTATGAATGTATTAGCATGGCAACAGAAGTGTTTATATGCAAACAAGTATATACAAACAAGTATGTACATAAGAAGCGTTTTTCTTCTCTTTTTACCCTTTTCCTGCTCTTTTTTTCATTTACAAGAATGAAATGAGAGTTAAATCTGTGAGGCAGCATTAAATCTCATTGTTCTTTTCATATTAGCTAGTCTAAAATCTAGAGCTGATATACATATTTAAATGTGATTCAAAGTCCGGAATGTGAAAGACTCATTACTTTCCATGGGATTTGAATCATTTACTGGCTGAAATACATTTTATATCGCAATGTGACAAAAAATGCAAACTGCAGAACAGTTCTCAAATAATAGAGGTGCCTTTCTGAATGGTAGAGTCATGAGTCCAGGTGCTACTTGAATAATTAGGAAAGCTAAAACATTTCTAGAGAATGTACGAGCAATTCACAAACAGGCTGCTACCTCAAAAAGACAGACAAATGTAACCAAAATTAATAAAGTTACCGTGTTGAATGCTGACATCCAGTAGCAGTTCCTTAAGACTTCTAATGTCACATTTGGATAGAGTTGTCTCAGTTTTATTCCTGGCGTTCCTAAGTGCCAATTTGGAGAAAAAAAAAAAAAAATAGAATTTTTGTAGTGATGGGACATGAAACAAGTGAGCAAGAGCAGCAGGTTATTACAAATAGCTATGTAAAAATGTGAATCGGTGGTAAAAGAGCCTCATGATGATTATCAGGACAGATTTTCAGCTCCCCTTTTGGACTGAATTTTCCTGTCTTCAGATATTAGCTCACGGTAGGTTTTGGCGAGTTGGAAATCTATGGATTAAGAAAGTAACCACTTAATTAATGCAGGGATTTATTCAGGTACTTTTTATGTAGGTAAAAGGTGGGGTACACAGTGCAAGGTCACGGTATATGAGCCAAGCTCTGGAAGAGTTACTTAAACTAAACAATAGTTTCTGAATCCAAAAATAAAAGCATTTTTCCAGCATTAAGGAACTGAAACTTCCAGCAAAGTAACTGAACTGTGGGGACAAACTGAACCATCATGTCAATAGGAATGGCTCCTTCATATATCAAAGATAAAGTGTTTATTATTAAATCATTGTAAAAGCTGGCATTGTACTGACATCATCACTAGGAAACCTGGCACTGTAATGGAAATATTGATGAAAAAAGGCCCGTTTTAACATGGGATGTTTTACATGAGCATGCAATCTAATTAGATTCACATGTGATAGATGCTTTCTAAATTGAGGCAGTTCCCCACCCACAGAATTAACATAAATTTTTACCTCAGAGGTGAACTGAAATGAGAAGGAACATTAAAGCTGCTAATGTGCTCAGCTATTTCCTTGCTGAACACCATCAGGAAGCCAATAATAATAAAATAAACCTGAAAAGCCATTCATGCATCCGGAAGTCCCTCACTTATTTTGTTCCGGAAAATGCAAAATGCTACTGTGCAGTGCTTTCCATCCTGCTTTATGTCTGTCTTGACAAGGTAAGACTCTGGGGTTTGGGGCTTTTTTGGTTGTTGGTTTTTTTTTTTACTTCAGTTGTGTTACTTGCTCTCAGATATTTCACTCTGGTGATTTGAAATGCATTTGGAGAAACTATTTTGTGTAGATCTGTATGCATATGCATACACAGAGGGAAATGTATGTAAATGAGGAAGTATTTGCACTGATTATAGCAATTAAATCAAAAATACAGAGGAGAAGAAGAATTAAACTGCATGTGACATTCCTATGAAAGGATTACAGTGTCAAAAGGGAAGGACATAAATTACAGTATGCCCACATAACTTAAGAAGCAGCAAGCACATTATTATTGGTAGTTTCTGGTTTACACACAGATGCACAGACAAATGCACATGCACACACATATTGTAACTTATTTTACAGCTTGAAACCAGCAAATAAAATCCAAAAATACACTGCGTAAATCTGACTGCGAAAATGAGTCCAAAAAGTAAATGGGCTACTTGTGAGATTGTACTGTTAGCATTTTATACACAGTTATTTTTTTCCTCCACAAATACCAAGTTATTTTACTTTAAGGACCTCTTACTTGTATCAAAGTCATTACCAGGCGGTTAAACAATAAATATTCATAATCTGGAAATTATGAATATCTCAGTGTTTGACAGAAAGAGGCATCCAGTTCAAATTACTTAATTCCTGCTCCTCCTGTAACTATCCACTGCAAACATCCTCAGTCTATCTGACACTAATCTGGAAGAGATTCTTGGTTCACCTTTTTAACCTTGACGTTAAAAGCTAAATCTCTGAAACAACATATGTGTCCAGGTTGGGGTCTATTGCTGTTAAACTCATGGTACCTATCTGAGTTTTACTTTTTGCCGTGATGAATTACAATTATCTGAGAAGTAAGAATATATTGTCTGAAAATACAGGGGCCTATTTGGAGTGTAAGAGAATTTGTCTTGTATTTTCTGTTGAAGATCTTCCTCAAATTTTCTAAATGAATCTCAGCAAGACAAATATTTTTGGAAGAAAACCATTTATCAAAAGTTAAAGTCCATTGTGATTAACACCCACTATTTAACTTATTTACTTTGTTAAAGAATCTATATCTCATGCCTAGTATTGTGTCAGAAACCTGTACACCCATAGAGACTGATAAAATGGAATGTCAAATAATTGTAAGAGCAAAGTGTATGGGTCATTTCCCCATAATTCTGAAAAGAATGGAATTCACATCGGTTCTAGGTTTGGTGAATGTATAATAAGAAAGTCTATTTTTAAAAATCATCACATTTGTTTTGCAAGGGAATCAGCAAAACACATCAGCAGTGACTGCCTCAGAAAAGGCACTTACCTCAGGAATGGGAGAGATGAAACAGGACAGGAAGAAGTCTCTCTGGCCAAGAGCCCGCCTTCCCCAGCATGTAACCGAGAAAAATCTAAGCAGCAAAATCCTGCACAAAATTATTGAGAACACTGTTTGGTTTTTAGTAAGTCAGAGAATAAACTTCAAAAGAGAAAATAAATCAGGGTGGCCGCTGTTTGCCTTAGTGAGTAGAGGGAATAACCATTGACAATTAAAGAACTAGGAAACAGCAATTATTTTCAACAGTCAATCCATTTTCAACACTCGTAACACTGAGCTCACTTACAATTTTAACATGCAAGGGGAAAGAAATGAGGAAGGGAAGGGGAAGGGGAAGGAAAGGGAAAGGGAAAGGGAGAGGGAGAGGAGGAAAGGGGAAGGGGGGGAAGGGAAGGGGAAGGGGAGAGGGAGAGGGAGGGAAAGGGAGAGGGAAAGGGAGAGGGAAAGGGAAGAGGCAGACGAGGGTGGGAGTTCTCCACCGCCTTTCCCGCCCAGCGCCACGCCTCACCCACGAGCGCCGCCGCGCGGCTGCGCTGAGGTGAAGACAAGATGGCGGAGGGCGCCCCCACCCGCCTCCAGAACCCTCCAGGGCCCTCATCGACCTTGGAGAGTCCCGCAGCAAAAAACAGCTAGTCTTCCTCAGAGCAGGTGTCTATCCCTTCGCTTCCCAAATAAACTATGTTCTTACTGAGACGTCCTGAGACGTCTTATGTGTTAAAGACAAAGGTTTTCCAGGTTTTTTTTTTCTCCAATTTCCCGCCTCCCATTTCCTGAGGCGATGGGGGATTGGTCCCACTGCAGGGCAGGGGAAGCATCCCAAGGGTGAAAGAAGCTCCCACATGGCCTTTGCTCAGCTAAGTACCAGGTATCTTCTCAGAGAACCAGATATTAATTTGGAGATTAATTAGAACTATCTTATACATTAAGCATTTCACTGTCTTCTGCCAAAAGACCAGGTTAATTCACCAAAACGGC